>NW_027526233.1:84976605-85274105 GCF_048455015.1 Haemaphysalis longicornis | reverse complement strand
TTAGGGCCAAGCTGTAGCACTGGCGGATGTTTTCTGGGACTATAGCGTCTCTGGAAACCTCCAGATAGCCCACTTTCGCCCAAGTTTTTGTTTCAAGGTTAGCGAGAGACGCGAGGTCCTCTAGAAAGCTTCTTGTACGTAGTCCTCCGTCTTGCAGCACCCCAGAGAATCCCGGCTATCAAGGGCTTCTTTAATTGCCCGCCACGTTGCAGGGAGGTGATCTTTAAAGAATTTATCTCGTGCCACCACTCGGACTACTACATTTAGCATCGCCTTTTAGGGTGTCTTTCGAATATTTCAATGGGCCCGCACAGTGACTGAATGCCGGCGGGACAAAGCCCATTTCTTGTGTGACAAAGATGATCCGTGCTTCCTACGAAAAAAACCACTACTAGAGAAAAAGTAATGCCCGGGTAGCGTAGGTTAAAGTTAGGGCCTTCAAATAACCACCGCATATAAAGAGGTACTGCACTGTGTTAAATGTTGAGCTACTTGGATATATATGTATAGAACGACAACAGCGCACAAAGTAGACAGGAGGGAGACGCATGAGGTCACAACACGCGCTGACTAGCCACCGCATTTTTATTAAACGTATGAGTGCAGTTACTAACGAGCCCAATAGGCATTCTTTACTTGCGTACAAACTTATGGGGCACTGGGTCCTGCGTACGAAGAACACATTCAACTCTTTAAACATTAAATGTCGGGTATTCCCATCGCAGATCGCACCTCGGCCAAGGCTCCAATACGCATTCCCCAAAGAATCACTGCTATCACGCTATCGGCGCATACATCTTTGCAACTTCTCTGCTAAGCAAAGCAATACTGGGCTTCTTGTGAATTGGCGGACAGGAAGTGGAGCCCTGTAGAGCTGCGGGATACGCAGGTGGGGCAAGATGGCAGACCGCGCGATAGAAGCCCTCTAGTTAACCGCCCGCCCATGGCTACCCTTCATAAAGCCGACTCGCGCGAAAGAAGCAAGGTAGGACGTTCTCAAAGATACCGCACTTCTGGAACATCATCAGCAAGTGCTACGGCTTGGCTTAGAGTTCTGGTTCGAGACAGTCTTGCGCACTAGAAAAAGTGCTAATTTTGAGAGATATTGCGCGCCTGGTGCCTGAGTATCGTTTACTCGGTGCATCGTCGAAGCTGTGGACGTCCTGTGAGTGAGAGCACGCAGGCAACGAAAGTCGCCCAAAATTCAAATATGTCTGGACTACCTGATCGTTTTGCAGTTAAAGTTCACTTTGCTAGTAACAACTTCAGCAGTTAAAGTTTACTTTGGTGGTAACAACTTCAGCTTTCTTGTTACGCCTCAAAGAGTTTATAGTTTAATGAAGAGGATTGAATCATGAAAGATCGTGCAATCCCTCCTTGGGTAGATCTTTCCAATCCCAATAAAGTAAAGAGACCATGAAAAACTTAACTTAGAGGCCAACCTAAAGAGGCCATGACGACAAAATAAAAGTTTGGTCAACTCAAAATGCTGCTTTGTACCGACCACAACGATGACGGTCAACTCAAAATGCTGCTTTGTACCGACCACCACGATGACCATTTTTCGGTTATTTGCAACCTAGGTGAGATGCTAAAAACATGTGCGCCAATAGATGCAATAGATCTCCCAATGCAACCGTGAGCCATGTTATGGATAATTTGAAAGCGAACGGCATGCGAACAACCATCGTTATCTACGCGAGGGTACGTCCTGCGGACCTGCAACGCCCGCAATCAGTTTGTGTTTGTGTGCCTAAAAAGATTCCCGGCGTTACCATTCTTCAGAAGACTGCTCCTACCTGCCCCTCGGTCTTGCAGCTGATCTTATTAAACACCATTGATCTGAGCAACTGTCTGAAAAACTGAAAGAGAGACGCCCGAAGGAACCGTTTATTGGGCTATCGAAAAAAAAACAGTTTAGAACGTCCCGCTACCTGCGTCATATAGGAAAAGGCAACCATTCATAAAATCTTCAGTGTGACGACACACCAACAGGATATTCCCTTTATTGCAAGTTTTTCAGAAAGAGTGCGTGGTAGCGGTCTGTGCCAGGGTTTCTTATGAATATTTTAGACAATTTAAATAACCCCTACTTCCTCTGTAAATGTGCAGCGGTTGTAAACAGCTTTGGAAAACAAGACAAATAAACCTTTGAAACATTGAGCATTGTCGTCGAAGATTTATTTACTGCATTCCGCACAAAGTGATGTTGAACATTGTTAAGCATATCATACCGCAAGAGAATGACGAGTGAGCGCTCATTGCTACGTCTCGAATGCAGGGGCTCTTTTCGGAAGCTAGAGTCCTTTTATTGGGCTTCTACTGCGGTAGAGTGGAAAGAATGCATGTTTACACAGAAAAGGTTCGTAGATATAACGTTCCTACGCGTGCCGGTCCTCAGCAATATAATAATGAGAAGAGTAGATCGGTCTCCGAAAAAAAATCTCCGGGTTTCTCTTGTAGCTGTTGTCCGGTTTCCTTGCAGGCGCGCTGATCTACTCAGTTATCAACGCATCTGATCAGGGTATATGGTTCACGTTTCAGTTCTGCAAAGAAAAATTCCGGCGATTTAGAGATTTAGGACTGACTGTCCACAAAGGGCACGTGTGGTACATGTGTTGTCAAAGGCTCATCTAAGCACTTGCAAACTTTGAGTCTGAACTGTCCAAAGTGATAAGCAGGGGATTTCACTATGAAAGCATTTGTAAACTTTCAGTCGGCACTCTGCAAAGTGATAAAGCAGGGGATTTCACTTTCCTGCCGTATGGTTGCTTATTAAAACATGCGATCTTCCAATGGCTGATAGCGCTATGAGCAGTTAGAGAAGGTAAAGAAATCTGGACACCGTGATCGCAACATAACGTGTACGGCCAGTGAAATGCTCGCCAGAGTTGGCACAAGTGGAGTATTTTGTTAGCTCGAGCTTTTCCGTACATGCCGACGTAGTTTCATTAAAACGAAATTGAGGATATGGTTTTTATATCTATTTTAGATGCTTTTGCGGGTGCACACTCAAAATGTTTCTATATATAATTGACTTAACAATATCATGTTATAAAATGGCAATCCGAACACTAAAATTCCCCGCATTTCCCCGAGGGGAAGAATGTGAAAGTCCGAATGCACGAGTTGAATTTGCGCGGTTCGGTAATGTTCGCGAAAGAGAGATCACACACACACACACAACTACAAAGAAAGAAAGATGCATTTATTCACAGACACTTATTTGTGTTGTCGTTGTACTTGGTTGCTAGAGCGGATCTCAGATTTGAAATTTCGTGTCAGTACTCCTTTAAGCAGGTGCATTAGCCCTTCTCACGCCCGATTCTTGGCCAATCCCCCACGTGGGTATGTGCTATGTCAGCGGCCAGGCAGCGCGCGCCCATCTCCCCCCGTTGCCAAGGAAGACGAGGAGATTCCTGGCCAATCCCCCACGTGGGTATGTGCCATGTCAGCGGCCAGGCTGCGCGTGCCCATCTCCACGTGCGCGTACATTGCCGGGGGACGCAGGTTCAGTGTCGCTTAAGAAGTGCATTGCACTTAAAAGTGCAATACGCTTCTGACGTGGATAAGGTGCTACCCGAGCTTATAGTCCATGAGCTGCAAATAAAGAAGTAGTGCCTGTTCTGGAAGTGTCGCTGGAAAATCCGCAAACTGGTATTTTTTCTTATAGAAAATGCTGCAGAATCACACTCATTGGTACTGTGTCCTTCTTATTTGCACCAACGGTAGGTGGCTTAATACAAGCAGATAAACCATGGTTCTACCAGACCACTAAAAGATGAGTTACACAAATCCCTATAGGATACCGCGAAGTCAGGAGCCTCCTTATCATTCTATTTTCCGAAATGAACAATGAATTTTCTTATCTTTTTATTGCGTGCAGCGCAGAATACCTGATTTGATAGGCAATAAGTATGACCACGTATCCACTAGACTAGACTGTTCCACTTCGATGGGATGTTCGATGTAATTCAATTATTCATGAACTAAAAAAATACAGCGATATAAATGGTCGAATATCAAACGCTTTGACGTTCCATTCGCCGACAGTTGCTTCTGCACGTCACTTAGCTGACTGTATCGGGGCGGTGCCAAAACAGCACAGGACGAAAGTGCACGTGACAGAAGAGCACCGACATAATAGCACGGCGTCGAAAGGGCACGTGACACAACCGCACGAGGCAGAAGGGCATGGCGTCAAAAGAGCACGCGACAGGAGAGCACAGCAACAAAACAGCGCAGCGTCATAACAGCACAGACACACAAGGGCATGATTTTATGCAGTGCCTAACTGGGCAATTGCTTATATTTTAACCCGTATACAAGCATTATAGAGGGCGCAAATTGTTGTGTATTAGTTTCTCTTCCCGTTCCGTTACTCCTTCTCGGAAAACATTTCCGGCTTTAATTACTAGACTGTGTAGGACATTTGAAGTGAAAGCGGAGAACGAAAAGGCTGTCATTTTGTAAAACTATTGTGACAACCAGAGACTATTAGGTATATGGCCTGAGGCTGGCCGTCAAAATAAAGTTGTCCGTGCCTTTAATGCATGCTTTAGCTCACCAGGTATCCCTTCAAAATAAAAACGGATAGTGTAAGCCTTTCACCGCGAATCCCTCAATACGAACCCAGAAGGACCAACTAGACCTCGGGAACCTGTTTGACTTTGTCGTGTACTTGTGATTTCTTTAATCGGGTCAATGGCGCTTCGTTCAGTGAAATGGAGTAGCCGGGGTTCACTGGCTTCCAACCCTTCCTATGAACAAACAAGTTAACCGAGCTACCTACATAACTACCGATTTCCTAAAAAACTCGATGGGTTCTTGGGAAAAAAGCTTTAAACATATACTTTGATTCAGGCAAACAATGCAATACATGGCATGGATTACACTGCATAAACCTTCAGTGTCAAAATATATGGAATATATTGTATAAACAATGCGATGTTTCCTAGAGGGTGTACCTTGCAAAAATTTGGAAAGTTCAAATTTGCTAGATACAAGGACACAAGTTACCGCAACCAACACACTAGGTCTGAACATGATAGCGAACAGTGTTTGCGAACAGTGCGAAAAAATCCCAGGCCACCTTTACTCATGTGAAACCTGGAGTGGGGCGAAGCATGCACTGTATAACAGTATTTTTGGCAGCTCGGTGTTTTTTCCCACGGAGATGAATCAGTTTGGGGGTAGAGAAAACCAGCTTTACTGAAAACGTCTGGTGTTGTTGAAGGACGAAGCGTTCTACCTCAAGGCGCTGGAAAACGAGTGTCTCGCTGTTTTAAGTACAACGACGACGATGACAGGAGACTCAGAAAGTCTAAGCGCCTAACGGGCGTCGCCCCTGAAAAAACAACAAGCAAATTCACATAACCTAGTACGATGAAGTAGTGACTAATGATTGCATTAACATACAGGACAGCGATTGTGGATAAAACATAATCAGCTCAGTAGTTCCAAACTACGATAAGTGACATTCAGTGTAGCAGGTTGCAAACTAAACAGTATGTAAGCGGGCACTGCGGGAAATAATGTAGTTATTCAATGCAATGCGAATTATTCTTTCGCAGCTGATATTTCGCAGCTGATGTAAGGGTTTCGCAAGGCGAAACCCTTACATCGTGTATATGAAACTATCGCGGTGGTTTTAAACAAGTAAGTCTACAATTAGTACACGCGGCGAAATAAACCGGCACCACATAAATGCCTTTTTAGAGAACGGCGCTTGATCGAAGGGAGTTTCTGTCAGGACATTTCGTTGAAATAAATAATACGCATATAGAGTAGCGTTTTTTGCGTGGATGGACAAAAGATAAGCAAGGCTGTTGTATTGGCGCTACTTATATCTTCAGGCTTACTCCCTTAAAAGATGGTATTTCGACAGAAATCTTGTGTTCTTATTTTATTGTACACTGTAGCTACCCATACCACTCATTTATTTCTTTCAAAACAATTTTATATCTATGAAGGGCTTAGCTCTTCGCGCTTCTGTGGAATAGTTGAATGCCTCTTCTTAGTGGGGCAATATGGTGTGCCGTGTTTCAATTGCTTTCTTTCAAATGTTCTATGCAAACACGGCTCAGAAAACAAAAAAAAAATATTCAAAGGCCGTGTCATCTAAAAAGGAAGATTACAGCAAGACGAATCTTTCTCTGGTTGAAATTAACAAAGTGGGCGCTTACGATTCCTTTCTTTGAATTCGGTTATTCTTATTTTGTAGGGGCTTGGAGTATGATTAGACGGAGCAAGTACGGAATTCTCAACTATTTATTACAGATGTTCTTGCTCGCAATTCTGCGTTATTTTAGGCGAGCGGATTGTTACGCGGCTGTACCAAAAATGTCTATTTATTTGTGAAATCTCAACAGAAAATTTTTGCAGCTTTCAGTCAACGTGATTGTTCTTTGTTTTTGTTTTAACGAACTTAATTTATAGAACAAATCAGTGACCCCTTCATCGTGTTTTTTTTCACAACTTTTTTGTAGCGACCTTTTACCGCAATTCTTTGAGGAACGCTTTGAGGAACCTCCGACATCAGTTGAGTAATATAGCTTCTCGGCATGCGTAATTGAAGTGAGCGCGCGTTGAAGAATCGTTTAAAATAAAGGTTAATCAAAGCAAAACGGTCGACAAACGATCCTCATTAGAGAATCGCAGAAGTCATTGATTCAAAAAACTTCCGCAATTATAATTTCGCTATTGTTAAATATTTTTTCAGTGTTATTTTCCGGGCTTTTGTTTTTCAATCTTTGTTTATTGAAGCGTATGTAAAAGATGTACACTTTTTATTTTTTGTAAGTTTGTTGTTTCTATTCTTGGGTGTTAAAAACGTAACTGGGCGACTGTCTCCAGTTACACTGTTATAAAGATTAAATGTATCAGCTCCAACAATTATGCATTTGTTTTGCCTTAGTCTGCGCGCATGCTTTCGTAGTACCTGTGAATATTTCCGTAGGTTCTTTGAGCCACGAACGCCGATATGAGAAGCAGGCGAGGAGTGTAGGTAGCGGCAGAAGAGAGCGAGGGAAATAATTGAGAGGCTATTTTACAGAGCACTTTAGACTCGCACAATTTCGCGTGCTGGCAATTTGGTGTCTCGGTAATCGCTTTACGAGGTCCATCGGCTGGTGGACGTTTTAGGCAAGCCCGTACGTTTCATTGTACGACTCTGAAAAAATTCGAAGCGGCGATCGCCACGCTAGCCCTAAGTGTAGGGTTAGCCGTGGTGACGGGTTGGCTTCCTCGGCAAACTCGATACGTCGCTCAAGCTCACCCACACCAAAGCCGCCGCAGCCACCGGTGCTGCGTTCACAAGCCTGTTGCCGCGCGTTCGAAGTATCCTTGCCCTCCCGACCATGGCTTCTACGGCGATGACCGTTGAAGTTGAAGACACCCAAATACCCCAGGAATCGTACAACGCCAGCAAATGGACCCTTATACGAAGACGACAGCAAGCCCACCAAGCGACGCCGGCGACCGGCACCTCGCCTTCTTCTAGCCCGGTACATCAAAGCAACACCCGTTGGAAAACAAGACACGCCCGCAAACTACCGCTCCTAACTCCACTGCCGGCAATGGATATTAAAGTGGTTCTCCGACCTCGTGGAGGTCTAAATAATATCTCCGAGTCCTCCGCCCTAACCATCGCCATCGCCATTCAACAACAAGCTGGCTTGGAGATGAATGACACGGGCCAGCTGCGACTTCATAAAAAAGCCAACTTCATGGTCGTCAGCACCCCGTCTGAGGAGAGAGCAACACGATACGCAGCCCTCCAACGTCTTCGGCTGGCTGACTGCACCTACCTTTTGGCAACACACATTCCAGCCCCATCAAACACATTTTCAGGTATCGTCTTTTACCTCCACACCCAGGAGACGTCCGACGAGATCACCGAACTGACCCATTACAACCCCCACCTCAAGGTGCTAGATAAACGCTGCATGGGCACCACCTTTCTTGTTCAGATCTTGTTCGATGAGCCCAGGGTGCCGTACTGGGCCAAGTACAGAATGACGATCCACCAATGCAAGACTCTGCGCCGGAAAGTGGAAAGTTGTGCCCTGTGCTGGAGCACTGGACACAGGCAGGATATCTGCCTGAAGCGAAACCCCCCAATCGGTGCCCAACGTGCGGTACTCCTGACGCCACTGAGACACACGCATGTGCTCACAAATGCATTTTCTGCGATGGAGGACACGTTATGGGCTCTGCGGACTGCCCTCGACGTTTTCGTCCAAGACACAAACCAACGTATGCACAAATGTTGCAATGGCAAACCCCAAAGAACAAACACCAGAAAGATCAACCCTCCTCGAGTCATCCTCAACATGCCAGGATCCCCGGGAACACCCAAGGACAGCGCTCTCCGCCTAATCAACACCGCACCCAAACCAACCCTCAGGAGCAGCCAGAACCAGCCATCGTAGAGCCACGCTCCGACCTCTCCACATCAAACGGACCTAGGATGCATCAGCCAGGACCCTCTCGCCAGCAAGCCAACCTCTCACAGGTGAGTGGCCCAAGGACATTCAATCCAGTGGTCACTCAACAACCCCCAATCCCATCAGCACCCGCCTCCCAACTTCCCCCTGCTCTACTGCAAGTAATGCAGGCCATGCGGGCCGAGCTCACGGCAATGAGAGCTGAAAATGCATCCCTATGACACACCTTGGCCCAACTTCGCACTCCCCAGCCGAATGCAGAACCCCCTCCAAAGCGAAAAGCTATAGCCCCCCTGAGCACACAGCAAATACGACCCCCTGAAAAGAGCGGCTCGCGCGTCTCCAGCCGCTTCATATAGGGCAAGCTCAACCTATTCAAAACCTCTTGCAGAGCCAAGCTACAATGCAATCTCACATAGAATCCATAAAACAAGAGGTGTTCTGCTCCTATTTTCGACATAACTGATAATTGCTCGCCTTAAGAAATGTTGGTTTGGCAGTGGAATTGTCGTGTTTTCGGCAGAAAGAGAGCCCCCCTGGAATGCCTCCTCGAGTCCCTAAACAAACATCCCCACATCATCAGCATACGAGACCCCGCCGGTACAGTAAAGTGTCGTGGGTATACCATTCATGAACTTACCAACAACCCAGCCATTCTCGTACAGCGCAACATCTCAGCACAACGGGAGAGCCTTGCTGACCACCCTATCCCTCACGACTTTTTAACTATCTTCCCTGCCAACAGCACTCAACCACCAATTTACATACTCAACATCTACAGCAAACCCTCCGAACATCACCACAACTTCAAACCCCTGTTTATACCCGACAAAGCCCATGCTGCGCAGCACCCCCTCATTATTACTGGAGACTTCAAGGCTCGCCACATAGGCTGGGGCTATCCACGCGATACTAAGAAAGGAAGGCACCTCTGGGAGCTCCTCCAAACACAGCATTTCACTCTAGCGACACCTCCTGATCAGCCAACGCGAGAAGGAAATAGCGTCCAAAGAGACACTACACCGGACCTCATGATCACCTGTTACACAGGGCCAACCACCTGGCAGCCTCTAGACCATACACTAGGCAGCGATCACCACATTATACAGTTTCAAGCTTCTAGCCAACCCCCTAACCCCCCGCGAAAACTCCAAACTCATATAACCGAATGGGCTGCCCTCCGGGAATTTCGTGCTTCTGCTAATTCCAATGACCCAAACATTGCACCCCTAGCACAGTGAACACAACTTCTCCACGATGTTCACACGCACCTACATCCCTTAGACCCAGCCATACCATCTCCCCATGTAGACGCCAGACTACACAACAGGTGGGAAACTCTTGACAGCGTTAAACGTCGTTGACGTAAGCAAAGTTATAACAGGCGACTCAAAGCCCGCGTTTCCCACCTCGTAAAGGTCATAGAAACCCACTCCCAAAGGCTAGTCAAGGCAGCCTGGACACTGTATGCGACAGCACTCGAAACGGCCTCAGCATGAAGCGCACGTTGGCCCTCCTAAGACACTTGATGGATCCAACTTCCTCTCGAATTCTCCAATCTACTCATGTAACGGAACTACCCCGCCAATTACCCTACGTCAATCACACCTGGCCACATGCACTAACCCAGAAGTACGTCCCAGTAGGCTCATCTGAGCCGCTGCCATCGATACACCGGCCCCCCCAACGAACCCTTTCAACTACCAATCCTTGAAGCGGAAGTGAGAACAGTCCTACATAACCTCCGACTGCAATCAGCTCCCGGTGGTTACCGCCTTACCAATGAAATGCTCCGTAATGTAGATGATCCTTCAATAAAATATCTCACCGATCTGTTTAACGCTTACTTGGAAGCAGGCACCCTCGCTCCCCCCCCCCCGAGTTAACTCACGGAGAGGTCACTCCGATCTCTAAACCAGGGAAACCTCGCTCCCACATTAACCTTCGGCCTATATCGCTAACTTCCTGCTTAGGAAAACTGATGGAGCGAATAGTACTTGCCCGGCTCAGTAACAACATTCAAAACAAACAGTTACTTTCCGCACCATGTTGGATTCCGTGTAGGCCTTGCGGCCAATGAAGTACACCTGCGCGTGTACACGGATCTCCTCCAGGAACTGCCCATACGCGACTATTCGACCATCTTAGCCCAAGACTTACAAAAGGCATTTGATCAGGAAACACATTAAGCCATACTTCGAGGTGTTGCCATCATAGCTCCCGGTGATCGTGCATATAATTATGTAAAGGCATTCCTCTCAAGTCACACGACACGCTACAAATTGAGTGATCTCCAATCCCCCACAGACCAACTCCCGTCCATCGGCACTCCACAAGGTTCAGTCCTCTCCCCCCTTCTCTTTATTCTCGCTGTCTCCCGTCTTCTTCCCATCCTGGACAAATCCTTCGGCTATGCTATAGTTTGTACGCTGATGATATTACCCTTTGGGTAAGTGGGGGGGGGGGGGGGGGGGCGACGCGGATATAGAAGCAAAAGGTCAAGCAGGAGTCTCAGCGGTACAACAGGCAGCCCAAAAAGCTAGTTTAACATGCTCGCCATCAAAATCCGAACTTCTCATGCTATCACCACACGCCACCACCCATAAAAAAAGCACCCAGTGTTCATGTATATCTCAATAATACTCCTATACCAACTGTGAATAGCATAAAAATACTCGGCCTAGTCCTTCAATCCAATCGCCGAAAGACATCGGTCCTACACACCCTTTCCTCAGACGTAACCCAAATCGTAGGCCTCCTGAGGTGCATAACTGCTAGGGGGCCATGGCCCGACAGCGAAGGACCGCTGCCGATTTATCCAGGGTTTTCTACTGACCTGCATTACCTACTTCCTCCCATATCTGTCCATTTCTACCAGGGAAGTCCCCAAAGTAGATGGACTCATCCGTAAGTCCTACAGCGCGGCTCACGGCTTGCCTCCTCACGCATCCACTGCCAAACTATGGGCGACCGGCACCTACAACTCCCTGGACGAATTATTTGAAGCGCACCGTACGGGCCAGATATATCGCCTGGCTAAACACACATTTGGGCAACTCTTACTTAAGGAGGCACAAATACATACTTCTCTTACATCAACCTCTACGGCTCGCATTCCACCGAATTAGAGAGATAACAAAACTATCCGGCCAATCCCCTTTAATATGAACCCTACTTATCATACTGCCCGACGAGCTGCTCGAGCGCGTGCCCTCGTTTCCACTTCCCTCCCTCGCCAAACACCCTCTACGTACATGCTGCAGCACACAGGCACAAGCCGGCCTTCACGGTAGCTGTAGTCTCCTCGCTGAGTACTACTCCTCTCACGTCTCTTAGTATTCCCACCACAACCCCACATGTTGCGGAAGAGGTGGCCATTACCCTGGCTCTCGCACACCGGCCTCCCGCTGATCGGATATTCGATTCAAAAACGGCCATCAAAAATTTTGCTAGCGGCAGTACCTCCACGCTAGTCTGCAAAATTATTCTGCTTCAAATTTCAGCCCCCCCCGCATCCTACGGAGCTCATCTGGTTACTGGCACATACGGGACTGGACGGAGCGTAGTGGGCTCATAAGGCGGCACGAGCACTCGTCACCCGTGCGCCTAACGAAACCACTTCCCGTCAAGGAGTTTACTCCGCCAGGGACTCCCTCACAACTTACAGGGAGGTTACAGATTACTACCGCCTCTCCCGCAACACGCTGCCCCCGGCTCACCCATCCCTAACCCCTCGGAGGAACGGCTATGGCGCCTCCTCAAAACGGAATCGCTCGGGAACCGAGCCCTCAACCGAACCGAACCGAACCGAGCCTTCATCACATTTACCCATCCTCCTACCCCTCTCCGCTCTGCCCGCATTGTGGCGCTAAATCCACAGTGCAACACCACATGTGGGCCTGCCCCTCTGACACCTACCCCACCATAACTTCCCCTGGCCACTGGACTGAGACCCTGGTCCGCTCGGACGAAGACTACCAGCGCCCACTTGTCACCCGAGAACAAACCGTGGTGGCGCCCCTTCGGGCAGCCAAGGAGGCCCCTTAGGCTAGTGGTGTAAATAAACGTTTTTATCTCTCTCTCTCTCTCTCTCTCTCTCTCTCTCTCTCTCTCTCTCTCTCTCTCTCTCTCTCTCTCTCTCTCTCTCTCATGTGCTGGCCTCGGCTCGCAGGGGAAAGGTCTAGGAACGCAAATTCAAAGGAACGAGTTCCGCGCGCCCCGCGGGCCAGTGACGGTCGTCATTGCATTGACATGGGTCGTCATTGTTTGTTCTTTTGCAGGGGAAAAACGTGACGCGGTGGGAAAATGGGAGTGTAGACGAAGACGGTAAACAGAGAGATCGGCCGGCGTGAGCCGAGAGCTGGCAGGTTGCCAGAGAGTAGTTAACGTCAACTGCATACGTTTTCGTCTTGCAATATACGGAAACGAAGTTGTAATAAACAAGTGACGGCACAAGCAGTCATTATATAATGATCCGGAGAGTTCAATCTTGTCTGCATCGTCGATGAAGCTGAAAAGAGCCCCTGAGTACCTTATAGGTGGTCACGGAAAGTGCACAAAAAAAAGAACGAGACTGATATGATGCGAGTAAATCAACACAGAATCTGCTTGAGCAGGCGAACATGGGTATGTCGTACCCGCGGATTAGCGTGATGAAAATAACGGGAAAAACATGCAAGAAGGGGTCCTCCAGCCGGTATCTGGACATTTCAGTACAGGACATATCGTTGTGGACATTTCGGTGCACGGACATTACACTGGATGGACTACACAAGACCCCAACGCCCTTTGCCTGTCTCAGAATCCCACTCTCACAACAAATCCCTCCTCTCAAATACACGCGTCAGTATTTGCCCCCGCACGTGTAACCTAGACTGCGCCCTTTCCTCAGTAAAAACGAGTGGGTGTCGGCTTTGTTGCCCCAAAGCGGAACAAAGGGGCAGTGCTATGCGCGGGGATGCAGAATCCATGCACCTGATTTCAAAAAGGTCCGTTCTAGCGTCCCTAAATAGGCTACGCTTAAAACTCAGTACCGCCACTTTGTGCACCCGGAAGCGTCTGGGCGCCATTTTGTTTTTGGCTTGCCGTGTTGCCATCTCTCCTAACAAAACCACAGGCGGTTGTGACGGTTAGAGTGTGACCGCCGCTCTAGCGCCCGGCAGCAGAAAGAGGCAGAGAGAGAGAGAGAGAGAGAGAGAGAGAGAGAGAGAGAGAGAGAGAGAGAGAGAGAGAGATACAGAGAGAGAGAGAGGAGAGAGGCGCCTAGAAACGAAATGAATGCGCCTATACGTGAACAAATATCCCGTGGTGCGGACCGACGAATGAATATCCTGGCGGCAAATAGCAATGAGAGAAAACAGTGCCGATACTCTAAAAGCCTTTATTTAGTGACGCTAGTCCGTTCATCCTCCACGACAATATCCCGGACTTGTCTGGGAAAACAGATAGCGACAACAGTGTTTCCAAAGCCAGTTCATCCCGACACCGCAGCCTACCTAAAACGTCTCATCCGACTTTCTGCATTTGGGGGCGACTGAATGTTTGTAAAGTTCCTTCTTTTTTAAAGTGAGAGTGCCGTTTATTTCGAGCGAATTTGATTAAGAATGCATTATACCGTAGTAAACACCGGGTAATTGTCTTAGCGGATTTTCTTGCCTTAAAAAAGAGCGAAAATAAAAGAACGAACTCTTTTAAATTAAAAAAAAATACATATGAAAAAGCATTCACTCAGTTGGCTGCATAACCGGTGTTTCATAAACAAAGTTAAAACAAAAATATTGTCGCGAAGACAAGGACGATGCAGTTGTCTTAAATGAGAAACACGTTTATTGGAGCGAACTTGTGCTCCCCTAACAACTCAAAAGAATACAGAGGCGGCGAAGCAGCGGTCAACAAAGTGACTTGCGTCGGCGAGTGTTGTCGAATCGAATGCCTCGGCGTCTGCTCTGCAGGCTTTTTATCTTTCGGCGCGCGTGGTTCTGGAACCGTCGATTCGCATCGAGAACATTGTAGATGCAAGAAGATTATTCCGGGATGTTCACGTTAGATCGGAATGCTCTCCCTATCAGAACAGATAACACATGCGGAACAGAAAGGAAGAATGGAACACGCGCTTCCCTTGGCGCAGCGATAATACAGACCGGCGCAGCCGGGCGGTAAAAGCAAAACACAAATAAACAAACCCAATGTATGGTTTGCGGCAATATACAAATGCTCAATTTCTAAAAATAGCTGGCAGAAATCAAACACTGCATCGATCTAAAACGACAATTACTTCGCAAGATTGTTGTTCATAACTGACGTTATGCGGAAATAAAAATACAATGGGTGTTTCAAACAAACAAGCACCCAATAGTTCGTTCGCCAAAAAACTTGTACGCCAAATGTTCGTGCTCCGAAATGTCCTGTACACCCATATGTTCGTGTACCCATATGTCTCTGCACCAAATTGTCCTACACCAGAATGCGGACATTTCTGTGTAGCATGTTTCGGTGTTGACACTTCGATGCATGGATATTCCGGTGCGCGGACACTTCTAAATCGCGTCTGGCCGCGGTGTACTACTTGTGCACCTGTGGGGCGAGAAAATCAACACGTCCGCTGTTTTAGCGGGCGAGCTTGCCTCTGTCATAACCGTGAATTGAAGCGTTCAAAAAAAAGAATTAAGCGAACGCAGGCCTCAAACGCCCGCGTAATTCGCACGTCGTGTGGGAGAGGGCAGCAGTCGTTGGATGATACCGACTAAAACACTGCAGGGCTGGGATTGCTAGGCCCGACCCGACGCTGCCTGGTAGAGACATGGCCCAGGCCAGGAGCGAACGCGTCAAAGCATTAAGATAAAAGTCCAGGTCCAGCTCGAGTCCGACACAGCATACAAATATGAGCCTGAGACGGAGCCCGCTCCACTTTTTTCTAAGATCAGCGCGAGTCCACCAGATCCCAAACATGAGCCCTAAAAGTCTGGACGTTTTAACCTAATATCAGCATGGCTTGGGTATATTGAATTTACATTTGTTTAATACTTCGACCTATATTTGTACAACATAAATATCCTGAATTAGAAATTGTATGTTTATAGAAAATGTCGGTAAAATGAGCATTGCATTTGCGACAGCCTTCGAACTTAAGGCGTACTCAGGATTGCTTAAATGTTGTTGAGAAAAGTGGACTTTTTTATTTACGCTTTTCTTGACAGCTACTCCAACTTTCGTTATTTCATTGAATTCGTTTCCAGAGAACGATCTTTCCTACCTGTTTTAGGAGCGAAGCTCCGAAAGCCATGGGTCTGTCCATCCCTTGTGTCTCGTGGTACGTGACCGCCGCATGCTTTCGGAGATGTCGCAAAGTGGGCCGCGTTGCACGCGCAAGAACCGGCTGCAACCGGTAGCGCAAACTGGGCACCGGGAGCGCGAGCTTGTCTGTGTTCGCCAACGGAGGCGCGAGCGCACGTGCACTGCGAGGGGGAGATCACGCAAGAGATCACGCCACGAACGCAGGCAGTTGTTCTCGGAGATCGAACGAGACGCAAGGACCTTTGCTTGTTTCCTCTCGTCTTGTTCGGGCACAAGTTCGCCCTAAATAAAAGTTCTTTCTTTACCGTTGTGTCCCATCCTACGTGACAAATTGTGGTGGAGGTGCGGGGTAGTCCTCGATGGCGCGGGGTCTTTCACCAGGTCTGGGCCTGGGAGTATTCACTCCGAAAATAAAATGTTGATTTGTACAATGTACGCACACAGTCTTAGGTCTTTCTTAATGATGTAATGAGCGAACTTTCACGGGAGAGTTACGGTTACCGATGATCTCCACCTCTCGAGCTTCGCCCCGCTTATCATCATTCATTCCGTGGATATGGCGTGATTTTTTTTACACTAGCACACACTGCCGAGAGCTAGCTTAACTTGTACTTCTCTCAGTTTAATTCACTAATGTTTCATTTCGGTTTGTACTTCCTGTCTCTCCAAGTAGAGCCAAGGTCCTCCCACGCTCGCAAAGTTTTCTACGCAAAAAGTCGCTTTTATTGGGAAAAAGGAATGTGTATAAAAGCTGTAAGAAAGAACCCAGGGTATCTTAGCTTATGTTTGGTTGTATGGTCTGCACAAATTGCAAAGTCCAGGTCACACTTGTTTTTTTATTAGTTTAAAAAACAGGAAAAACACGATCATGTACTGTACTAGCAGGGTGCTCTCGTTTTTCTGACCCGTTCTCTCCCACTATGCTGATGGAGCCCATAGATTTGTTTTGTTTGCATGGAGGCTTTCTAAGTGAAACACGTCATTTTTAAAATTTTTAAGAGCGTCATGCTGACAGCACTTCGCTTTTTTGCTTTTATTTCCCATAAACGATCAATGAGCCGAGTTTTTCTTATCAACATTCTAAACTAGTGGCATACGGCTGCCGGGACTCAGGGTGTGCCCGGGCCGGCTTGACGCGGAAAAGTTTTTGTTCAAGATCGAACCCGGCCCGCGTCCGAGAAAATGCTTGATACCTGGCCCGAACCCGCCCTGCGGGCCGCGCCAGGCTCGGGCTTTGGGGCTTGCCCGGGCCCGTGCAGTCCACTAACTATAGCACTGCTCGGGCCGCAATTTCTAGGCCTGGTCCGAACTTGCCCGATAGAGACACGGGCCAGACCCAGGCGCAGGCCCAGCAAAGTTCTAAAATGTGAGCCTGAGCCAGGCCCGAGACCGGCGGAGTGTTGTTAGATATAATCCCTAGTCCGAGAGACTATAAACATGAACTCGAAGAGGTCTGTTATTAGCTTAAAAAGCAGAAAGCGAATACGGCAGATTTGGATTTAAATTTCTGTTGAACTTGGACCGAGCTTGGTACAACGTAAATATTCTCACCTAGAAACTGTGTTTTCGGTAGTTGTGGAACTTCATTGGCCACTTCATTAGGCAGTTTTCGAAATCAAGGCACACCGAAGATACTTCAAATGATTCCGAGCAAGTGGATAACTTTTTGAATATGTCAATTTTTCAGCAGATGTTGCATCTTTCGTTGTTCGATTACTTGAAGAAATTTGAGCAGACGATGCGTCCAGTTTCACCACTTCATTTTTGCCTTCCCCTTTAGTTACGTTGGCCGCTATATTTTGTCGTCACTTCTGTTTTTTGTTGCCTTTATTCGTGGGTTTAAAAAATTCTAACCCGAAGAAATTATGGGCTCTACTTTCAAATTGGTTCTTCAAACTCTGTACACAGTGGAAAGTCCAGGTAAAATTTGTTCATTTTTTTTAGTTTGAAAAGTGAAGGGAAAATAATCATATTGTACTCTGTCGCTCTAGTGATGTCGTTTTTTGGCCGCACTCTCCTACTGTGCTCATAGGGCCCAGATATTTTTATTGATGGTAAAGCTTTCTAAGCGCAATTGTCTCTTTATCGTATCTTTTAACAGCGCCGTTGTGAATGTACACTTCACTTCATTTTGTTTTCACTTACATGAAAGATAAACTAAAATCTTTTGTTCAAAACAATTTATAATTGTAGGCGCAAGATGTCCGGGCCAGAAGGTCGGCCCGGGCCGGCTCGGTCCGGCACGCCCGAAAAAATTTCATTTGGACCCGAGCTGGTCCCGGGCCCGAGAAAATGCATGCTGCCTGGCCCGAGCCCTCGCCGCCAGTGCGTTGTGCCACACTACCTAGCTACACCACCGCACCCAACTGTTTCAGTGCTAGGCCCTTGCGGTGTGCTGTTATGGTGCCGTGCTCTGTGCTCTTTGTCGCTGTGCGCTTTTGACGCTGTGCCCTTCTGACGCTGTGCTCTTCTGTCGCGCGCTGTTTTGTCGCGTACCCTTTTGAAGCCGTGCAGTTAAGTCGGTGCTGTTGTGCCGCGTGCCCTTTCGTCGCGTGCTGTTCTTGCGGTATACCGACTCCATCATCAATGCCTTTGTATTCATTCCGTGTATTGCAAAAAAAGTTCTTTCATATAAATCTTTTTGCTGAAGAAGAGAAAATAACCCTTGGCTGCGCTAACATAGGAAGATCCCAGGAAACAAATGGGCAATTTTAAAGGTTTTTCCGTGCTAAATTATTGTAAACAACGAACTATAAGGATGGTTAGTGTTAGCCACAATTGAAATAGCATGCAGCCCATCCATGTAATTTCTTTTGAGAAGTACAAACCATTTAGCGCAACCGGTGTATCGACTTTGCACTTGGCTAGCGGGGAAGCACAAGACGAAAGGCAGAGGCCCCAGAGCAGCACTAGGTCCACTATGTGCAGCACTAGGTCCACTATGTGCAGCACTAGCTCACAAAACATACAGCAGAAACTATTTTTCTTAGACATATCGAATGTTTCAGAGGACCGTAATATTACTCATTATTTTCAAACATTTGTCCCTAAGTTGATGTTTGTGTGAATGAATGTCACTTTTTCCATTTGGTATTGTGGGAAAAACTTTCTGTTCGTTAGTGACAGTACTTCATAGCATTAAGACTATTGTCTGGGTTGTATGCTTGTATTCTCCCACGCATTTGCATGTACACAACACAAGAACCCTTGAGTAAATTAGATTCAATCTAATTACGTATGTCAAGCAAAGGAGTGCCCTAATGGCCACCTGGACTTTACGTTACAAAATGTACAGGTTACAAGATTTCAAAGAGAGTCGTACTTCGTCAGAGTATAGTATAAGGTGGTAATAGCAATGTTAAACGTAATTTTAATCAATCTACCAATTAAAACTTTACCTTGCGACGTGCGTTTTGCTGCATGGGAACTATTAATTGCGCAAAACCAACTCTCTTAAGAATAGGTCTTGATGGCAACACTAGCAAGGGTACTTGACCTTTTGTCTGATAAACGAAGCGACGTCGGATTTATGAGGATGCCGTAATGCCATGTTGTGCAGTAGGGGTTCCGTAGATGAAACACGCAGTTATGGACAACTATAGACAGGCGTTTTGGACGAACTAAACACGAATTACGAGTTCTTTATTTTGCATCCCCTCAAATTGCCGCCTAGATGGTAGCTCTCCACAAAGCCATTGTATTAATGAAATGCTGGATTTCGTTACCACCATATAGACATGCTTCCGGAAGACGTTTTTCAGTGGAGTAGGAAAGCATGTTTCCACACAGGATGTGTCCTTTACAAAATGAACAACCACAATTTTCTTCTAATAGTTTTGGAGGAACAGTAGAAGATGTATTTTGCAAAAGAGGACAGTGAGGTGGGAGACTTGATGGAAGTACGTTATTGAAGGACTGATTCAATAAACGTTTATCGAATTCGGCCCACGACGTTCTTACGCGCCGCGACGTGGGCCTTTCGTCGTTCCGGGGTAGATTTGTTGCTCCACTAGGGACTCAGCTCGGAGTTGCCGGCTCGCGAGAGGGTAACCATGAGCGCTTTCGAGCGCCCCCATGACCTGCTGGACGGCCCGTAGTTTTAGCTCGTAGTTGTAAGTCCGTACGGCTTTTCCAAGCCGTGGCTGGATTGCTTCTAGTGTTGATGCATTGTGGTGCTTCGTACAATATCAAGAGAATTTGCCAGGTTGCTCATTCCCTCGCGACATGGCAATAAACTGTTGGGTACGTCACGGGATACATGTGGTGTAGTGGTGCTGGGGTGGGTACGTATCCTGTCTGTAATTCGCGTAGCGTCACGGCTTCTGCTTGGCTCAGACCCCGGTGCGGGGGCAAAAAGGTCTGGCGGCAGAATCGATAAGCCTTGGTTATTTCACCATAGTCGGTCATGTGGTGCTCTGTACAGAACCACTCCACCGAAAGGCTGGGGCGGTGGCGCGGTGAGTTACACCTCGCGCTGCCGCGTATGCCGCCTCCTCGTGGTTCGCGTTAGTCCCGTTCACAGAGTCGCCTTTTCGTGGAAGTAACACTTCATCTTAATGTTCGTTGAGCTCGCCGGTGGCAAGTGACGTAGGTGTCCGTGCCGGTTCCGAGCACATGCGGCCCTTCGAGAAGTTTCGAACTGCCGTGCTGGAGTCGTTGATTAGTGTCGTGCTGTGTGCGTGGGCAATAGCCAGGAGATGGACAGCTCCTGTGCGTGTGTTGCTTTGGTGCATGCCGTGCTCCATGCCGTGATGTTTTCTCCCGTTGTTGCTCTGAAATCGGTTACCACACAGGCTTCGGCACGGTATTCTGCGTCGTCTGCTCATATTGATTGTACGTAGGTTATGGCCGTTTACCAGGGCTTCGGCTGTCACCGAGCGGCGTTCTTTGCTGTAGATCGGATGCATGTTCTTGGGTAGCTGGTCTAAGTTGCTTTGATGGCGTATGTCCCGTGTGATTGCGGTTCACTTGTCCATGAATTGGCTGTCTTAGCTTTGGCTACCCAGTATTCGACACCTCGTGTGAATAGTAGACACCCGTGTTGACTGTGCCACTGGTTGCACTTCGGCAGTTTCCTAAAGTGTGTTGTGACGAACGCCTAGCTGGAGGAAGAGCGCCGTGCTTGTCGTGTCAAGCTGTTCGAGGGCCGCCTTGTTCGCCGCTCCTATTAAGGCGTTCAATAGTTTTTGTTTGCATGGAAGTCAGTCATGGTACGCAGCCACGCAGGCGATATGGCTAACCACGAAGGACTGGATGAGCCAAATCAGCTGGTATCGCTTAATTCCCGCTCCTCTTATTCTGATACGGTTAATGATTCGCATCGTGTTTGCGGTCTTGGGGACTAGGCGTATCACCGTCCCGTTGTTTCGTCGGTGTCTCTCGAGCATCCTGCCCACTACTCTGATTCATTTCACTTCGGATATGGTCTCTCCTGATTTCGTGAGGATCTACATTTTTTCGCGTTCGCCCTAGTGCTTCTTTTGCATGCATCGCGGTGGGAGTACCAGGAGCTCCAACGTTCTGGGCGATCATGTGGGGTCCGACCCTTCCAGGTGATCTTCCATGGAATTCACGGCCTCTTGGAGTTTGTCTTTGATGTGGCCGTGGCTGGCCACTGACACCCACAGCTTTACATCGTATGCGTACGTCGTGTGACGCCCTCCCGTTTAGGTGATTTTGTTTTCTACCCCGATCAAGACTAAGTTGAAGATACGAGGCGAGATCACGGAGTCTTGTGGCGTCCCCGTTCTGCCTACCATCCATATGTAGAACTGCATGCCTCTGGCGCATGGCTATGCGGTGTGCTCCGCCAGGAAATCTATGATGTAGTTGTAGCTTCACGCGTCAATGCCTTGGTAGGATACATGCGATAGGATCGCCGACTATTTGATCTTGTAGAAGACCCTCGGCAAGTCCAGCCGTAGGATCGCCTTGGTGTCCTTCGATGTGTTTTCTGGATCAATGAACTGGAGTTTTAGCTGTAACAAAGTGTCTTATGTTCCGAGTAGCTGACGGAACCCGATGGTGGTAGGTGGGTACAGTTTGTTGCCTCCGAGGTACTCTTGCCAGGGGTTTAGGAAGACCTGTTCTAGGACTTTACCTACGCGGTACGTGAGGGAGATTGGTCTTAGGTGGTTCATGACCGGCGGCATCCATGGCCGATGATCGCAAAAAACGGCACGTAAGAAGGACTAACAGACAGGATAACGCTGCAACGTCCACTAGTGCTCTGCTGCCCATTTCTCATTTTTCTGCCAGTTTATTGGGCTGATCTTTATTGCTTAACTATAATTTATTGTGCCAGTAAGGAAGTGCTTCAAGAGTGTCTGCTTGTAAAAGTTGTAGCATAGTGTTGGTAAGGTTGCCTTCTCCTGGAGCAGTAGGCTTACACATGCGTCTAGCAAAGTTGAGTTCAAGAAAGGAAAACTGTGTGGCAGGACGTGTTCGAATTCCTCGTAGAGAGTCTTTTTATCAGGGTAATATGTGCCGCATGAATGAGGTCGTGTAGAGCGGCCATCTGGACACGTGTTAAAGGCGTTGTTGAGGTGCAGTGGGCAGGTGTAAAGGGAGGGAAAACCAAAATTTTTCACGTATATTTTCTACGAAAGCCACCGTTTCATATATCCCGGTAACCACAAGCAATTTGTAAAAAAATCGGCGGAAATAATTTTAATTTGGCAGCAAAATGTCTGAAATCGCAAGGGTGGCGTTACCTAGTTTTGTAACTTGACACTTCAATATGTGTCCCGGTCACGTGACCTGCAAACCTAGCTGCTACTGTAACTGCTGAAACGTTTATTCACTTATTGAAAACCTTTTAACACAAGCATTTGTATATTGTTAAATTGTATAGGTATTTTAAACATTATCTTGAAAATTTTTAAAACGGTGGGCGGCGTGCCCACCGTCGCTGGGCAGCTCACAGAGTGGTGAACTCAGCCTCCATGCCCAAGATCAACGGCAGCGTTCAGTACACAGTCTTATTGAAGGAGCTTTGACTATTCTGCCTGACTCGAGGGCATTTGTTCTGCCATATTATTCGATTTCAGTTTCCAAATACGCCAACGGAAGCTTAAAAAAAGGATGCGCCCGGGACGAATCGAAGTGCCGGCCTGCACAACGTGAAGCGAAATTCTACCTATCGTCCATCCCAACAGATGGCATCTTCATGAAAATCGGCTGAGATATTTAAAAAAAACACAAGAAAGGATAAGGAAGACCACGATTCTCACTTTTTTAGTTCGGGAAAAGTTTTTTATATCACTTTTCATTCCGCATACTGACAAAAACACAGTAACTCCTCGATATACCTAAGTGAGCAGGATGCGAAAAATTTTGTTATAAGCAGTATTTAGATATAAGCGAACGCTAGAGAGAAGCTAAAGTAGTTAAACTTAAATTGCGCCACAAATACTACGAATGAAAGCACAATGTTTTCAGTGGAGAAGAACGTTATTCAGGTGCAAAAAAGGCAGTCTGCTCTGGCTGGTTCATATCCTTGCAGGGCGCGAGCAACGCCTTCTCCAATTTCACCAAGCAGTGTCTGGCGTTCGAACGCCTCTCAGACGGGAGAGCGAATGAGGAGAAGGAAGTGGCCACTTTTATAGAAGGAGGAGGGTTGGTGCGGCCGTCACGGAAAGGTGCGAGTTTCGCGCTTGAAAGCATCGCATATTTAGTGGTTCGAGTCCGATGAGGTTTCTGCTGAGCTCAAAAAATAACGATTAACCGCTCATTTTGGGTACACGGCGCAATCACGAAAAGTCACCGGTTTAGCACTAGGGTTTTGCATGATCACTGGGCATTTTTTTTGCCCGAAGTGTGCAACCGTGAAGTTTGCAAAACAAGAGTTTTTCAGCGCCCCGCTGTCGACGACACTGCTTATTCTATGCTTCGAGTGTCAGTGTTCGCGCAACGTCACGTCCACGCTATTACCCTATGGGTATTAGCAAAAATCAATGACCCTACCACGCATTTTGACCGTTTGTATAAAGTGGGTTGGCGCGAATCGAGCATGACCGGCTCGAGAAAATTGCAGGGGAAACGCCAGCTTGTGAAGCAGCCATGTGACCGCCTGACTCGCCGCTGTATCGCCGCCGCTTCGCGATGCCTGCGCAGGCCACTTCACTCTAAGCGGGTATAGCTCTTCGTGCGCTTCGAGTAATGCGGGCTAAAATGCATGCGTTTGGGTTCGAACCAAGAGAAATTTCGAATAAAGCGATATTTCGAGTAAAGCGAGTTCGTTTTAACGAGGAACTACTCTACGTTGCCGCGCTAGTTTATGTCATGGTTGCCAGTATCATTTTTGGGAGGACACATACGGCTTGTAGATCTAAAAGGTTCTAGGGCTTTATCAGCAAAACCATTTCTCCTTAAGGTGCCTAAAGTACGGCCCTTTCACTTGAGATAGAGAATATATACTCGACCAAAATCAGTTATCTGTCCCTATAAGTGTGTTTCCTTTTGCGCTGGCCAGGGACATTTCACGTGTCGGGTGCCTTTTGATTTCTGTAATCACCCGTAACCTGCTTTTAAGGGGACTTTGATCGCATGCACTGGGCAATTTTACTTTTTTTATGTAAGCTGCATAGCAATGAAAAATACACAGGGATGAGGACCAAAGAGGCGTTAGACAGTCGTATTTTTCCTCGTGCACCTTTGCAGCAGTGCGTTTTTCTTGTTTGTTTCGAATGTACTAGGACTGAATACATTAGAAACAAAGAAAACACTTAAACAGAAATAAACTGAAAATTAAAATTTTTAAAGTTATAATTCCTGTCTGCGGTCGGTATGAGTAGTAAGATGTCATTAATGCAAGCTATCTATTCGTTTTCGCATCACAGCGTGCACGCTTCCAAAGAACATTTGTTAGTTTGGAAGATATGAGGTTATTTTGAGAGGTGCACCGCGGAAGAAAACTCCATATCTTGTTCTGTGCTTCTCGCATCTGCCTATAGCCGCCTTTCAACCAAAATCTTTTTGGGTGGCGCGGCACACCGAAATGTGCACAATGCATTTTTTGGCGCCGCGGAGATGTGTGCCGTGACGACATGGTTTGCCAACTCTACGTGCAGTAGTGTCATGGATCTTCAGTGTAATTTAGATGTCTCTGGAAATTTATTATAATTCGTCTTCGCTGAAGTTTTGACGGGAAGGTGTCTAAGTTTGTTTTGAAAAGTGGTCGCAACCGTATAGATTGGGATCCATTTTTGTTCTAGAGTAGGAAGCGCAACTGCAAAGCCCATATAAAAAATGACATGGGAGTAAGCGTTGTGTGCTATGCATTGCTATCCTGGATGTTTCGTGTGAAAATGGATGCTCTTATTAATGCTAAAAATTCCTCTATCAGACGAGTTAGGGAATCCGTGCGGAAAGCGCCTCACATATGTGTAAGTGCATTGAGCTCGCTTTCTACAGTGGAAAAATGCCTGTAGAGCACCCAGAAAAGGAGCAACAGCTTGTCTTCGATGCTCTAACGGTTATCATTCAGGGTGGGTAACGTCCATTGTCCAGGATGCTATGGCCTTCAGACTGCGCTGGTTTCACAAAACCTTACGGCACCGCAGGAGTTCCCACTTTCGCGTCGACGGCGCCAGGTATTCTGAGAGTTTCTTGACACCCATGCACTCCCATACCACGTAGTCCAGAGTGTTGAGCAGAATTTAGTGTTAACTGTCGAGACTGCGGTGAATGATGCAGTTTAGTAACATGAGAGTTTTTTTGAAGTCCTAGGTTAATTTTTTCGTCTTTGGTGAGTTCCGGATGTAGAGGTGGTTATTTTCTTCGGGGTGACCTGTAGTGTTCTAAGATGTTCATGCTGCATTGTGGGATAGATGGGAAGAGCCAGGCAAGCAGATTGAGCTACTGTGATGCTGGCCAGGGGTGGTGGGTGTCGACCGGTAGGCATGGCCTCGGACGGTGGCATCAGCCCCGTGTTTCCGTCCAGAATTTCATGCCCCATTGTCTGCACGATATAGATGTCCGGTTGTACCTCTTCTTTTCGGTCGTCAATTTTCAAGAGTATTTCGAGCACCACTGCGGAAATACGGCCCCCCCCCCTGGTAACTTCCGCAGGCCGCTTGAAAGTCCGTTATTATAATAATTCAATTTTGAGTATTAGCAATTCTTGAAGTCGCGAGGGCAAGGGCTGCTTCTTCAGCGGTGCCGGTGTCGCCCGTTCTCGCTATTGCCGAGCATGGATTTTTTTTCTTACTGTAAATTACGCATACCACATGGGCTCGGTGGCCCCTTGTTTGGGTACTTTGCGGCGCGAACATACCGTGTTCGACTATCATTGCCATAGGCTTTTAAGCGCACTTACCCTGTCCTCTCTCCATCCCTTCTGCCAAAAGGACAGAATATTGTGAAGTACGTTGGCCACACTAATCCGATCCCTCAAGTGCATGAGTGCGCGATTCTTCTCTCTTGGGTGTCTAGGTTTGCTGCGTACCCGAGACGGCGTAAGGTACCTCCCGAGTTCCTCGGAAGTGTTATGCACCCCTACGTGATGCAACTGCTAGGTTGATGTCTTGGCTTGTAGACGCAGTGCCAATTCGTACGTTTGCCTCATTAGAACGTTGAATTTCCCCATTTACATAATTTTAAGCTATAAATATGTGTGCCATTTTTAACTCGACTGACGTTAGGCTTGTATCATTCCCTTACTTGAGTCCGTGATTTCTGCTTGTTACTCTCTTGACCATGTAGGTTAGTTGGGTAATGCGGCTCTTCTGGTTTTGTAGGTCAGCTGCGCCTGCAGCGGGCTTTTGAAGGGTCCGTCAAAGTATTCTAAATGTTACGTCCACTGGGATGCACGCGCCATTCAGTGTAATCTACGGGTTAGGTGCTTCCGGAGGTAGTATCGTTCTTGTACTCTTTCTGCGTACGAGAAGTGCAGAGCTTTCTGATTCTATAGAAAGTCCACAAAGGCTAAGGTATGTCTGTGTGTAGTCGACGGCATCATGTACGAATCCTGCTGATTTCCTACCGACCGTCCAGTGGGTCGAAAGGTTATGTCATCTGCGTACATTTTCGAATGCGCCTTTCGCGTCAAGCACCACAGTGGCGCTTTTTGTGACGTGTTGAGGTTTTTAACGACCTCTTTTTTTAATTGTACCCCTACATTTTTTGTCGACAAGTACGGCCGGAAACCTTACATATTGTGAGGATCCTGATTTTGTTGTTGGTGAACTCCATGCGATAATTTAAGCAATCCCGATTCATGTGCTTTTTTGTGATAGGTCAATGAAACCGGCCTGAGATTAACTATGCCCACGGGCTTTTCGCAATTAGGGGTCATGGTGACATCACCGCGTTTCCATGGCGCCGGTATCGCACCACTCCTCGATACTTTATCTTCTATCATAAAAATACTGTTTGTTATTTGTTCAAATGTTTCGAATCGCTTTATTTATAATCTTGCCCCCTTATGGAGCAGTGTTTCTTGTGAGCTCTGGCAGGGTCGCATCCAGTTCGAGCCTGTAGAGGGCAGTCGAGGTCAGGATAAGGGAGTGCGCTTAGGTCGAGGTGCGAAACCGGTGCCAGTTAGTGGTGTCTGCGGAAACTTTCTTATTTACGGCGTTAAAGACAGGGTCTTCAGTCACCGGAAAATTGTGTACGAGAAGTTCTACCTCTCAGCCCGTAGTGTGCTTGGATTCAGCGTCCCCGATGAGCGACTTCAATATCTCTCGAGTACTAGCGTGCCTTGCAATCGATCGCATCATTGCTTAAAATTAGGCCTTCTTAGTTAGTCGGCATATTCCTCTTCTGGCTTCGTCAAGAGGGCAATGCGCTTATGCAGTTGTTGTACTGTAGACGCTCGATAAATAGAACTTGAAGGGACCGAAACAATTAGTTTAGTTGGACAGGAGTTCCGTGTACAGATATATATGCGTTAAAGTGCACATTTATGTGCCTACACACCCTAATACCATTTTATGGAATTATAATCACTAGAAGGTGAAATCAGCTGTTAGTTTTTCAGAGAGGAAGAAGACTGCAAGAGGTTTAGGCACAACAATCAAAGTTGACTTGGGAACAATGATCCGCTGGGCACTGCGATATGCATCAACTATTTTTCCGTTTATTTTTTGCAACTGCATCTTCACGGAAGCTAGAGGCCTTAACATCGCGACTGCTTAGGAGCCGCCGAATATTGAAGACGGCAACGCGGTAATGGAGCTCGAATAGGACCACGATGGCAAGAACGAGGCGAAAGGGCCTGAGCCCGGTAACCTCGCCGTCTTCAATCGAGACCGAACGACTACAACAAAAATTCCGATGTTGCATTCATTGCAGTAACACGGGTGAACACTAAGAAAATGTAGCTTACCAGGTCATTTAGGCTAAAAATAAATATGGAGAAACAAAAGAAACGAAAACAAAATGCCTGGAACCATAAAAACCTGATTCTCACGCCCTTGTGTTTCACGAGAAGTTTCATTTTTGGTTCGATTCACACGGTGACGCGGAAATATTAGTTTCCATTGCCAAAAATATTTTACATTATCTGAATACAAAACCAACCAACTTACTGGGTACTGTTTTGTTAAGGCGGCAACCTCGTTTAAGTGGTTTCCGTTCATCGAGACTCTTCTGTACTTGCGTTTCGTCCACGTGATGAAAGGCTACGGAGGGCCTTCAAAATATGTAATTAAATAGAGTTCACTTCTGCGTTTTTTGACGTAAATTGGATTTCTTGACTCTGGGCGAGTTTACGTTTTCATTCTTTGAGGGACATATCCACGTTTATTGATTGGTGGTTGTTTTTTTTATTTAAATGATATCTTATCATTCAGTCTTACCTTCCCTATTTTAAAAAGTGTTCGGCGATGGTCACTTTTTATAACGACAATGTAGTGCTGACTCTTAGAGTCTCGTCAAGTCCCTGACAAAGAGCATGCGATATGCTTTTTGTGAAAGTGACGTCAGTGTTTTGTCTCTCGCCCTGACAAAGAGCATGCGATATGCTTTTTGTGAAAGTGACGTCAGTGTTTTGTCTCACGAAACACTGTAGCCTATTCTGTAGGGGTACTGGTGATCATTCGACAACATAAGGTGAAGCTGTTGCACCACACCGTGGATGTTTTACCCTTTCTCAGAGAACTATTATACCATAAGAAAGTGGGGTTCATTGAAGTCACCTACTTTAGCACCAGGTGACCCGCGGTGTCTATCAAGAGAATGCGAAAAAAAGTGTCCAAGTCACCCACGTTATCAGCGGGTGGGCTCTGTACGTTCAAAATCAACATGCTCTGCAAATTTTCTCTTTCCGGTGTTACTTCTCGAAGGGCGTCTTCGATTCTGCGCCGCACAGGGTGCTGATGTGAGGTCAATTGCTTTAGTGCAGGAATGGCCGCCCAGGACTTACGCTGAGATATATGCGTGTCACAGCGAATTGGGTTGAGGGTTTCTACTGTGGCTTCCTGAAGAGCAACGATGTCGGGTTTTTCCTTTGTGCTGAATTGTAGTAAACTTTGTCTCTTCTGTCTAATCGTTTTACTGTTACAGTGCCACATTTTCAGCCTGTTTAAAGGTCGCAATCTTGGATTTGTGTTACATTGGGGAATACACTTCATCGTCCATCATTTCTTCCGTTCTAGATTCTCGCCTGCTGAAATAAAGTATACATATAACTGACTTGCGAGAGCCTCAAAAGCTGATCTCGAGACCCCACAGCTAGATGAATGTACCGTCGGTAATGCGCTTGTTTATAACCGCGATTTCATAGTCATCTAGTTACATGTGATGTCGCGGCAAGCCACAGGGTAAGCTGCAGCAGCATAACCTAGGCCAGCGAGCGCGCTCACTCTCCCGGGGGTTCGGACCCTCATCGAATCTACAGGTGGTGACCCGGGTGTTAAGGGGCCCGAAGAATATGGTTGGTTATCTTGCCTAGTCGCTGCGACAACGAGTTGCACGAGTAAGTCGCACAGAGATCGACCTTGGCAGGCACCGCAGTTGCGCATTGATTGGAGGAACTTCGCATCGTCCGAGCTTCTTCCAGCTACAGTGCATGACCTTGCTCCATGTTCTCAAGCAGAACGGTGAGTCGCCACCTAGTGGCGACTACCGGTTTCTCAATATCCACCATTGTGCATCGGTACCTTCTTCCGTAAATTCAAGATTTCACCACCAGTCCGCACGGTGCCACAGTATTTTCGAAAATACCACTTGTTTGTGAGTACCAGTAAATCACCGTCACTGAAGAGGATATACACAATATGGCCATGCCATTATATTTCGGCTTCTTGAAATTCGTGTGAATGCCATCTGGACTCCGGAGCGCTGCCCAAACGGTTTAGCGTTTATAATTACAGTGACGTGCAGGCTCCGTTTTGTCTATGAATACGTACACGTCTGTTGGTACTAGTGCGTCACTACAGCAGAACTTTCAGCGCATCCGCATTATCCTCGAACACATTGCCGCCGATCATTGCCGCCGTTATCATCAGTGCCACGAATACTGAGTTCGGTGTTGTCGTCCTTGACTTTCGGTGACATGTAGTGAATGCAACATGCGTTCGCCCCCATATTGACGTCATTCAGGCGATTCTTGATTTCCCATCACTAACGTCGGTTACCAAGCTTCGCCATTTCGTGGGTCTGGGAAACATTTACTACAGTTTTATCATAAACTCCGGCCGTCAGTTTCTGCCTCTCGAGCGCCTGCTTTCTAGTAAGTGCTCTACCTCCGAATCGGACTTGTAAACAAGTGCAGAAGCTACCTTTCACATAAATAAAGGAACCCTTGCCGACCCCGCTCTTCTCACTCACCCCAATGCAGAAAGTTCTTTCACACTGTTGAAGGGAGCATGGAGCTCTCCTCTTGGAGCTGTCATTCCATTTTAGGTAAAGGCCGTGTGGCAGCTCTTGGCAGTTTTTTCGAAACGCCTAAGTTCTTCGCAAACCTGGCACAGTGCCTTCGGGAGTGAGCCGCTGGCCATGTGGCTGGCTGTGCGTATTATCCGGCATCTCCTCGAGGGGCGCCAGTTCACCTTGTTCAATTATCACAAACCCCTGATGAACGCCATCAGCCGGCCCAACACACCTTACACGTCACGGTATTTGTGGCAGCTTTCCTACCAGTCAGAGCATAAGACGGACATCACGACAGTGACGTTGGAAACACGCCTGCGGATGTTATCAGTAGTGGGGATGCCACCGCGTCCAGTCTATCAGCTTTCATTTCACCCAACCTCCACCGACTGGCGGCAGAGTAAGCACGCGAATACGAGATGTTTCGCCTTCGAACAGAGCCCATTGCTATCAAGCTCGAACATATAATATTCGACGCACGGCATTTTACTTGCGACGTAATGACTGCAAAGCCACGACCTCTCAGGCAAAAGTATGCCTTCGGAAGATTTTAAAACGCCCAGCACAACATGGCCAACATGGGCATTGTGACACGTTAACAACTCATAGGGAGAAATTTTGCCTAGCCTCACATGAACGCCGATGTTCATGACTGGGTCCGCACTTGTACACCATGCCAGCGAGCAGAGGTGCACCAGTAGCGAGTTCCACCAGCAAAGACGTTCCTAAAGCCTGATGAGTGCTTTCCCGTTGACACATCGGCCTCGTCTGTACCATGGCCTCCTCTCAAGGCTGACGCTACCTACGGACTTGTGAAGCAAGATTCACCCACTGTCCCGAAGCCACAGTGTGACCCGACATTAACGAGCCCACGGTAGCGTCAGAATATTTGACGGCGTGGGTAGCGCGCTCGGGATGCCCGTCATCCAACGTCACCTACCCTGGACTGCTGTTTCAGTTGACCTTGTTTGCTGAGCTACTGCACATCCTCTGCACGACTCATCTGCACACTTCAGCATACCAGCACAAAACAAACGGTCTTGTTGAGCACTTTCACTAGCAACTTAATGCTGCGCTCATGGCACACGACTTCCAAACGCAGTGAGTCCAGCGGGCATCCGTAGTGCCTTGAATAGTGGCCTGATCTTTTCTTCGGCTGAACTCATTTATGACACTGAGGTTCACCGTCTCTCAGCTTCCACCATAAACTACGTGAACTATTTGCGATTCATCTTCGTGGACCTTCGACCACAGCCTAAACATGAAGGAAAACCCCGAGCATCTTATGTACTTTCAGACCTTGAATAGGCAACTTACCTGTTTGCGCGGTACGAAATTTTGTGCCTCATTTTTGCAACCACTTGAAGTTGGCACCTTCCCTGTCGTAGAGGGACACTCTTGGATGTACGTCATCATCATGAACGGCTCTCACGACAATATACAACTAGAGTGTGTGAAGCCGGCACACATCACGACCGACGACTAGACCTCTACGAGATATTTCCCCTTGACTGAACAGCCCCACGACGTCATGCACGTTGGGCACCTGTTCATCAGAGCCTTGCACAATCAGATCAACGTAGCATCATCATCATCACCAGCCTATCTACGCCCACTGCAGGGCAAAGGCCTCTCCCATTATTCTCCAATTACCTCGGTCCTGTGCCAACTGTGACCAATTTATCCCCGCAAACTTCTTGATCTCATCTGCCCATCTAACTTTCTGCCGCCCCCTGCAACGCTTGCCTTCTCTAGGGATCCACTCTGTTACTCTTAATGACCAGCGGTTATCTTGCCTTCGCATTACATGCCCTGCCCACGTCCATTTCTTCTTCTTAATTTCTACTAATATGTCTTTAACACCAGTTTGCTCTCTGACCCACTCCGCTCTCTTCTTGTCCCTTAATGTTACACCTATCATTTTCCGCTCCATTGCCCGCTGAGTCGTTCTCAATTTAAGTTGAACCCTCTTAGTGAGCCTCCAAGTTTCTGCCCCGTAGGTGAGTACCGGTAAGATGCAGCTGTCATACACTTTCTTCTTCAGCGACAATGGTAGGCTGCTATTCATTATCTGAGAATGTCTGCCGTATGCACCCCACCCCATTCTGATTCTTCTAATTATCTCTGCCTCATGGTTGGGATCCGGGGTCACAACTTGGCCTAAGTAGATATATTTCGCTTACCACTTCCACTGCCTCGCCACCTATCTCAAACTGCTGTGCTGTCCCGATGTTATTGATCATTACTTTAGTTTTCTGCATATTAATTCTCAGGCCCACGGTTCTACTCTGTTCGCCCAGTGCGGAAAGCATGCTTTGCAATTCGTCCCCCGAGTTACTTAGCAAGGCAACGTCATCAGCAAATCTGAGGTTACTGAGGTATTCTCCATTAACCCTTACTCCCACCTGTTCCCAATCCAACGTTCTGAATACTTCTTGTAAGCATGCTGTGAATAACATTGGAGAGATTGTGTCTCCTTGTCTGACACCCTTCCTTATAGGTATTTTACTGCTCTCCCTATGGAGAACTAGGCTAGAATCTCGAATTAGGCTAGATTTGAGGAGGGACCGCAACAAGCTAGTACGAAAGAAGCCGATAAACGAACTAACAGTAAGACGTAAAGTAGAAGAATTCAGGATCGCGCTGCAGAACCGATATTCCGCCCTCAACGAGGAAGCCGAGCTTACAACCCAGGAAGCCAGCGACAACCTTTCACGCATCATCACGGAGTGTGCAATAGAAGTCGGGGGCACTATGGCTAGACAGGATACTGGTAAACTTTCACAGGAGACGAAAGATCTAATCAGGAAACGGCAAACCATGAGAATCTCTACCGCAGCTGACAGAATAGAACTAGCCGAGCTCTCGAAGTTAATCAATACGCGTAAGACAGCTGACATACGGAAGTATAATATGGAGAGGATCGAATACGCTGTAAAGAACGGAGGTAGCCTGAAAGCAGTGAAGAGACGTCTTGGCGTGGGGAAAAATCAGATGTATGCACTTAAGGATAAGCAAGGCAATGTCATCACAAATAGGGATAAAATAGTCACAGTGGCTGAGGAGTTCTATAGGGATCTGTACAGTAGCCGGGACATACAGGATAATGCCGAACGAGACAGCAGTTCAGAGGAGATAGACATCCCACCAGTAACGACCGAAGAAGTAAGGAAGGCTTTGAAAGAAATGAAAGGGGGCAAAGCACCTGGTGAGGATCAGATAACAGCAGACCTCTTGAAGGATGGCGGAGAAATTGTACTTGAAAAACTGGCAAACTTGTATACGCAATGCCTAATGACCGCAATGGTACCGGAATCTTGGAAGAACGCGAACATCATCCTAATCCATAAGAAAGGCGACATGAAGGATTTGAAAAATTACAGGCCGATCAGCTTACTGTCAGTCGTCTACAAGGTATTTACCAAGGTAATCGCTAACCGAATCTCTGCAACCTTAGATTTCAGTCAACCTAAAGAACAAGCAGGGTTCCGTAAAGGTTATTCAACAATGGACCATATTCACACGATCAATCAGGTGATAGAGAAGTGCGCTGAGTATACTGAACCCCTATATATAGCCTTCATAGATTATGAGAAAGCATTTGACTCGGTCGAAACCCTAGCAGTCATTCAGGCATTACGGAACCAGGGGGTAGATGAGCATTATGTAAGAATACTAGAGGATATCTACAGTGGGTCTACAGCTACCATCATCCTCCATAGGGAGCATCATAGCATCAGGATAATAAATTATTTGTCAGAGCAAAAGACCGCGGGGGAGCCCTCTAGCACCAAGCGACAGTGTCGTTGCTGGGCATGGCTCTACACTAGAAACCGTCGAATAATATTCTCCACAAACATATAGGACACAAAAAGGCGTGGACTTAGACTTCAATACGCCGCAGTAGTTTTTTACAAGTACCCATCTGGCGAAGGCGCATAAGAAATAAAGTAAGAAAGCAATGCTGTAGACAAGCTTTTACCCAATGTACTTTCAGTATATCGTTTTTAGCCCGTAAAATGATTGTATCAATGGCACATTCAAGTACGATGTCTACATTGATGGAATGATATGCTAACAATTTTTGCTAAAACTTGACCGCACCACTAGAACACGTTTGAGCTTATCCATAACCTGTTTAAATTCCATCTGTAGCGGAAGTATACTGTTTAGACGTGGTTGTTGCAGGGATCATCACACTTGTTTATTTGGTAAGCGGCAATTCATAAGCATCAACAAGATTTTTCAGAGACCGCTGTCGTATTTTCTTGCAATTTTTTCTTTCCCCTATTTGCGTGTGTCTTCAACTGAAGTTTGTGTGATTATATATTTTCGTTTGGCGAATTTACCTTTGAAAAGGCGTTTTTTCGTCTGCTTTGGTGGCTTCGGCGTCGCCGCCTGTTCCTTGTGCGGCAATGCAGGCTCATAGGATATGAGGTCCACGTCCTCATCAGATGTCCTGGGTATGCGTGAGAGATCGGGTTCTCTGGATCTGACACCCTCTCCGGTTATTTGTGCATAGGCCGCCACGTCCCAGGCCGTCAGGCGCTCTATATCTGCAAGAAGCACTACTGCCACAGTGGCACCCGTTGCTGGTCCACCTGTGCCATCTTCTCCATGCTTTCAGTTACACTGCAGCTGGAGGGCCAGAAACGAAAGGAGCGACATTGCTCTCGACAGAAACCTGTGACCGCCGGTGAGCATGTAGTGTGGTGGTGGGTTGGGCTAGTGAAAGAAAGTTTTTGAATGGTGTGGTCATGAAAAACTCCCTATTCGGAGCACTGTTTCACTGCTAGAACAAGGGCCCCTAGCTCCCACACCCTTGTGAGCTGCATCGGCGTTCATAGCTAAAGAACAAAAGGGAAAATACTCCATGTGATTGCTGTGCTTATAATTTTGCTCGTGAGAAAACTTATATTATGTGCGAGAGAGTGCCTTGTGTGGTTCCTGCGAATGGGGTGGGAAGGGGAAGGTTGTTGTATGGCAGGTTTTGTAACTTTTGGTTATTTTTGGGCCATTGGCGATGGTGAGACAACACCAAGCAGGTGGAACCTTTCCCGAATTGGTGGTAGCTAAAACCAGCCCGCGAATTTCCGATTCATGGTCGGGTGGTTCAGATAATAAAACAAGCATTTTTGTGCTCTAAACCCATGGAGCGGTTGACTGCAAGGATGTGAAATTTGCTAGAAAGTTCGTTGTTTTCTTGTCGCATTGTGATATGTCCTACCGATATAACATCCTGATTGTTCAGGATATCCAGCAAGGCGGCGTGCATGTGGGTGATCAGATCGGGTTCAGAGGTCACACTGCGAGCGTGGATGTCTGCGATAGGGTATGACTTTGACGAACACATCAAACGTGCGAGTTTGGCCAGTGAGCTTGAAGGCATCTTCTGGTTATTTACGCCGAGAAGGGCCTCTCTGGTTGTTTCTTTACTGTGTGATTTCCGATGATCGCCTCGGGAAATTTTAACACCAAAACCAGAGACTGCCAGGTGATATTTTCTGTTGTAATTAAAGAATCAATCGCAAGGAAGTGAGAGTATTCTTCCGGCTTCAGGCAGCCCATTCTTCGTCATGCAAACACAAAACCGGTGCGGTCCCATTTCAGATATGTGTCAGGTGTTTTTAAGGTGCTTCAATTTCTCTGTGGGGCATCTAAACCAAAGAGCGAACGTATGGCACATGGTTATTCTGGTGCCTGGCACCGTCACGGAGCTCCGTCCCTGATGGGCCGCCATACAGCCCATCGCCCCGAGTTGGAGCAGGCTTGCGACGGCCACCATTTGATACTTTTGTCTCTCCACCTATCAACGCAATGCCAAGGTACCTCACAGCCTATATTTTGGGAGTTCGTGTTCTATGGTGTCGCCTCTCACCAACACGTTGAAGACGAAATGTGTGCTAAGTGGTGATGTTTAGTTATTTGTTCGACAGATCATTCATCTTGTCTTCGGCAGTTGGTATTTCGTGGTGTCTGTAGGCATCATCAAGACACCGGGTAAGTATTTTTCACCACAGTACTATTTCCCAATATTTCCTGAAAGCGTGAACTGTGCAGTGTTGATATTTGTTTAGAGGACGTTTGCGCATCAACGAATGTCCGCAAGCAGAGATTGCATATTTAACCAAGACACGAAGGAGGCGATAGAGAAAATCGTACGAGCGGCGCAAAAGTATTGTCAGAAAAACATCGATAATAATTGTTATCATTACGAGGAGGATGTCATTCGCCTCACTAAATCCGTCAAACGTAATGATCAAATATCTTGGTATACTTTTCCCACAACAGCTTCTTCGTATGCAATGTGATCTCCAAGTGGGTGAATTAAAACGAATTGCGCAAAATACATCATTTTATACTGTCAGCAAGTGTAATAAAACGAATAACGCTTAAACTTCATTTATTTAATGAAATTTATAAGCGGGTCATTATTTTTTATGATTCTGCCATACAGGGATGTAGAATGAGTTGTGTGCATGAAACGGGTTTTAAAAACTGCCCTATTTATCCCACCATCTCAGAGATGCACTGTTTTTATGCGAGGCCTACCCTTTATGGTGGTGACCTCCCTGATGTACAGACAGGGTCATGGAATTAGAATTTGTAGTTAGATCGCCTATGGTTTGCGATCATGCATCGAGGTTGGGAAACCAACAGAGGACACAAATAATCAGGGTGACCTAAATCCAGAAATCGTTTCGCTATAGCCACCAGGGCCCTTAAAAAACAGACAAGAACAGACAAGCCGGTTATGATGATGCTTATGCGCTAAAAAATATTCACGTGCGCACAGCGCCACCAACTCAACTTATTTCCAGGAAAAATATATATACCAAGGAATCAAACCAGATCTCAAGAAAGACAGAAAAGTCGACTGTACACTTCTCCAGAAAGCTGATATGGAAAAAAAACTGCTTAGTGAACCCTGGCTACATTAGGCATTATGTAGAACAACAGAATTCTATAACCAACACCGAGTAAAATTATTCAAAGCCATCGATATGAAGAGACGCATGGTACTCCGTGAAAATAAAACCAGATTGAAGTAAGGTTAACTTGTCGCTCAAACCCAAGATCGCAAGGTTAGGCTGTGTACCCTTTGGTACGGCTTGCACTGAGGAAGGAATGCTTGGGGAACCGTAAAGTGGCTCTGTGAGGTGTTTTGTGCACACTAAATAAACATTCGCCATAGTTAGGTTGGGTGGTCAATGATATCCCTGCCTAATATAGCTTTTGCGTGCCGTCGAAGCCTGATATTCTAATTGTACACTTCTTTTCACAGCCTTTCCTGCCAGCTTTGGGAGAGCGGGAGTTTTTCGTTCATTTACCCTAAAGGCCCTTACGGGTGTTACATAGGGGTCGCAATGAAAAAAAAATACACTGTAACATTAAAACAGCAACACCCATAAAAAGGCGAATAGAAATACATTCATGTCGAAAGGCATAGTTTCAAAAAAAGGGTACACAAAAGGCGCACAACAGTTATCCAATTCCTAAAATGCGAGAGTTAAAAAATGACCCAGGTTCAAAATAACACAAACATCGAACATTGAACCAATCTAAGCGGTCCAAAAATGACACAAACACTGAAAAATGATTTATATATTGAGGAATAACTGTAACTCTGATAAATGAGTCATGATTACTGAGGATGACGATGATATCTGGGTGCTGATTCCAGTGACGAATAGCAAGTAAGAGTGGCGAAAAGAAAAATAGGTTGGTACGCGCGAATATTCGTTGAAATTTGAATGCATGATCTAAACGGGAAAAAACGAGACCAGCGGGTCTGATGTGCGAGGCAGCGAAAGAAGACTGGCTGTGGTATAGCCTATGAAAAACCGATAAAAGACTATAAAGCCGATGTTGTTGTAGAGGTGGTAAGTTCAGCGATTGTTTCATTTCTGTTATACTTATATTCGTGAGTAGTTCCTGAGAATGAACCGGGGAGCTTTATTTTGGAGCGCCTCAAGCTTATTTACGAGATACGGCTGATGGGGGTTCCAGATTAGCGCGGCATATTCAACCTTTGATCGAACAAGTGTTTAGTAGGCCAGAAGCTTGGTGAATGTGTTAGCTGAATGCAGACTGCGCCTAATGAATCCGAGTGACTTAGAAGCTTTGCTGGTTATTGCATGGATTGGTGATTCCAGGTTAGATCAGACGTTATGTGGACCCCCAAGTATTTTACCATGTTTACGGTTTGTACCGCCATACTATTGACACAATAGTGGCGGGGCTCAGACGCGCTAGTTTTGGTAAACGTTATCGCGTTATGTTTGGTCACATTAACTTCCATCTGCCAATCCCTACACCATTTCGTCAGTTGATTAAGGTCTGCTTGCAAGGATAAGAAATCTTGGGGGTTTTTAATTTGCTAAAAATGACGCAGTCATCCCCAAATAATCGGATAGCAGAAGAGATATTAGTGTTAATGTTATTGATATATATTAAAAATAAGATAGGACCCAAGAGTGAGCCCTGTGGAACACCGGAATGTTCTTGATCTGAAGAGGAGGAATGATCATTAATGGTTACTGACTGAAACCGATGGGTTAGCAAGTTCTTAATCCACCTGTGAACCTAATTGTTGATATTAAGAGCAGAGAGTTTTTCCATTATACGGATGTGAGGGAGCTGTGCATGTGGGAACATAGCGTACGTTTCAAGCTTTTTCATAGAACATTCAACCTACCATCGCTTCGCACTTTCACCGTGAAAAAAAAAACCCGGGTAATATGGCAGGTGATTGCGGTAAGGGGGACACGTACTGTCATATGAATTTGCCGTTGAATACACGACTGCGAGCACCTGAGCTCGACAATAAATGTTGGGTGAAGGTTCTTTCACCCAAATGTTGGGGCAGTAAATTTTGGGTAAAGGCACTTTCTCTCCTTCTATCACACAACTCAAATCTAATCGCGCGCACACGCAACATTAAGACCTGACGGCATTATTTATTTCATTTTTCTGTTGTTTCCCAGTGAAATCGCGCCCGAGAATCAGCGAGAAGCTCGATGCGGTGACAGCGTGCTCGCTTGGCCCACACGAAAGCAGCGCATGTACATGCGAAACTGTAAATATGCTTACCAGAAACAAAAATATCACAGTAAACTTTGGTGTGTAGCTTGTCTGTTGATGCCACCGCCGTTGACAGGACGAAACCATCCCGAATGAACTCCGCACGACGCTTTGTCTACATCTGTCTCGTCTTGTGCACAGTGTCAGACGCCGAAAGGAAGGTCACCAGCCGATCGTTTTCACATCCACCTCGATCGCTTCGGCGTGTCGCAGCAGTGTACGTAGTACTGAAGTACTAATGAACCGCCAGCCACAGGCTGCTAACCAACAAGTACACCAGAAAACTACCGCCAACGTTATGGCGGATCGCCGAGTCGCCCTTTCCGTAAGGCCTTGCGGCAGCGCGAATGGGCCGCGATTCAATACTCCCTAAACTTACGGCCGCGCGTAGTTACCAGATGCCGGCCGCAAGTACATTCTTATCGCCATCTGGCGCTAAAAATGTACTGGCGGCCTGGGTGTAGCGCTCGGTGCGGTGTAAAAATGTAGCTGGGTGTAACAATGTAGCTATGGGTGCGGTGCTCTAAGTGCGCGCGCAGGCTGACGCTTCTTCACATACATGTGGTTATTGTTTACGTTCCTGAAAGCGAACAATACCGGTCATTACAGTGAAGACGAAAATGTTTTTTTGATCTTGGGTGGTCTTTCGGATTCCATACAGAAGCGCAGAATGTTTGCTCCCAATCGGTCGAAAGCACACGCGTACGTCGGTCGCTCATCTGCTGTTAATGTCAACGAGCGCGTTGATCCGTTTTTATAATTGTCATTACCGTCAAACCTGAAAAAAATAAGATAGGATGATGAACGAAGACGCACTTGGCTCCACTTTACCTGCTACTTGATTTAACCTTGATGTTATTTAAGGACTGCCGCTTCAAGAATTCAGAGTGTGAGGAAAGCAAATTTCGGGGCTCCCTTCACACTGAGGGTACCGTCGAACATCACTTGTAGGTTAAACGGCAAGGCACTCTGGTCCCCTTTGTTTGCCTTAAAAAAAGACAAGCCGGTGCAAAAAAAAAAGTTTTGCCAAGATTCGAACCATGGACTTTTAGACAAAATGCCTCTACACAAGCGCAGAACCGCTCGACAACGCCGGAAAATGACGCAGGTTCCAAGAATTTGGTACCCTAGCAGAGGCTGCCAACAAATATTGTCGAACAATTTGCTTTGGTCATGTTTGAGATATTTGAGCCGTGGTAACGCTTGTTTCTTACGCACCCATCTTTGGTTCCAAGGGCACTTATGCTATTACTACAAGCGATAGAACCGCAGCCCCCTTGTTTCAGTCAAGAAAAGCTGTCGCAAAACCTCGGTCTTCCCTACGCAAGCCACGGTAGCAACGAAGTGAATGGCATGCGCCGCTAACATTCTGGCGTTGATAAGGCTTGGTTCTTCACGCACCAATCTTGCAGCCACGCCCCATCATGCTAATACTACAAGCGACGTAGCCAGGGCTGCCTTATTTAGCTCAAAAAGAGCTATCGCAAATACCCTATCTCCCCGATGAAAGCCAAACAAGCCACAAATGAATGAGCACTTTCGAACAGAAATAGCATGCAATTTGTCTCAAGGCAGCCGATAACCGCTGATTAAAAAGAAATTGATTCTCTTCTGCTGAAACGAATGACCCCAAAGCCGGAGAAGGGCGTGAAACCAGACCGCTGCTGTCTCACGCTGCGTCGATGTAGACATCGGCGTTGCTCGCGCGTCAGCTCGCGTCGCCATGCGAGAAAACGCTGAAAGTACTGTGCATGTGGTTGGGCCTTTCTTTTCACAAAAGCTGCGGCAGCTCCCCAGCGCCGCAGCCCCAGCCCCGCGCACGGAGCGAAGCCATCGGCCGCCGCCCAAAACGAGCAAAAAAAAAAAATCCACGTCTAATGAAGTCGCGCACGAAGAGAAAGTGACGTCATGCTGTGACGTCGCTGTTTGAAGGGGGTGTGGTCGGCCTGGCGCCCTACGGGATATGGTTTGGGATTACGCGGCCCGGTACGCAGTGCAGCTCAGTTGAGAAAATTGGCTCTCTCTCTGTGACGAGTTAAAAGAGACTCTCTGTACCTCATAGACATAGAGATTGTTGAAGTACCTTACAGACCCGACAAAAAGCAAGCGTGAGTCAGCCAGAGTAATGGCCACTGTATTGCACACCTTACCCGTTACGCAGGACGACCTCCTCCAAGAACTGCAAACAAGATATATTCCAAAATATTCTACTCCACCTTTCCCCAACTACACCGGACAGATTAACCCCGATTTGGATAGTGCCATTCAAACCTTTGACGCGAAGGGAGCACTTGAAAAAATTCGCAAGAATGCCACCCCCGGCCAAGATCAAATACGAAAGAAGGCATCAGCGATTCTTGATACGTCGTTGGTGACTGGGCTAACCGCATTTACAAGTACTTGTTGGAATGACGGCACACTCCCCGCGGGGTGGAAGAATGGAAGAAGGCCGAGGTCCACTTAATTCCTAAAACGTGGAAAAGCCAGACATCGAAAACCTCCGTCCCATCTCCCTCACATCTTGCGTGGGGAAGCTACTCGAGAATATTATCCTCGATACACTGCAATTCTACCTGGAAGAAACAAACAAGATGCCACCAACCATGTGTGGTTTCCGCCATCACCTTTCAACCCAGGACCTTCTCCTGCAGATAAAAGAAGATGTACTGTGCCAAGCCAATCGTTGCACTCCGAAAGTCAACCTGGTCTTTAACCTGGAAGGGGCTTTCGATAACGTCCCTCGCCAAGCGATTCTGACCCACCTGAACATCCTTGACTGCGGGACACGGTATTGCACTTACGTCCGAGATTTTCTATCAAATAAAAAGGCAATACTCGGGCTTGGTGATTTGTCCTCCGGTCCCGTTGACGTGTGCCGCAGAGGCACACCACAATGAGTGGTTTTACCTCTCCTACTTTTTAACATAGCCCGTATAGGCCTACCTAACATCCTGGGGGCCATCCCGGATCTCCACCATCGCCCATATGCCGATGGTATTACAGTGTGGAAAGGCAAGGGCTCGGTAGGCAAGATGTAGGACCATCTCCAGCTGGCCGCCGATGCTGTGAGTGACTACGCAAGGAGGTGCGGGCTTTCCTGCTCACCATAAAATTCCGAGCTTCTTTTGGTCGTGAAGAGAAGAAAAAAAGTCTAAGATCCGGGCATCCAGATGACCCTGGAAGGCCAAACCATCGTGTCGTCACCTCACATTAAAGTCCTCGGTAAGACTTTTCAAGTTTACTGTTCAAACACCATTCATCTCAGACGGCTTAGTCACTCACAGCGAGAAATTCCCTGCATGCTCCGAAGAATGACCACCGAAGCGAGGGGAATGAAGGAAGCGGACACCCTTCGTCTGGCCTTCTTCATCTCACGCACTACCTACGCCATTCCCTATGTTATATTAAACAAGAGTGACTTGGCCAAGATGGACACCATAATCCCGAAAGCCGATAAGCAAGATATGAACCTCCCTATTTGTACCTCGACCGGCAGGATTGAGAAATTGGGCTTAAATAAGAACGCCGCCGAACTAGTAAGCAAGCCTCGTAAGCAAGCCTCTAATCAAGCCTCGTAAGCACGCCGCCTCGTAAGCAAGCCTCTAAGTCTGAGTACGATACACGGTGGGAGGAGCCTCCTCCCCAGACTGAGAATGCCATTCTCGGAAGACAAATTCCAGCAACCGCGCGACGTACCTCCAAAAATAAGAATAAACAGTAACATTGCCCTTATACCACGTAACATGAACCCTACTCACCGCGCAGGGAAAAGAGAAGTGCGTGCACTCTCAACAAACTTCACAGGGGCCTACACCGCACGGTTTACACGGACGCCGCTGAGTATGCCAGAAGGGGAGCCATAACCGCAGTAGATACTTCAACGGTGAACCACCTCGCTAGCATCACCTTGTCCTTCAAACCACTACCCTGGCATAGGAAGCGGCCATTGCTCTGGCCATCTCCCAGACCAATGCGGATACCGTTATTACGGACTCGCGGCAGGCTTGGCGACGCTTCTTTCGTGGTAGAATTTCCAAGACGACTCTGGACATCCTTCTGCAAAAGCCACCCAAAAAAGTGGAGATTGTTTCTACGCCAGCCCACTCAACCCTCCAGGGCAACACGACCCCCCACGACACCGCCCGAGATCTGTTCCGCCAGGCGACACGAGGGTTTGGGATAGAGACTTCGTGTCATTTGGTTATATATTATGATATAACAGGGTACTATAAGCGGCTAAGAATACTCTAGCCCCCCGATCATGAATCTCTAAACAAACGGGAGGAACATGTCGACCGGTACATCTAAACAAATACCTTTCCTCATCCGACAAAACTTCACTTGCTTCATCCAATAGAGTACTTCCCGCTGTGCAAATTTTGCGCAGTCCAGGTCACCATGTACCATATGGTGTGGGAGTGTTCCGCAAACAAAAAATTCAAAGAATAGCGCACTCTTCCCGTGGGGAGTGGGAGAAGGATCTGTCCAGCTGCGGTCTCCATTCCAAGCTTAGGCTGTTGGAAAGGGCCGTGGCGGCAGGGGTCTCCAACGGAGTCCTGGAATGAGGTCCACACATTACATTAGGATGCTGTCAGTAACGTTTATCCTCCTCCGTCTCCTTTCCCGGTATTGTGCGGGCTTCATGGAACCTTACTGCCCAAACGATATTGTAGAAATGTAGAGTTTACCAGTGAGAAATTTTTACTGGAGGTAGGAAACATTGATGGAACACACAACTGGTGTCCCCGATCTATTCTACAGATTATTTGCCGATATACACCCTTTCAACTGTTCCGCAGTTCTTTCAAGGGCCGCACGCACTTCTTCAGCATTGCAGCCTTGATTACCGGCTTGGTCTTGGTTTTTTGTCTTGACGATTTTTGGTGGAAGAAATGTTGTGTACAGTCTTATGCAGGGTCGCACAAATGGGAAGGCGCGGCCCCAAAGCACACTACTCTCCTAAGACCATTGGTAGTACCGGTTAAGGTGTACTTATTTAATTGATAAATGCAAAACCGCGTTGACGTTTCATGGATAGCGGGGGTGGGGTATCAAATATGCGACGCGCACTACAGAAACACACTTCGCCGCATCGCGGATCTCTTTCGATGCTTTATAACAGCGCAACTGCATAAGCTTGAGCTTAGCCTCGTTGCCGTATCAAAAATTACCACAAAAAAGGCTATAGAACCTAAAGGGTGCACCACCCCAGATATGGCATTATGACATTCCATTCGTCCTTTGCGACTCCTGGAGTGTCAGCACAAGTGGCATATGCTTATCCGAACATATGACGAAACCTTATTAAGGATGAGTTTTTCTTGAGGTTCTAAAACACAAGAAAAATTTGCCTCACCTTGCACGAGAGGTGGAAGACTGGGGAAACGTAGAAGAATTGTTGAAACCTTTATTTTGACCCCTGCAGATCCGGCATCAGTGTGGGGCACCGACATGAACGACTTTGTCAAATCCGCCTAGAGTTGGCGTCACCACTTACCACTTAGACCGGCGTAGCAAGATCATCGCAAAACCGAACAAAACCTAACAAATCCTAGCAGAACCTCGCAAAACTACAGAAAAAGCTAGGTAAACCCCCCGCTGCACTGTTTCTGCATTATTGCACCACAAGTGCAAGCTGCAGTACTTTTTTGTCGCTTTTATAAATGCTCAGAACCGGTCGTATCAATGGAGTATAAAACTCCTATTGCCCGCGTGCACGCGTGCATTTTCCCCATAAGAGAAAAATATTATAAGAGACGTAACGGAAAATGAGGCAAGATATGTACAAACGCCGGTTCAAAAACGCATGTACGTGCTCAGCCTAAGCCGACGGAGACGCAATTTCCATACGGTGTTTTCGGAAGTCACTTCAACACTTCAGAGTCGAATACGTACACCAAATGTCTCATCTGCGCGTTGACTAATGACGGTGTAGTTTGTTTTTCGCGGAATTTTTTGTTGTTGGCGGAAGCTCAAAAAAAATGTTAGCTTCTCCACTAGGTGGAAGATTGAGACGGTGCGACGTACGAAGACATGAAATGACATCCAAATTGCACCCCTAGGGACATCCGATTTGCGGCCATTCCGTCATTCGATTTGAGCCGTGAGTTGCACCTTGATTATTCCCTATATGAAAGTGCAACTGATGGCTCAAATCGAATGTCACTTGATTTTCGCTTGATGGTGGTGCGTGTACGGATGGACGCGGACGGACATTGGGAGGTCCTGAGGTACTGCGCACCGTTACAGGCGAGGGAGTAAGCCGTTTGACTCTCGGGTACTAAGTCACGGTCGTAGCCGAATGGGTAAGACGACTGACACTAACTCTGTCTCGTCTGCCAGACACAGGCTCGAATCCTGCCGCACCTGCCGGTGCCTGTGCAATTTTTTACGATTGTATATGCTATGCGCACGGACGCAGACGGGCCTAAAGTACTCCGCCAGTAATAAAATTGCCTCCAATAGACGCTGCGAAGATGGTTGGAAAGCAAAGCTTTAAATGATGACCACAACAATCGTCCGTGCGAGGTCACTTGAATTCACACACATGGCTGTACAAAGAGTGAAATCACAGATTCTGCCAGCCATTATCTGGAATTAGCTGGGGCGGCGTCCGGAACGCAGCAGACGCGTTGGCCACAGCCGGGCTAGAGCAGCGGACGCCGCCGCTGTAGCCGGGCAGTGAGTCGGGAGAAAGAAAACGGAGAGGAGCGTCTTTCGAAGGGTGAGACGGTGGAACCTAGCCACCCTGATGTGCTAGCTTGGGGCTACAACCACAGCACGAGACAAGTGCGGAAACGGAAACGATTCTGCATGTCAGCTGAGTGATTCCCATTTATACCGACTTAAACTAGTTAGTTTAGAAATATTAAGAATTTTGAGACTTCTGAGGGAACTTTCACAATCGGCATTTACCAGAACCAGTTGCTATTTTCGCCTTTTTTATACCTTGAATAACACAACCGAATTGATATTCACCAATATAGCAAACGGAGTACCATTCGTGGCAAGCAGTACGCATAATGTAGCTTTTCTGTAGCTCTCAGATGTCTGTACGTGGTTTGTGCGTTTTGTTTTCCCGGGCTTGAAACTAATCCTTAACGTATGTTTGCCGTACAACCACATAATTCCATCGAGTGCTTGTAACCCTTGAGGTGCTGTTGAACGAGTTTATCAAGCCGTGCGAAGGCAGCGCGCAATGTACGCGCTGCTGCGCCAAAACAGGTTTAAAACAACCGTTGCTAAAGCAGGCGACATGGCCGTATGGCCAACGCCGCCGGCGGCGTGCAGCCACTTCCGCTCGCGGAACGCTGGGTTAACTCGCCGCGCCAGCTACACCGTGCTCCGCGAGTGAAAGCCGCCGCCCCCCTCCCCCACGCTGCTGCCTCCATCGCGTTGTGAGTTTGTGGTCCCGCACGCCACGAAATAATCCTTGGCTGGTAGACCTAGAAAGCTTTGCTTTAAAACTGGAAGAAAAGCTGTGGTGAAATCCAATCGCATAATGATTCCTGCAGCCACTCTAGAGAGAACCCAGAAATTGCATAGAATACAGTTGGTGGCAACCACAGACCAATAAATAGCGCGGAACCGCACCAAAGAAAGAGATTGTAGCTTCGAAATTCCAGGAACTTTGCGCTTGCGGCTCCGCCTTACAGAGTATGAGCGAACGGGGCATCCCTCCCACTCCCGCCTTCAAGAGGCCGAAGCCTGGGTCGTGATTGAAACATAGAATTCCAACACACTTTATTCACCAGTACGGTTCAAGCGTTTTTACTTTCTCCAGTGACGAGGAAACATCAGGCATCTTTCCGAGTACATACACAGCTCCAATTACCAACGTTCCTAAAATGGTTTTCAATTCTGACCTATATTCAAACTCTTTACACTTCTTTTTTACTGTCGCGAAATTTTACCAGCTCCAGTGATTGCCGCCGATGGTAGGAGCTGCAGGGCGTAGTTACATTACAGCGATTTCATTACCTGTGACGACGGGGTGTCTTGCCGAGTAGCTTAACCAGTCCGGCATAGGCAATCCGACAGAGCAGTTACAGTTAACCGACCAGAAAGAACACGGCAAAACAAATTGGTCGTTCCCGGAATTTCCACTTAGGAATATTACTGTGTCCGCTCAGACTGGCCGACGGAGACTGGCCGTTGGGTAGCCCTGGAATTTTGCTGCGTACGGCCAAAAGGCCCCATTTGACACGGAGCGAGAACGTCAGCCGGAAAAAGTCCGGATATAAAATGAAAAGCCAAACTACATCGGATTGAGTTAGGCCGAAGAGTCCTGTGTCGCCTGGATTAATACGGGCGCTAGGGGAAATAGGCTTAAACGGCTCGTTTTGGCACGGGTAAGCAAATATTCTAAATTTTGAAGTAGAGGGCGCCCATGCTACACTCGGTGTATAGGAACCGGGCAGCTCGACGGGTGGCGCCACTCCTCGGTGTTCCCCTCGTTACTTGAATGGGCGGACACTGGACTGAGCAGCCGTCCATCGTTTTTGTCGTGTTTGCATTGGTGTTTAGACACCGCACGGTGCACCTTGAGTATTCTTGGTGGCGGTACTGGCAATACCACGGGCCTTCAGCACCCATTCTCACGGTATAATCTACCGTGGCTAGGAGTTGTAAAGTGAAGGGCAGAAACCACAAATGGTGGCCGTTGGAGCCCAGGTCAAGCTCCGATGGATGGGCGTCTGTTTACCAGGCAGGGAGCTCCGGGACCTCCCTCGGTATCAAGGTAAACCCGGCGAGGAAAGTACCCCCGCCCCTGTGTTTATACATGCTGTTTTTTTTTTAAATTACCCAATCCCTATGATCGGCCCCCTAAAAGGGGTCACACCTAAGTATCGTTTCCACCCCTTCCGACCATGACAACTAAAAACCTGATGACTCCCCCACTTCTTGATAATTGAATCTCTTCAACAAGCCAGGCCTATTTCTTCACAGTCTGTATACTTGATTTCAATGTTTGTAGAAGGTATTAGGGGAATACTATAAAGCTAAAAAGCAAAGAGCCGGCGAGACCTTGGTCGAGGTACCAGTCAACAGCAGGTCACAAAACTTCTGAGGCAAACCCGAATGGCCGATATTAACATCAAGATTACGCCCCAGCACAGCCTCAACAGCTCACAGGGCGCCATCTCGGAGCCAGATCTAGCAAACAAGACAGCGGCCGACCTTCTTGAAGGCCGGAAAAGTCAAAGTGTGACGGCTGTCAGGCGCATAACCATGAGAGACGATAAGGTCGTACCCACCAGATATATAATCCTGACATTTGAACGTTCAGTCCTTCCTGACCACATCAATGGTGTTTTCATCCGGTGCTCCGTCAGAGCGTACATCCCGAACCCGCGGGGCTGCTTCAATCGCCAGCGGTTCGGGCATGGTACTAACTCGTGTCGGGGCCAAATAACCTGTGCCAAGTGCGCCCAACATGACTTCCCCACAGATAATTGCAACTCACAACTGCTGTGCATTAACTGTCACAGCGCACACGCGACCTACCCCAGGAAATGTGAAACGTTCCAGCTGAAAAAGAAAATTTTACACATCAAGGTCACCGCAAAATTCACCTTCCAGGAGGCGCGAAAGAGGTTCGCTGCTTTCCCCCTGGGGACGTACGCCGAAGCAGCTCGCCGGGGGGGGGGGGAGGGAGGGGCATCTGGTTTCGGCGGGAACCCAATACTGCGAGTCGTACCTGGTACCGCCTCATTCGTCCAATCGGATTGCCTAACCCGTCACCACAGTGCTTGCTGAGCCAGCAGCGGATGTGGTGGCTACAATCATCGTCAGGACCAATGGCACCCCAGCCCCTCCTTCTTGTACTCCCTGCTTCTACTGGAGGCTGCGGAGGCGATGGATGCCGGGGGTCCCGAATCGGCTCTCACCGCCGCCACACCACCCGTGCCACCTGTGGTGCTCCCGACACCTTCGGCGGTAGCGGCTCAAAAACAAAAGGCAACCGAATGGGTACTAAGTCCAGGGGGTCCAGTCCAAGGGCACCCCTAGGACATCCGAGGATGACATCGACGTGGGACCGCTCCTCTCTGTGTCGCACCGGGAGGAGCGAGTCCTTGCATTCAAACCTGCAGAGAGGGCGAAAGAGCCTGCTCCGACAGTCTAAGCCCTGAAAGACGATACATCAACAACACACTCCAGTAGCACCGAACACGTCATAATTGGAAGAGAAAACATAATCAAATGGAACTACAAGGTCCTTCCTAAAAATCTTGACGATGTATAAGAAATACTGCATGCTAATCAGCCAAGTGTAATGTGTGTTCAGAAAACACATTTGAATTCCAATCACACAAATTTCTTGAATAGTTACATTGTATTCAGAAAGGACAGGGATGCCTTGTCATACTCTTTTGGTGGTGGGGCCATTTTCGCCAGAAAATCGTAAGCAAGGCACCGTGTCCCTGTGAACACGGTCCTTTTGGGCTGTAGCAATTTGCACGATAATATTTAATATGTTGATAACGGCATGCTCTATATACATTCGTCCTGATCTTGCACTTTCGAGCTCTGGCTTTCAGGCGCTGGTTGACGAGATGTCCGACCCAGACATCCTCACAGGCGACCTTAATGCCCACAATTACTTTTTGGGGCTTTTTTCGCATGGATGCCAGAGGTCGCCTGACAGAGAAGTGTTTACATGCTCGTAAGCATGTGTTTTCAACACGAAACAGCGTACATGCGACAACATATGGACACAACAGACACTCATTTCTTGACTTGGCTATTGGCTCCGCAGTTCTCTTTCCATGCCTTGAGTATGGTGTGGCGACTGACCCATATGGCAGTGCGCGCTTCCCACCTCACGAACATATAATTAAAGGCCCATGCAGTCTGTCTTCCCGAAAAACGTTCAATGGAGCATGATCTAACTGGAATATATTTACAGAGGCATCCAAACTACATTACACAATAGGACACATTCACGTTGAACAGGCAACCCAACTATTCACTGCGCACATCCTCGACGCCTCCGAAACGTCCACACCCCACATTTCTGGTGGCCAATGCAACCAGAGGAGGCCGTGGTGAAATTAGAACTGTAGGTGGCACGTGAGGCTAGGAACACCACGTGGGTTATCTTTCGTTGGCAGCCCCCGTCGGGTAACTGTTTATTGTTCAAAAAGGCAAAGGCGTTAGAAAAACGTGTGTGCCGCGAGGCAAAACGAGATAGTTGACGTTCCTCTTCAAAATCAATAAACTCCTAAATAAACACAGGAAACGTATGGACACGAATGCGCAAACTCAAAGGACACAAAACGCACAGCCTGCGCCTGGTTATTACTACAGGGGACACACTGGAAGACCAGGCTAACACACTCGCACAACACATCCAACCCGTGTCCAGCTCAGCACACCATACAAACACTTTCGTGAAACACAAGAAATCGGCCAAAAAGAAGTCTTTACTTGGTAACGACAAGTCAGCCTCCTCATTCAACTACGCGTTTTCGCTTCATTAGCTGAGGGGTGCTTTAAGTACCTGTAAACCCTCAGCTCCAGGCCCGGAAACGTCATTTATAAAATGATATAGCCCATACACGCACACACTCTCGTAACACTCCTTCACCTTTACTACAAGATATTCCTCTCGGGGCACATTACAAAGTCTTGACGGGAGGCCATAGTTTTGAAATTTTTGAAAGAAGGAAAAAAATTCTTCCTTTCCTGCTAGCTAGCGACGCATTGCCCGGACCAGCTGCCCGTGAAAACTTCTCTAGATGATCAATAGGATAGTCATGTGCTTCTTAAGTACAATGGTCTCCTCGAGAGCTGACAGGCAGGCTTCAGGGCGGGGAGCTACACCAACGATAAATTGGATTCGTTGGAATCATATGTAAAAGATGCCTTCATCCATAACCAGTATTGTATGCCTTCTTCGAATGGAAAGCGCCTATGACACGGTCTGGCCTTACGCCGTCTTGAGTAACCTCATGTCGTTTAGTGCGTCCGGCAACATGCTGAACACCCTCACTAGCTACATGTCGAAAAGGACCTTTAGAGTAAGTGTTGATATTTTTAAGTCTTGTAATTTCTCAATTTGTGAACGCCAAGTTCAGCTTGGGGTGAAAAAACTTGCTGGCTGGGCGGACACAAAGGGTTTTACACTGAACCCTGTAAAAAGTACTTGTGTTGTGTTATCTCAGCAGCACGGGATTCACGCGAAACCAGACATCTCTATTAATGGTGTAGTAATCCCTGTAATAGTGGAACAGAAGTTCTGGGGCTTAATATTCGATAGTAAACTCTCATTTATCCCTCTTTTGAAGCAGTTAAATAAATGCCTGAAAATGATTTACATTTTAGTCCTGTCACACCAAACCTAAGGTGCTGAGAAGACCCTCCTCCTGCGCTTTATACTGCAGTGCTAGGATCTCGCTTGGATAATGGCAGTGTCGTATATTGGTCGGCCACGAAAATAGCACTAAAAATGCTTGACCCTGTAGTACATTTGGGGCATCGACATGCCTGTGGCGCCTTTCGCACTAGCCCCGCTGAAAGCCTCTATGCAGAATGTCACAAATGAGCCCTATATAACCAAATAATATACAGTGCCTTGTTAATCGACCAGATTTAGGGGAAATCCCCAAGGTGGAGTAAGTTTCTGTGAACGTTCGAAATCCTGGACCAGGACGAATTTTTCTTAAACTGCGAAGTTTCTGAGAAAGCTGTATAGCTTTATTTTGTAGCCGCATGGCTGCATTTAGGTGGATGTCAAACTTTCCTTCACACACACTGACTTGTTGTATGCCTCCAAAATCATGTCTATGACAAATCATTTATTTAATTTGACCACTCACATGCATCCTTAGAGCGACTCTTTCTATACCTTCCATCTATTTCCATGCCTTTCCCTCTCAGAGTGAGATCAGTAGCTTCAGAGTTAGGAGTGTCATTTTCGGACATCCACAAGACACATATCTTTGATTTTATGGCGCCGTGGCAACTCGGGGCTGTGTGCTGTGACCTGGCCTTTTTGCAAATCAACAGAACCAGTGCCCCAAAATTTGTTTTGATGCAAAATTTCCTCCGCCTGAAGAAGTGCCGCTGCGCAGACTATTACTGCGATGCATCGAAGACAGCCACGGCTCTGCCTTGGGATACACATGAACTGAACTTCAATGTCTGTAAAAGAATAAACTCCCACAACATCAATTTTACGGCTGAAGCACAGGGCATTTCACTTGTTTTACACCACATCGTACAACATCAAATTTCAAAGTCCATATTGCTTACAGATTCACTTAGCGTTGTATGTGCACTTTTGTCTAAAAAACCTTCGAAAAATATTGCAATCAATCTTGTGTTCAAGGCCCTTACGGGGGCATACACGGCAAATCTGGAGAAAACAGAATGCGGGGCTCCTGGCCAATGTGGGATAGCCGGGAACGAAACGACAGATCAAATGGCTGCTGGTGCTACACTCTTGAATACTGTAGGCATAACATTGCCAAATACTGACATAAAGCCAGACATCCCACAACAGCTTCGCAAAACATGGCCAACGCATTGGAGTGAAAATACTAGTTACACGTAATAAAGCCATTTTTGGGAGCATACTTCATCGACACACACAGAAGATACACATATACACTTGCTGGGCTACGGATAGGGCACACACATCACACACTCGTATCTCCTCACAGGCTCTTCAAGACCTGTCTGTAGGATTTGCGGAGAGGCCCTATCCGTAGTTCGCATACTTATTCAATGAAAGGCACTCGACACAACACCACGGAAACACTTCAGAGAACTCTGCAGACAACACATTCCCCTACATTCATCGTTGGTTCAAGGTGGCGATGCCATGGTTTCTGTGAAACGGATGTTTAAGTATCTGTGAGACGTTAAGATTTTAAACCTCATTTCCTATCATGCATAGCAAAATGTATCCCCATACACCAGTCATCACCGTTATCTTTGATTTTACACTGTCCGGTTTACACGTTTTTATACCAACCTTTTTGTGCTAACCACTTCTCTTCAACCATTAAATAACTTCTTCTCTGGGGCCATTTGCCCTCGTTGGCATTGCGCCATTACACAAACCATCATCATCATCATCATCTTAGGCGTTTCTAAAGCTTAGGCGATGTTGTGAGCTGATATGTGCTGCGAAATGAAGTCAAGGCGGATGTGTTGAGTTCTTAGATTCACTAACGGCTACGTAAACTTGTCGTATGCTTCCAAGGTTGGGTATGGGCCCTATTGACATAAAAAGGTTTCGCTGCGTCATTCCCGTGGGTCCACTTGATAAGAGTGCGAATAAAATATTGGCATTAGTATTCATTTCGACCACTTTAAAATATTTTCACTGGTTTCAAAGACTACAGTTTCCACACCAGCCTTAACGGTGGGATAACTCGATACGTCTGTTTGTAGAGAAAGACACATAGCAGTTTGATTACCACGTGGCCAGGGAAACGTCGCGCCCGTTTAAACGTTCTGTAACATTGAGCTTTGTGCCTTCGGTTTCCACGAGTGACCCTTCGAGCTGAAGCGTAATTCATGCATTTGTAGTGCTCATTTTATTGGGAACCAAAGTAATGCAGGCATTTAACACCCCATGGTACAACCCCCTCTCTTTCCAATATTACCTCCTGTATGGACTAAACGTTGTCACTAATAAAGGGCCATTTTCAAGATGTTGAAAAATGGCGCAAAGTAACGACACCATGTGTTTTTATTTCACAAGCATTCTTTGCTGATACCTCAGCGCAAATCGGGTAATGTCTTGTATCGCCTTTAAACGAATCCAAAACCGCGTGACTAGTTGCCCAAATCACAGGTCATCAGCCCGCGTCCTCCACCACGGACGCAGTTCCGCCATGCGGGAAGCACTTTGAATTTGGAGTTTCGCATGGGCGGCGAACTCAAACACAAAAATTATCCAGTCTCTTGTGTACCGACGATGAAGGGTGAACGCAAATCGGCCTTCATGCGAAATAGAATGGGGAGTGGTCAATATCAAGTTACCTGCGATTAAAAGACCAAACCGCATGCTGAAAAATTCAAAGCTGTACCAGTGAAAGCCCAATCAGCTCTGTTTGTCATAGTCCAAATACAGACAGGAAGCAAGAAAACCCTCAAAAGAAAGCTTTGTGCTTTACCACCGTCATCGGTAGAGGGAATGGTGCATTTGTCATGCTGACTTGGCAGGTAGTGGTAAAACCCGAACTCTGAATTCAGTTGTGAAACTGGGATTATGTTTTTTGCACCCTCCTGCCTGTCCTCCTTAAGCCATGCAGTGATTGTTTTTTGCTAGCCAGCAACTATTGCAAGTAATATTACAGGCATAAATATATAATTTTTCAAGACAAGCAATAAGGTTCTACTCTCATGCGGTATTTAATCAGGAACCGATTCCCTATGGGTATGCTAAAAGTGTTTCTGTGAAATGCAACACGTTTCGGTAGTAAGTAATAACGTAACGCAGCTTTATCCTTTAGCCGTTTGTTTTGGGGCAAATGAAAAGTATACACCCCAAGTTTGTCTTTCGATCGCGCACGACGGTGTTTCGACATCAACTCCCACACCCTACCGCCTTACCATGCTTTGATGGGCTACCTACGACGGCTTTCCGGGACAATTTAGTTGCAATATATTGCTCGATACCCCAAATTGCACGCAGGTTACTGTACTGCATGAAACCTTTGCACGAAGAAGCGGATTTGCACTTCCAGTTCAAGTTTCAGCTAAGTGAATTGAACTTCGTCTGTATTTGCAATTAGTGTGTGCGCGTAAATAATAAACAAGGCATGCCTCTTTAATGTTGCCTCAACTTCCAAGATTTACCGACCTGAAAGAAAACGTGGTGGCAATCTACACTTTGCAAGCCCCACAGCACCAGAACGACAGAAAGCCACGCACAACTACGCCGCGATCACCGCCACCGACAGGTAACTGACGATCGGTATCTATTAGAGCGCGACTCAACAAGAACAACAGAAAGACGACAAACACAAGCCCTTGTGTTTGTCGTCTTTTCGTTGTCCTTGTTGAGTCGCGCTCTAATTTTTACCATATATGCACTGACTTGTCGAATAGTTTGTTACACTGACGATCGGTTTGCCACGGGCGGCGCGGTTAGCTCAAGCGAAGGTTGTGCCATATAACGGCCGCCCGGACCCTGTGAAAGGTGACCGTGCAAGGCTGCTGGTTACTGTTGACGATAAGGGTGTCCTACCGACCAGTGAAATCTTAAAAAACAGGAGTTTTGGCTGTTCACCTACATAACAAACACCATTTTCTAGTCCTCGGCTCCACAATGCCTTAGTAAGCGTGGCTGCTGCTCAAGCGCAAGCTTGAGCATGTACGTGAATCTGTACAAACGACCTCAGTATAAAACAAATTGCGGTGCAAGGCGATAAAACAGCACTTCATAAAAATCGAAGCGCAGAAAAACCCCGTAAAAACGCTCCCTAACCCTGCCAGCATAGCAAGCACTGTATGAACGTGTATAGTTAGCTTCCGAAAAAAATATCAAAAATCGGTCCCCTGTCTTGCAAATCATCTGCATCTTCCATTTTTGTGCATCACCTCAATGTTACCATGAAATAGTAGGCAATTTTTTAAAACACCTATCGTTTTGACGCCCTGCGCATTCCCTGAAAACATCCTGTTACAGACGAAGTATATACAGCTTGTATGTAATGCCGTAGGTGTCCGCTCGTGCCGGCCGCGATGAAAAAATAATGGGTGATTCACTGAGCATGCTTGCACAAACTTGAAACATAACGATACGTCTTTTACTCAGTGGACCAGTAGCCAGCGTTTTGTAACGATTTTTAAAGCTTGCATTTGACCCCCTGAAAACCTGTTAAGGTACAAATAGGCAGGTCAGGAGTGTTTATGCTATACGTAAAAGTAGTAAGCTCACACACTAGTCAAGATATTATTTCCTGAGTAACATAGCAGTTTCAGCGAGCAGTGGAGCGCACACACACACAGGCACAGAATCAATGAAATGGAACACAAGAACTGCCCGTCAACCGCGTGATATTACTGAGAGCTTGAGCTGGAATTTACGCAAAAATGCGTCAGAACGTGCAATCCAAAAGCATCCCCTCTTTAAATTACCCACCCGCGGCTTTTTCTGCCAAAGTGTCGTCGTTTTCGCAAAGAACAATACTGCACTTGCACCTAAGCAATTCTATACTTTGTGGTGGTGCCCTCATTGCTTTAGCAACGCTCTCAGCCTCACCATAACAACCCCCCCCCGTAGCACTGCTGACTTTTGGCTCGTACAAACAATGGAGAGCGGCGGGATGAAATAGGGGTGTTTATAGGGATCATGCGTACACCATCAAACTACAGCAGTCATCTCGTTGCAGTCACTGCCTTAATGTCCCTTCTTGAAAGACGGCTTCGCCCTTGTACATTTTCTCGGTGCTCATTGATGTTCAATAACAAAAGATTGACGGTGCAGTAACAATCAGGTGTTGTTCGTTGGTCGTCTGCCTGCGTATTCGGGACACCGACACACACACGGCGTTGCTTTTGTAAGCGCACGAAACCTAAAGCCGAGAGGCTTAGTCAGCTTTCCTGACTAAGAAAGGAGGCAATCTTGGGTGTGGCCCAGGGTTTGAATCCGCCGTTGGTTCATTTTAATGCTCCAAACTCACCAGTCAAACTTGCACCAGCTCACACAGTATGCATAAGAGTGAAATTCACACGCACGATGTACAACGTCATGCTTCTGTCTGGCGCTGACTAGCGCGCGCCCTTGCAACCAGCGATCTTCCTGTGAAACTCCGGCTTGGCAATACGCAAAGCGGTCACAGCGTGCCACATCTCTGAAAGGGATTGTGGAATCTTCCGGCGGCCATCAGCCAACCCGTAAATGGAGGGATGAGAAGTTTAAATCTGAGGTGGAGACGACCCTCTCCTATTATTTCTGTCCATGGCATAGGTCGGATAACGTGGTTGCTGTGGTAAGAGTATGTGTTTTTTTGGAGGGAAAACCAGTTTATAGAATCTGTTTGTGTGTCCAAATGTTGCCTATTACCTTATGTTGCCTATTACGGTATTTTCAACATGCAATACTTTACAAGCTTAGGTTGCAATTCCAAACAATAAACTAAGGGGTTATGGGTGTTGTCTCAAAGACTTTCTTTATAAGAAATCTAGACTTGTGGACAAGACCGAAACAGCTGCACTGTTAACTGTAACCTTAATACGATGGTGTGGCCTCATGTGAGGGCGTCAGAAAGGTTTCTTCTCCTGTGGTGATTTTAACACATAGTGCCATTAGTACTGTGCAGTGCAGAATGATTAGAAGACTCATTGTAACGACTATTTCTAACAAAATACGAATTTTGTGTGAACCGTAAATTATACTCCAGAGGTGTGGTGATGGCTGAGTTGCTGGTACGCTGTTGGGGCCACATTACCGGATGAAAATGTACTACAGGCCTGAGGGAGTACAACCATACGATCTGTAATGAAGTGTTAGTGCGATATAACAAGCATTTGTCGTAATGTCAGGTTGTGAAATCGAATGTGCGAGCTCTATTTTTATCGCACTCCCACGCTTGAGATTCGGCATTTACAGCATTCATTTTACCCGCAGGTTGTTCCTCTGCCTTCGCGTTTCTCATCTTCATATTAGTTCTTCTCTCGTTCCCGTACCCCCACATAAAATTTTTTGATAAATAATAGGGGACGTGCTTGAGTAAAACTTACCTGTTTCTTGCAAAAGACTAGAAAACCCCCCCTCCAATATTTCCGCTTCCATTTGGCACACCTAAGTTCTCGGTCACCAACTCACTTCCAGCGCTGTCTCGCCAGCAGTGGTCCGCCAATCAGTCTTTATTTTGGCAGCACATGTTTCCTGGTATGTTACCGCAGTTTAGTCATGGCGAAAGTATTGGTTGGACGCCTGCTGTGCGTATCCGGGTGCAACAGTTTTTTTTAAATGATCCGGCGTGCGGAGAGATGATAATCTGGGTGAATGTGTTAGGAAGAGACCACAGAGAACTCTCCGGGTGCCGAAACAGAGCCAATGCGCAACGCATATTGGGACGGCTAAAATCGCGAGGGGAAAAAAGCAATTCTTCGGTGGCGCCAGAATTTCTCAGCAGGCTACCCCGCCAAGTACAGTGACCCTGAAATTGTGAAGGATATTTTTGGGCACAACCTTTGCCAGTACGGAGTGCTCCCTCATACTCAACTAACCAGGATACCCACTACTAAGCAGCGCAACTTCCTAAATGTAACCGCGCTAGGAAGGCTTTTAGGAACACAGTCCTCTCATTCCAAAGAAGAATTTCGCCACCCTGGTGGCTCCAACCTCCTAATACTTGTGGCCGTAACTGGAGGCGTGACTCCTAGCTCCCATCAGTTAAGCCCCAAGCAGCTGGGAAGCTCCCGACTACGGTTGTGGTCAGGCCAGTGAAACAACAGGTGGTGCTAAGCCTCTCTAGTTCGGGCACGTCACCACTAAAACTTGAACGTGGCCGCTATAAGTCCGTGAACCTGGTAACCTAGCTTCAGTATTAGAGGAGCTCTCGCGCATTAGGTGGAATATCATATTGGTAGGCGAAGTAAGGAGAACAGCAGTAGCCATTATGGAACTGAAAAGCAAGCATATTCTGCTATTATGCCGAAATGAGAGCACCTGGAGGGATTCCTAAGAATAGAAAGAAACAGCAGAGAACGTGGATGTATTCTTTGGCTTTACAGAAAGGCACACTGCTTAGGATCAAGCTTAACCATGCATGCTAAAAATAGTACAAGCCTATGAGGCGACAGCTAGCGACGATGATGAGGCCCTGGATAGTTTCTACGAAGGCATCTATTCAGAAATCAAGAAGATAACAATACAGTTTAAAACAATTACGATCGAATTTAACGCAAAAGTATCGGAGAAGCAAATGGTAAAAAAATTCCTCGGGAATTATAAAATAGACCATCGCAGCAGTTGAGCAGTACACAGGTAGCCGTAGTTGAGAGAAATAGGTTGAGGGTAATGAACGCACTCTTCTGGAAAGGAAAATAATACATAGAAAGGCCGCTTCTGATATCCCACCAAACAAAACAGACTCCGCTTTGAATAAAAACTCAGTGTTTTTGCAGCACCAACAGATAATATAGACGAGTCGGAGCAGTGTTAGACCATATTCAAGTGCAAATTGAGGCCTAATTCCCAAAGCGAGTGAATAGAACTTGTGAAAACTAAGAAACGCCCCATAAAGTTGTCCACAGCTAGAGCACGTGACAATAAAACAATTGACCAAAACAGATTGTCGGTTTTACACATGAAGAAAGTGTACGGTATAGGCAGCAAAAATAACAACTTAACTACGGCAATTGATAAAATCAGCTGTAGTTCTCGGAAAGGTATTCTGTAGGACACGAACTATAATAATAACTTCTGAAGACAAGAGAAACAATTGGGAAATGCAAGAATAATAAACTTTTCTCAATAGCGGATAACCTTGAATTAACCGAGCTGTCAAAAATGACGAATGAAACAAAAGCAACGACATTAGTGCGTACCGCAGAGCAGTTACCGAGGAAATTATGGAAATGGGAGAAAGATCAAGAGCTTCTAAAACAAGCTCGCAGCACTATCTACAGAAAGAAGATGGGCACTAAGACAGCACCACGGAAATGTTAGCACAAACATGGGTGAAATCCTACCAGCGTAACGATATTTACACATGGGTATACGCTAGCGACGTTAAACCAGGGAAAATTGCTATGTGTATCAATTTAGCTCGCCATACCTCAATTGAATCCAAACATGAATTAAAAAGCGTTTCAAAGGCACGAAAAAGGACAAGGTACTCATGACTACTGCATAGCCGTGGTGCCATTATAATGCAAATGATCTTGTACAGAAACGCCTGCAGCCTATATTCAGAGTGCTAAAGGGACTCTTAAATGGCCAGTAGCTTCGAAAAACGCCAACAAATTTTAGATGCGAAGCATCTCATGCTCGGGGCTGTGTCCCTCCCGCCGTCGTTGTCGTTGTCGTTGTCAGCCCTCCTCACTCCACTGTGCATGAGCGTGTCTTCCGTCAGAGTTTGGGCTGACGTCAGCGCAGTCCACTTTAAAAAAGAGATAGGCGGCGCCAGGTTTCGATCCCACGACTCTCTGACCGCAATGGGAGGCACGTGGCGCTCTTCCCACTGCGCTACAAACCAAGGCGGGAGCACGTGCAACGAACGCTCCTTATATTCTTCAGGCATTCCAACTACGTCAAGAAGCTACTGATGCAACGAAGCCACGCGATGCTTAACGTCAACGGAAAAGACGAACTGAAAATTAATGGCAACTTCAGTCGACCCCATGGCTGCTTCGCATACTACTCAGGGTTCCCCTACGGGAAGATGGTGCAATTTTTATAGAGTAAGAGGTGTACACCAAGGATTGCAAGCAATCAGTAACTCTCAGTGTTATGCTTGCTGTTTATCAAAATAATTGTTACCAGCAGAAGTGACAGCCTAGATTCCCAACAACCCATATAGCAGGCCATGTTCAGGAAAGGGCAATGAAAAATGAATCGCAACTTTAAGTCAATCAAGTTGAAAAATACGCAGCGTAGAGAACACCTTTGCATGGCATGTGTAGCTATTAAAGAAGCGCTTGATTCATTTGGCACGGCAACACGGAAGCATCGAAAGAGCAGGAATTAGAGGAGACCTACATACGTGTTCTAGACACAATATGTGAAGGATGTACAACCAGGATAATTCTTCAAAAGCGAATTGACATATTTCTGATGGTAATAGGAATAGGACAAGGGTGTTACCATTTCGCGAAAACGTGTCACAACCTGTTCAAAGGAGGTTTTGAAGAAGATTTGCTGTCAAAACACGGGATTCCGGAGAAACCGAGTATACTTCAGGCGTTTGAGGTGAGCCAATGGTGTAGCTGCCTGAACGAATCTGCAGAACGCCTTCCAAATGCTTGATGAGCCTAAATAGGATAGCGTGGCCGCGGGTAAAGTAATATGAATAAAAATAAAGTAATGTGTATCATCTTGTCAAAACTGCGTCGTTCAGTAAATGCAACAAAACCCTGCACCAATTACCAAATGTAACTAACTGGGACAGGTTGTGTAAGCTGATCCCCTCCACAATGAAAAAAAGCGGCGCAGAACAGGTCTGTGTTGGGGTACACTCTCCAAACACTTCTAAATAATAAAACGTAAGCTACCTGTGCACTGAAAAGACGAATATACAACAAATGCGTCCTGCAGGGGATGACGTATAGACGGGAAACATTGCCGCCGTACTAAACATCTTTAAAGCCAGGTACGGTCGGCTTAACTAGCCATAGAAAAATAAAAACAGGGGTAACTTTAAGTGAAACAAACTTCTTGGATCGTAAAACTACTTGAAGCATAGTGCAAATAAACAAATAAAGTCACTGGGCTGGCCATGTGGTTAGGTGAAATTACTACCTGCAGACAACCAATGTAAAAGATTGGGGTCCTATGGACTGGTGTAGCAACAACGGAAGATGAATGCCCTAAACTAGGGGAGCAGTGGGAATATTCGGAGAAGTCAGTCGACATCGCAGGACAGAAGCGGTTGGAGGTCGTTTGGAGAGATGGATAGATAGATAGAAACTGCTCTTTCTGCAGGAGATCCAGTAGGTTGGTGTTGATAATTCGAGGGCCTCCATATGTTTCCGCCTTAGTTGAAATAAACTCAGCTTTTATAGCGCCGTATTCACACACGTTGCACGCTTTTGTGTGTTTCTGTGAAAAATACCGCATGCAAAACTTTCAAACTAGCCGTTCACTAAGCGTTTTTTAAAGGGCAATGACGCTACCGAGCATAAAGGGTGGGGGCTTCTTGTAAGAGTAAACTGGGCGTCTATGTGCATGTCTCTATTTCTCACCAGGCTTAACTTCTCGCGACGAGATTTTACAGGCATGAGGGGAACAGCGAATTAATCACTTATTGTTCATTTCTTAAATTTCAAACGACAACGTATGAAGACCCGCCCTCACAAATTTACGGTAATTTGCTGTTACAGCGTTGAATGAAACCTTCATTGGTGATATGACTTCGGACCCCGGTAAGACCCGCTTTCACTACTTAACGCATGTTGTTTCAATGAGGCTTTCAACATAATTACCACTGTCGTAGTTTCAATTCTTGTTTACGCATTACGAGTTATTTATCTAATTTTTGCCTACTGCAGATCAGGTTTAAGAAATATGACTGGCTGAGCTTACGGTACCGCAAAAATATTCTTAGTGAAACGGAGGCATAGTTTCGCGAAATGAATCACCGAGAATGTCTGATCTTACACCACAAGTAGCAAATTTCAGAATGAGTGCTGCAAGATTAGTAAAATGCTTTGTGTGGCCGCAATTGGTAAATATCTCATTGCGCAATCACAGTTACCCATTAAAGTCCGATTGAGTCTTGATATGCCTTTATGGTATGTGAGGGAACAAGCCGGAGGTGGTTACTCTCATGGAACCTTAGCAGTTAATTTACGACGATTACAAACTCTTTATTAACAGGCACCAATTAATGGTGGTCCTGGGTTTACGTCGGAGGCATTACGAACAAAGCATAACACCGGAATAAGGGTAAGGCTAGAAAAAGACACCTTGTGTTAGTAAAGACGAAAGTTTCGTTGGCGATGATATAGAATCCTGAATCTTTGTTAGGAGTCCTCCGGAACCGCATTTTATACGCCTTGTTCCGGTATGCTGATAATGGACGGGTTAAAACTGACGCTGTTCTATACATTTTGGTGTAACTATATTGAAAAAATAATTAAATAACAGTAAAGCAGCCTATATTATTCTAGCCTTTAGAAGTCTTTAAATGAACTCGCGGGTCCTAACCGTACGAGAAATGCTTAAGAGAACTTTTACGCTAACCTAACCAACGGTGTATACGATTGGTAACAGCGCATTATCCGGCCGAGGGAAGTTAAAAACTGACTTTATGGTAACAAAAATATTTATATATGAACCTTTTTGTGACTGTTGTGTAGAATATTAAGATTCAAATTGGTGATAAAACAGTGATCCCGTAATCTGAAGGTTTTTTACGTAAGTAGCTGAAACATAAAAAAATAAAATATACACTCAAGGCTCATTACTTTGGAAATTTCCGAAACATTTATTTTATTTCAAGCTGGGTGGTCATGTCGTTTAATGCGAAAGAACAATTGGTTGCATTTTCAGAGTGTGGATTCTAGGCCACTTGAAAACTTGGAGCATTGTGGACACCTGGTAGGGCAAAGCAAAACAGTCTTGAATTCAGGAACACTCGAGGTATGCAAAAGAGATGTTCATACTTAGTGTAAAGTGGCACTAGCTTCTAATGCGTTTTCTGCACTAATCTTCCCCTTGACATTTTTCTAACCGGGACATACGTTTCTCAACAACCCCGCCAGCCAACGTCGGCTTCGCCATCCTAGAAGCTTGGGAACACTTCAATACAGTTCGAAGTGAGCGTCTCATTCATACTGGCGGAGTGCGTACGCCGTACACGTAGGCCCCTCCAGTGTTTGCAGGACCATATGCCTTGACCTTTGTGCACCGTGGGCGATACCGACGAGGAAGGTTGGCTTATTTCTACAGACTCGTCAGTTCCCACAACGGAAGGAACTAAGCCGTTATTTTTGAGAACCTTATTTTGTACTTAAACACGTAGCTTACGTCTGGCAGAAAACTCGCGAAGTCCAGCTCATCTGATGGGCAGTTCAATTGCAAGCATTCGGAACTCTATGGCAAACCAGTAAGCCGTTAACTATGTGTAAACACGAAGTCACATCCCAGGCCAGTCTCGACTATGCCCTACGTCTCTAATATTTAAGGCGCCACAATTGTGCGTGAGGTTCACGACACATGACTCCAGGTCCAACAGCTGCCGAACACCACGGCTACTTTTCCTGTGATGAACAATTATTCAGCCGTTCACACACGTTTAGCTGTGCGTGGCAGCACCGTGACCGGGGAAAAGAGGGTCTTGGAGGTTGAGCCAACGCCGAGTGCTTCCACCTTTACGGCCACTTGGCGAAGGCAACACACAATTTTGGCCTTCACATATCGGAGACGCACCACCGGTGTGACCCACCCGGGGATATCGGCAGTCTACTTTTCCTGTCCTCCCCTTCAGATTTCTCTTACCTGTCTTCTTTCTAACAACTTTCCTGTGGTCTCATTCCTTCTCAGTTTCCGTTTTCCCTGGCGGCTAGGGTTGACCCTGTGGCGGATGACCCTGAGTTCAGCCATATTTGGTGTACAGCTGGCATGAGCGGGACTTGCTTGCCAGTTCCTGTCCCGTCCCCTGTCTTGTCCCGTGGTGGGTGCCTCGCACCTTGGCCGAACAGATTTTTCATTTCGCGGCTTCTTTTTTCGCGGAACTGATTACTCTCGTAAAAGAGAGCGCAACTACACAACCTCTAAGTTCTGCACAAAAAACATCAACAGCTGCCCTCGCTTCCATGTACTGCACAGCAATCACGCTGAAAAAGACACAGGAATATGCTCACCATTTGTAGTTCCAGACTCTGACATCCGCCATAGGATAAGGCCACAAAGTCAAGAAGCTAGCTAATTGAGTCCTCCTTCTAGAATTGCTCTACAAACACCAGTGTGACAAATGGTCAGGATAATAGTTTTTCGGTGAGATTCCTATAACTGTAAGCAAACACCGGTCGCTTAACACTGTCCATGGAGTGATGCCCGATGACGACCTAAAGTACGTATCTGAGAAGGAAATTCTGGAATGTTTGAAAGAACAGAATGTCACAAATGTCTGTAGAATCAAAGTCAAACGAAAAACAAAAAAATCCAGGCTATGCACATCGTCCTCACCTTTGCATTCAGGATACCTCAGGAATCCTTGAAGGTACGGTTCACAAAAATGAAACTAGACCGTACATTCCAAATCCTTGCCAACGCTGCAAGTACCAACCATACGGGCACGGCTCGCTACGCTGCCCGGGCCGAGACACCTACGCTAAATGTGCCTGCAATGAACGCCTTGCCGTGAACTGTAAATCCGAACAACTCTGTGTGAACTGCAAAAGCAAACAAGCAGCATACTTTCGAGCATGCTGCATACTCCCGGCAAGCAATCGTGTTTGCCCAGCACGGAAAAAGAAAAAAATATATCACCACACTGAAAGTGACTTAAAACCTTACATTTCGCACTCCGTTGTGGGCATACCCGATCCTACTGCGTTGTGGTGCAACAGGTCGCTACATCCGAGCTGTCTTCGGCACCTGCTGAAGCCACACGGAGTGAGGCGTAAGCAAGGCCCCCTTCGCCTCCGGTGGAACAAGCCAGCGCTGCTCCACAACCCCCACAGCGGGCTGCGCGGACTCGTGGTTCGGCAGTCCCGAAGGCATCACCCCACACGGTGAGGTCGAACGCTTCAAGACCTGTGCATCCAGCACGAGCCTACAGCGTCTTTGAAGAGACAATAGACACAACAGAGGCAGGTTCTCGGCCGTCTACGTCTGAGGGGCGGTGGAACTCCATTGGAAATGGAAAGAAAAGCAATAACCGTAACAAGGGACCGAAAACCTAGTTTTCCCCTAATAGAAATATAACGAGGCATTCCTAGTCCACTCGAATTGTAGAGGACTTTAGAATAATTAGATGACGTCAAAAAATATCCGCAGCTCATTCACTTGTGGACTTGTGCGTGCAGGAAACTAACTTCGGTCTTAAACATAAGAACATACTGAAAGGATACCAGGTCTTTTGTTTGACCGAGAGCAGGCGAATAGTATCTGTGGTGGTGTCACCATAATTGTGCAATGTGATATTGCAGCTTAAGATCACAAACTTAAAACGAGGCTAGAAGCAGTGGTTCTCACCCTGCTTGTATTCAAAACAATCACAGTGTGCTCTGCGTACTTGGAACCACAACTAATGGTAACACTGCTTGATCTACAAGACATAGTAAATCAGTTACCGGAACCCTTCTAATTGTGGGCTATTTTATGCATTAGTTAAAAATTGATCTAATAGGCGAAAGTCTAAAGGATATAATTTTGTCTAATAATGTCTGCCTACTTAATACTGGCAAGCCTACATATTGCTGCCCAAGCTCAGAAAAGATGAGAGTCTTAGATTTATCATTTCTTCCACCGTCTATTTTTAGCGATTTTAAATGGGATATCATAGGCAACCCATATAGGAGGGATAGTCTACCAGTACTGATTAAAGCAACATCATCACCAACCATCAGCCCGACGAAACCACGCAGGTGGAAAATTCACTTTGGCAACTGGGGACTTTTCACTTCCGAAGCAAATTTACACAAAGTATTTTTAGACACTCTTAGTATTGACGAATTGAATGAAGTGTTCACATCCTACATTGTTAATAAGGCTGCACGCGTAGCTATCCCACAGTTCACGGGAGTGGTGAGGCAATACCACAAAGTATGGTGGACCCAAAAATGCAAGTAGGCAGAAAGGCATCAAAATATACCATGGGGGACTTTACAAGGTACCCAACAACGGAAAATCTAATAAGTTTAACTGGCAAGAAATAAAGCAAGGTAGATTCCCCGCAAAGCTAAGAAGGCCTCATGGCAAAAGTGTCTCGTCCGTAAACAGCTCCGTAGCCTCAAGGAAGTTATCGGAAAAATTTCATAAGCTAAACTGGACATACTCGCTTTACACACGTCCCGTTTTAATTGCACCGGATGCGCAAACAAACATAGAATAACAGGCAAACATACTGGGTGAACACTTCGCCAGAGCGTCAAATTTTGCCAACTACACACAAGCGTTCTTCAAGTATAAATACACAGCACAGAAACAACGACTCCCAACATGCCGTGGCACAAACAAAACAGACCACACTTTATTTAAACTCCAATAACTAAAAAGACCTCTTTTGGCTGGTAAGCAGACAGCCCCCAGGCCAGATGATATACATTACGAAATTCTCGCTCAGATATCCGGTCTTGCTGTAGAAGCAGTTAGGTTTTCTTTAACAAAATTTGGGTTTTGTTTCTTTAAATTTCTTTTCGTTAACAAACTTAGTTGAAAGTTTTCTTTAACAAACTTAGAAAAAAAAACATTTATTATAGCATTCCTGAAACCTAAAAAGCGGCCTACTTGCCATAGAAGTTATAGAACAATAGCCCTTACGAGCTGTGTAGCCAAAGCGTTAAGATTTGTCCTACAAGCCAGCGAACTTCCAGACATGCACCAGTATGGTTTTGAAAAGCGTGCTCAACAACTGAACATCTTGTCCGCCTCGAAAATACCGTACGAGATGCATTTATACAAAAACAACACTCTCCTGCTGTCTTTTCTTGTCTTGACAAGGCTAAAGACACGACAATCAGGTTTGGAATAATGCGGGATTTAGTAGAATTGGGCATCCGTGCAAGAATGATGAATTGCCTGAATGACTTCACGACTAATCGTTCACTTTAGGTGCGCCTGGGCTCAACCCTGTAGAGAAAGTTTGTACAGGAGAACGGGTTCCCTCAGGGCTTTCTTCTTAGCGCAACACTGTCGTAAAAATGAACACCATATCCAAAATATTTTCAAGGTTCATTATGTATTCTGTCTATGTTGATGACCCTCAAATAGCTTGCACATCCGCCAATGTAACGACATGCGAGAGACAAGTACAGTTCACTATACATAAACTGACAACATAGGCAGGCAAATGGTTTCCCATTTTGGCCGAACAATAAACTCGCTATTGTTTTCTCACTCAAACGAGGCCTGCAGACCGACCCCACCGTACAACTAAAAGAAATAAATTTACCCATACAAAATGAACACAAATTTCTCGGCATAGCATTTGACACAGAAACGCAATTTCCTGCCTCACATCAATATCTTGAAAAAGAAAGCATCCCCAGGTCTAAATATACTTAAGGTTCTCTCACGCAAACACTATGGTTCCGACAAATCATGCCTTCAACACGTTTATCGCTACGTTGTTCACTCTTGCTGAGACTATGATTGTATTGTGTATGGCTCAGCAACGCAGTCCTACTTGAAACGACTGGAGCTTGTACATAATTTAGGTTTATGTCTCTCATGTGGTGCATATAGGACATCACCCTTAAGCAGTCTTTATGTTGAAACCAGTGAAGCACCACTTATATAAAGAAGAACCATGCTGACAGGCTCATGCATCCTTAAGATCCCTCACTACCGAAGCATATTTGCAATCCCAAAGTTACGAAGTGCATGTGTAGGACAGTGTTTAGTAAAAACCCCAAGTTGTTAGACCATTGCTTCCTCGGTTTGAAGAGAAATGCCAGTAACTTAGTATGCTGGACACAGTTACTTGGGACGGCCCATAGAACAAAACTACCACCTTGGTATACATTCCCTGATGTGTGTGACTTTACAGTGACACACTTTCAAAAAAAGAAAACACCGCGAGAACATATATTACCGGAGTTTTTGGCACTATACGAAAACTACAAAGGCTAGACCTAGTTTTACACAGACGGTTCCGAAACATCATGCTAGGCAGGGAGTGCAATCTTACAAGGTAAATGGGAGAAGGTGATCAGGCTACCTCAATGCGCCTCCGTTTTCACAGCGCAGTCTTATGCCATTACTGTGGGTGTAGAAAGAATAAGAAAGGAAAGCATTCTGAAAATTGGTATATACACATACCAGCTCAGCGAGGTCACAGACGTCCAGTTAAACAAATTCAGCTCCCCCCATAATAGGAGACATAATACACCACTTAGGGACAGCAAAAACACAGGGACAGTAAATTATGCTGTCCTGGCTTACTAAGCATGTTGGGATCAATGTAAATGAGAGAGCCTATGCATGCGCTTTACAGGGTGGTAGCAAAACAGTAAAACAAGTACATATTCCTCATAGCGACTGTATAAAATTCAAACGAAGTAAACTGAGAGAAACATGGCAGTCCTAATGGGATAACGAAACGAACAACACACTTCACCTATTTATACCCACTATAGCAGATTGGGAATCAAGCACACATGAAGAACACCTCACAGAAGTTATTTTAGTTGTATCCGCATAGAACGTACACATCTGTCACATAACTTTGTTCTTATGAAAGAAGATAAACTGAGATGTGTGGATTGCGACAAATAGCTAACACTAAACCACCCACTTGTTACTCTCATGTGCGAAATTTGAGTTCCTGAAAAGCATTTTAGGCAGTTTTACGACGAACACATTCCATTTCACCCCAGTCTTTTAGGAGAAAACGCTCTTGTTAAAATTTCCCCCGTTTTAGTCGTATAAACAACGCAGCGCTTCTCAACTAGCTGTAATTATGTAACGTGCTGTTAAAATCAGTAGTTATCCACAAAATACACAAAACCTTCTGTTTGGCACATGATAGCCTAAGTTGCTTATGTGCCATTAAACACAAAACAACACAACAAAGTTCTTTTTATATATAGGACCCATCAAAAACCATAATATTGCGACGTGGAGCAATCCCCCATAAAAAAGTTCCCGACTTTTTTCCGCAATTGAAGAGGTCTAGCTAACTTAGCGGATATCCCAAATTCGAGTCAATCTTTCGCACAATACAGTTTGACTGGTATAGCTTTTGAGCCCCGCGAAGAAGCGGTAGTGCAACTCTTCGTACAGGTAATTACCAAATGGGAAATCGACCACTGCTTCTCGTAGTTGCACCAGAAACGTAAGAGCTAATTTTTTTCCCATTTTCTTATCGGTGGTTGAGATTTAACCATTCTGCAGTTACTTGATTTCACGGTGCACAGTGTGCCTTCAGGACTTTTACTAGGTCTTTGAACAAACATCTCTCCTGGGCGTGATTGCAACAACAGCTCTTGTAGGTCTTGCACGGCAGGTTTCCGAGGGTTGTAGTAAACACGCACATCTTCAGACCGTTCAATTCAATTTTGCAAAGCTCGAGGTACTGATTTAAATGCTCGACATACGAATTGAAGTCTTCATCAAAAACCTGGTTTCCAGGTGGTTTCTTCAGCACCTCTCCTTGCAACCTATCGAAACACAGTGTGGCGGTTATATTTTGACCTCCGTTCTAGTCGCCAGTGGATATACAAGGAAACACAGTGAATGACAAGTGCCCCGGCCAAAAAAAAATTACGCCCACCTCCCCTCGCGGGAACCCTGGTGTGATGCGACGCTGAGGGGGGTTCAAGCGCAAGCGGAGAGCAACCGTCGACCGAAAGGCCGCCGGAGGGTGGCACACCGGTTATATGCGCAGCGCGCCCGAAGGACAGGAGACCGCGGAGAGAGAGAGCGACGCGACTATGGTGCAACACACTTCAACACAATCCACTTTAATCCATTCCAATCCAACTCCAATCCAATCCAAGTCAAGCCAAGCCATGCCAAGCCAATCCAATGGAATCTAATCTAATGCCCCTCACTATAGCTTGTTCGCTATCGGAGAGGAGAGGGAGAGAGTGGCTGCGCACAACAACGGACGCACGCGGACAGCAACGGAAGCACGCAGGAAGGACAGGGCCGCCGATAAGAGATGCTCTCAGCGTCGCATGTAAAACATTTATCCCTTCGCGCGCACTACACATCTACCGCCCGTCGGCGGTAATGAGCATTGAGGGCGTCTGCACCAGGGCCGCATCAAAATAATTTCCTCATACTAACCCCTACGAAGGCATCCACGCGTAAAAAACCCACACATGCTCTTGTAGAAAAGCCAGGAAGCGCTCACGCTGACATGACAAGAAAACGCGCGTATGTCTTGACGTTTGCGTGCAACTATTTCGTGGAGCCTTATTACCCTGAGGTATCAGTACGCATTCTAAACCGCATGCATGCAACGAGAAAGGGTCAGTTAGTTCTCAATTTCTCTATAAGAAATCACAGTAGACAAATGTTCTTACAATAGTTTCTGGTTGTGTATTGTATTGTCACAGTCACTAATGCCGAAAAGAGAGAGGTATAATGTTGATATTTTGAGGCATTTCTAGCCTCCCACAGTGTCTATACAACCCTTTTATAGTGATTGTGACTGCTAAAATTGAAACGTGTATGCGGAAATACCATAAGGAATTTGCACACAATCATTGCAAGCCACCGCGTCAATAGCCTTCAGAACAAACAATTCGCAGAACACATATAGTGCTTCCCAAGCAGGGGCGTTTTTATCTGTAGATAAGTAGCTTCAACCTTGTTGGTTTTGTTAAATGACAGTATAGTGGTATTACACATCTCAGTCGACATTAAATGTCTGGTAACAAAACCTACGGCTGCTCTCCGGCCATCCGCTGTAGACTTGTTTCAATCGCAGCATAGTAATTTGTGGTCTTTTCCCATATGGAAAACATTTTACCTTCTGCATGCATACTGACAAATACATTTTTCTTGGGTCAGGAAGAAAAGTTGTTCTGAGTTAGCAGCTGTAGGGTGCAAGCCAAACGTTTGCCAGAAATGATCTTCAGTTGACCGTCAGTCGTAGCAGTTTTTTTTGGATCACTGCAGAACAAGTTAAAATTGATATCACCCATCTGTGCTTGCTAAGTATGAATACTTGTAAATACTTCCCATGGCACACGCCTTTTAGCGTCTTGCTATATTTTGGTATGAAATGTTTGATGATCCCGTGGGAAACAGAAGGAATATCTTCAGCACGGATCTAATCTCTCGAGCGAACATGGCGATTGCTCACAATTTTGAAAGCAGTAAACCCGCTCTTGATGAGGGTAATTGCAATTTGGGCTCGTACGTGAAATCGCATCTTTGAGAACAAAGCATCCGAGAAATAAATATAGTGGCAGGAGAGGTAAAAAGAATAACCGTTCGGCCAAGACGACAGCGCGATTCTGCCCTAGTTGTCTGCATGTGTTATCTACTTTGGCATTATGTTCTTTCAAATAAAAGTTTTGAATCTAATCATGATGAATTCAGTCTGTTCCAAAACTGCAGAGCACATGCCACGGGCATTTGATTTTTGTGGTGTACTTATTTCACTTAATTCGGTTTGTTATAACAACGCAAAATCGTCCTTCGAATGCGCCCTGAAAACGTAAGGAGTATTTCAGGCACCCCACAACTTGCTGCCCTCGCCACGATTACACTATTACACGACGATTACACTACGATTATGAGCAAGTGAGTCAGAAAAGCAAAGTCGAGGTCAAAATCCGCGTTTTGTTTTTGCTTATTCGGTGACTAAGTTTATCTATGATATTTAAAGCGAATACTTCGAATGACGTACCTGACCTTGTCTTATTACTAACATACGTAGGGGAAAGATATTTGCGTGTTGGATGTCTTGAAGTGACACCTGTATTATGATGCAGATGGTTCACCCAACAGCTAGGGACTAATAGGAACGACCTGGAGATCCTAATTGGGGTTTGAGATGAGGACTCTCAGACGTTTGTTGTACCCTCAAGACCGTAGAGTCTCGAATTGAACGCGTCTTGTGGCCAGTGGCCGAAATCCCATTAGTTCAGAAAGGGTTTAGCCTACTCGAATGTTCACATTTTGCAGGTGTGCGCTATGTTAATGCGAAATATGAAAATCAAAGTGTCCCATTTAGGTGGGACATACGGTGCTGCTCAGCGCAGCTGCCCTGCCGGCTCTTCACCTGGGTGGTGTTGCAGACATAAAAATCAACTTCAATGCTAGAAAAGGCGGCATATTTTTTTTTCTAAATCGTGCACTCTGCTCGAACTAACAGCGGTAACACGTCAATGTAATGCTGTTCTGTACGCCTGTCCGCAAAGTGAGCATTGATATGCGGATCGACTGTTAAAATGAGTCGGAGATGGAGATTCTAGCCCCAATAACGCTACCTGATAACTTGTAGCGTAGCATTCTGATAACAGAATCACCCAATCGACACTGGTATGTCTAATACTGCTATGACAAAAGAATGCTTTCTTCTTCGCGTCTTCCATGCAGGAACGTATGTGAAGACGATTCCGGGTTTAGTGAGAACGCTATACTGTGCAGCATCAGCCGCCGTCGCAGGATTACTGCTGGTATCAGTATTTCAAGTAAGCGTACTCAAGGTTTTGCTTTGGTTTTAGTCTTCCATATATGATTTCATTCAATTACGCTTTCGTCATCACCTTCCACGATCGCATGTGTGAATAATATACTACACCCAAATTCTAAGACGGTCCCCGTATTCTCGTTTTAGGCATGGAGCTTGCAAACTAGAATCAAATGAAAATTGGGGCAGTTTCGAACTAGTTGCACGAAGACTGCGAAAATAGAGAAACTGGTAGACTTAGCAACCTTACTCTTGGCACGGCTACGTTGATGCGTCTGTATGCTTGAAGACTCGGTGAACTTGTTTCCGTGCCTATTGTTCAACACACGTTCCAGTTTTGTGCGCGACGAAATAGTTTTCCCCCAAAATAGAAATAGACACTCGGTCGTTAAATGATGCAAACTATACGCTTTACCATGTCCTCTGCGGTGAAGCTCCAGGAACCGCGGAGGGCCATGCGGGACGGGCGTTTGCTTAGTCTTTCTGAATGAACTCGCTCTGTGTAACTGTTCGGAACGGCTACCATGAGGAAGTTTAATAAGGGTTTTGCTCCTCAGCCTTTTGGCTGCTTTAATTTTGGTTATAATTATTCACTTTGGCCGGAAAAACAGTACCACGCGTAACTAGGAATGATACCGCTAGCCATTTTCAAGGCGCGTTCCAAAGCCGTGTGTGTGCCTGTTCTATCCTGCCTTCACTGGCAGCGGTACGAGTCCGGCTGGAGCCCGGCGAGGAAAAGCCGTGGTTGTGCTAGCGAGCACAATGACGGCATCGCTAGGCGCGGTTTTTCGGTGCACGTTCGCCGGTCCAACCACCACCTTCAAACAAACGCCATTAAATTTTGTAGCCCTTTTCGCTTCCGATAGCGAAAAAGGTAATTTCAAATTAAAAGTGAGAATACTTGTGTGCACCATGAGGTGCTTTGTACCTCATAGATATTGGGCTATAAAGGGTTGCGGGCGTGGTGGATACTGTTGCCTGTGAAGCTCCGTGAAGAATTTACTTCTTGAGTGTTTACCTTAAATTCGAACGTGACTACACAGATTCGTGCTTCGCGGCGACTACAAGGGCGTGTTAAAGTTTGAGCAGGAGAGAATGTGTTCGTGAGGGAGACTTATCTGTTTAATATCGTAGGCCACATGGATGAATTTGCTGTTTGAAGCAGTTGGGTATCATCCCCACGGTATGGCACGTTTGGTTGGTTGCCTCTTTATTTCAATTTTGGCTGTTTCTTTATTTCACTTTTGCTGCCATATTTCGTGAAGTGGTGGTTTTACATGTCGCTTCAAGTGTATTCAGGAGACTTGTGAGTGGTGCATGTTACGGCGCATTGAGGCCACAGCGGATGATGGTCTGCAAGTTCATTTCCGAAATTGCCACTGTTTTGATGAACCCAGCTAATTATCCATGTAAGAGTATTTCTGAAGGCCAGCGTTAGTGCACTGCTGAGGTAATTTAAGGTTTTATTTCTTTTCAGCGAATGAGGAGCATTGGCGATGGCTCCAAATCTGTAAAAATAATCAATTTTGTTGAATCCAATTGATATTTGCTCGGGCAGTAAAAACACTGGTATGTCGGTTCATTCTTTTGGTGATGGTGCACTCCTGCACATGAGCCTGCAGAGGCCGACATAGAGGCATCTGTATTGGATATCGTGCATAGATATTTACTTTGTAAGTATATAAATGTATCCAAGTGACTCGTTTTCACCCATTTCTTACGCTGTAATTTTGAAAAGACAACTCACCGTGAACAGAGAAAAACTCTTACGAGGTATTAGAGTCAGTGGCAGTAGTTTTGTGCATTTCATTTAAGCATATGTTATGGTCCTTAGCTTGCGGTTTCAACCGAAGAGGAAAGGGCATTGGGAGGGAGGTACAATTAGCTAAGGTATAAACTGCGAAATGGTCAGTAAAGAAGACTTAAAAACCGTAATTTTACAGCGACGAAAGTTTGAATGCGTACAACAAATTGATCCGACTTCGTTGGTACTGTAGGGACCAAAATTATAAGATTCCATGTACATGGTGAGACCGGGGTATTCTGGAAACTTGTCCAAGCATTTTCAAGGCTGTTTTATTCACTGCGCTGCACAGAGCATTTCCGTAGCAAACGCTAAAACGCGCTGTTTCCGGCGGCTGCACCAGCTAAAGCAGTGGCATCCATACGAGGTGCTATGTGATTGAACGAAATACATGATTAAAATTCAAACCAGATTCGGTTTCGGTTCATTAAAAAACCATTCTTATTGTTAGTTAGGCATTCTCCGTATCCCAGTAATCGGCCTATCACTCTTCTGCCATCCTGTCAGCTGTAAAATGCTCTACCTAAGCCTACTCTCCCGTTTGGGAGAAGTAGCAATTACTAGCCGAGGATTACGCAGTGAATGAACACCCTCCCCATCACCGGAGAATGCGCCTTTCTCCAAACCCCGGAGTTTCCATGTCTTGTGCCCGTATTGTAAGAGGCTTGTTCGCACCACGACAAGCGTCGGCTGATTCGAGAATGCGCCCGCACGCATTTCGTTCTTGTGGCAACACACTTCGGACGACAACTGGCCAACGCGTCAGTGTCGGTCTGCACACGCTTTGCAATCCCGCTACTGGAGCAACACGTTGCAGGTCAAAAACAGTGAATTCGGAATCGAAAATATGTCCTGGAAACAAATAAATGAACTTAAAAAGACATACGACATGGGGGAGTCGAACTTGCAAATTGCAAAACAAGTGCTCTAGACCACTCCGCCATAAGCTGTTTGTTGTTTTCGGTATTGCCGTTCCTTAGTGTGCATGACATCACAAAAACGAACGATTACAAACTGAACTAAAACACCGGCACGTTATCTGCTACTTCGTCCTGGTTAAAAACGGCTAAGCCTTGCCACCCTTTCCAACTCATTAAACCAGTAAGGTGAGGATATTGTGCCCAATACACTTCTAATATGTCACGTACATTTTTTTCAGAGCAACTCCCTTTTCGGCATCACATCAACAACATTATTGCGAAGTGTAATTCGAAATTTTGATGCGTTATACAGGACTGGTAACATCAAAAGACCACACGGGACGTCGCCAAAGTTTTCAACGGCCGAGACCCTGATTCCATAGCTGTCCAGAGGGAAATTCTTCATTGTTCTCTGCAAAACGTCCCACAGGAACATCCCGTCACAACAGTCTATGAACGCGTGCTCTAATCACTCTGGCGTGTTACGAAACAAGCACTCAGTTCCCCACAAAACACACAAACCTTTTCCAGTCGTGCAAGTTCTAACGGGTACTACCACCGTGTGTACAATAGAGAACATGAGCTGACACAAGGCGGGACGGCTATTGTTTTTACACACTGACATAAATTTCGTCCTGCCCCGCACATTATAAGGATCTATACAAAGGAGTCCACAAAGTTGTGTCAAGGAGGTCTCTGTAGAGCTTTGTTAGGCACAGGCTAGACACAGGCTAGACAAAAGTTGCCCAAAGCGGCGCCTATGAAAAAAGTTGCCCAAAGCGGCACCTCACGTAGGTACCCATGATTGCGGCCGTCATGAGCGCAATAGACAATGAATAAGGGAAAAAGTGTGCCCTGGTGAACTCGACTCACGGCACGCAAAAAAGGGTTTGGACATCACGCAGAAAAGCAAAGTGGTTCACTACATGCCACAGAAAAAGGTGCACCCGAAAAAAGGTGCACCAAAGAACAGATTACACAGAATCGCAAGGGCCACAGTGGACAATCTTCTTCGGTGCTACTCGTGACTGGGAAAAGGAAAGCAATGTCGTCCGCAGAAAAGAGCACATGAACTTCGCAGTAGTCTATTAAAAGCAGGCTGATATTCCGGTTTTAAGGATACTTACACAAAATGTTTCAATAAATATACAAAACAGCAACGACGACTGCAGACACCCCTGACGTACTGAAGGGCGAATTCAACCGGAGCGCCTACCGATTTGTTGACTGCCATACGTTTACTACAGTTCCTGTATGCCCTGCTTAAACCATCCGTAATCGTTTTTCATACGTTTGCGTGCTCGCGAATCATCAACAGCAGTTCGGAGACATCTTGTGGAACGTTTTTTCTGTCTGTTTGTACCATTGCTACTGCTGCTTCGTCTGACAGAGCATTCCAGGATGCTGCGGGCTACGTGGGTATTTGTCACAATAAAACATCCCTTAATGACACATGTCTGATATGGTGCGACTATATCCTTCACCACCTACTGCAATTGCGCAGCCAATACCTTAATTAGCATTTTGTAGTCGACATTTGAGAGACTGATTGGATTCTATGAAGTCCTATCCCCAGTGCAATTACATCTTCAGTCTTTGGGATGAGAGCTGTATGAGACAGAGTGAGAGGCTGTGGCAGCCTTTTTCTTTCATACGCTTCGGGGTAAACTTCGGTCAACACTGCGCTGAGGGTGTTTTTAAAGGCCTTGTAAAAAGATGCTCCCAGACCAAATCTTCCGGATTGCTTTCCTGTGTACTCAGCTATAAGGCAGCACTCAGAGGGGCGGATATATTAAGTATATGATGTGTATAGCCTTTTCATATTTTGTATAACATTTTAGCATTCCTGGCAACTCAGATTATTATGCGTTGAATTGTTCTAGGGCAGTAAGCGTCCTCGGACTCTTCACAAATATCCCACCTCTAGCCAGTGCTTTGGCGGAATACCATTCGCAGCTGTGCGATCGTGCTGCTGACGCCTGTGCTAAATTTAGTTAGCCCAGCGGGAAAAGTTTTGTATTCTCCGTGGTGTTACGCTGTATAATCAAAGTCTGGCTTTATTTTTTAAGACGTACATTCACTTCGGTGACTCTTTTCCCACCTTCAATTTGCCTTAGAGTTTTCTACTAGCGTAAAAGTCAGCGAATCTTGGCATGTGCACTTTTGTGGGGGAGGTTAGACTTGCAGCTTGATGGATTCAACCAACTAACAAACTGAAGGCGCATACTTCCATGAAAAAACGTGCCGTGGCTTAATATACACTGAGGAAACGAATTGCGACGACCCGCCGGGGGCCGGACGACTAAACGCTAGACCGACTGATTCTATTGCAGGTTCGGCGAGCCGTGTAGTATGGCCGCGAAGACAAGCCATCTTGTCTTTAAGTCGTACAAAGAGCCATAGGAATCATAAAGGCGGATTCAGAGAGAAAAACAGCGTTTTTGAAATTATGGTTATACTGAATAAAGCCCCATGAACGCAGCGAGAGTGCTCAAAACATGTCCTAGAGACCCCTGGCAACAATTTGCGCTGCTAAATTCACAATGTGTAAAAATCACTTCAGCGTCCTCTTACTGCAAACTCACCCGCGGGAGGAAATACGTCAAGAAAGAGGGCAAGTCGGTGAAGTCACTGTCGAAATTTTGGGAGACGACAACAATGTTGTAGAGGCAACACAAGCTCGTATACCACTTAAAACCGTGCAACAGAAGCTTCATCGCGCGCTAGAACCTGGAAGGCACACTGCAGAGGCTCAAGGGCATCAATTTGGAGTGAGTGAGTGAAAAACATTTTATTGAGCCGGTGAAGTTGGAGTGGGTGGCAATGGGAGATGGAAGAGTGAGGGCGTTGGAGTTGTTCTTGCACTCTAATATGACGTGAGGAAGAGTACCGGGTTGTAAGGAGAAGGTGCAATGGGCCGGAAATTGCGTTGACAACATGCGATGGAGGCAGACTGGGTGGGGGAAGATATTTTTCTACAGTCGGCAAAGTAGGAATTCTTTTGAGAGTGTAGGATGTCGAGGACGGAAGCACTGTCGCTCGAAACGGTAATATTGTGTAATATCTTAAAAATTCAGTAGAGGGACGGATGGTTCGACATCCTCAGTAGACTGAAGGGACAGGGCGCAGGCTTGCTGGTGAGCAACGTTATTCCCCGTCAGTGTGGAATGGCCAGGAGTACAAATGCATTCTGAGTTATGCAGGACGTGTTTCCTCGGTCGAGTTCGTCAGAGCAGTGTGCCAGATAGTCACCTAAGCATTGCTTTCCATGAAGATCATCAAGTGCATCATCGTTACCAAGCAGGGGGCACACACAGCTCTTGGTAACATGGTATAGGCGGCAGAAATCGACGCGAAAAATCCAGCTGCCACCCTGTTTCCGTGCTAAAAGGATGGGAAAATCGAAGGACTAGAGAAGGTACCACTATGTCTCTGCGGATCATGGTGTCTATTTTGTCCTGGGTGATTTTACGGTCAGCGTGGGACACATGGTCAGGCTTTCGGTGAATGGAGCTTCCATCGTTGTCATGGATGTAATATTTTATAGTGCTTGCAATGCCCAGTGGGCGGTGGTCTTGAATATGTCTCCATAAGAGGACAAGAGGCATTTGAGCTCATTGGCTTAGCAAGTAGTGGAGCCGTTGACATCATTGCGGAGGGACGGTCTTCGGGTGTTCCAATTGTCGAATGGTCATTGGAATCATCAATGTTATCTTCAAGAGTTAGAGCTGAAACGGGGTAGTTGCCGAGAAGGCAAATTGTTGAAAGCAACTTACCCTTCTGAAGTAGGAACCGGAGGAGCCAAAATTGATGAAGGCAATTGCACATGATTGTTATAACCGTGATGACGGCGTCTGGGCGGACCATATTGCATCGGATGAGTACATACACAAAAGGGGAAAATCATGTATATGCCTTCGACAAGGGGAGTAGACGACGTGAATAGTACACAGGTGGCAGCTTTACGGGGTATCCGAGTATGGTCAGTGGCGTAGAAGAGGAATTTGCGCGCACTTTTAGCGATGGCGGTTTTTGAATATGGCAGCTCAAGGTAATTAAGTCCAGCCGAAGATTCAATCACGGCAGATTGGCGAAAAAAAATTGATAGTGAGAATAAGGTCGTAAGGGAAATAAAGCAAGGTGTCGTAGGGGCAGTGGTCAAGCAAAGTGCAGAGTCGTGTTGTCCTCAGTTCAGTCAGTCAAAGTGCAGTCAGCGCTCGTGTTGTTGTCCTCTTCTTTCTGTCCTGGTTTTTTGCGCGCTGTTTCACCACTATGAATCTGTACCAACTGGCCGAGTTCGCGACACTTTTGAGCAGAGTAAAAGTTTGCTGCACAGCATTGGCGATGCGGGCGGCACACAATCCACAAATTAAGTTGCCTTTATAGGCGACAAGGAAAGCACAAGAATGGTCGTTTTAATTACCTTGCAAAAAAACTATGTGGCACACTAACGATTGAAATTTGCTCGCCAGTGTCGACGACGGCCCTAAATGGAATACAATCTACGTGAACTTTAGGTAAACTGCTTTGAGCTGCTGTAGTAAATCGAATTTTAGGCGCGGGTCGCAAACGCAGCGTGACCTTCGGGAGCTGCATTTCTCAGTGTTTTGAGGAGGGACGTTCACTCATTTCCGGCTACTGGAAATAGAGATTTTGCTGCGAGTGGGATGGCGGCACTCAAGAGATAGACAACGTCTGAGCATAGTCGTGCGGGAGGAATGGTATTGGCAGTCGTAAACTGCGATGCCTGGCCTTCACGGGATACGATTCAGCAGTGTGGTGTTTGCGCGACGAAGCCCAGTTGGATTGGCAATAACGAGTGACGTAGCCAAGCCTATGGCAGTTAAAACAAAAAGGCTTATCGGGTGCAGTGCGCCACTCAGCGAGGCTTCTTGCCCAACGACGATAACGGTCGAAGTCAGCCCTCGGCTCAGCAGGGATGAAGGCTGCCTGAAAAGGGTTAGGTAGGGTATATCATTGTCAAGTGTCTGATGAGAATGAGCTAGAGCCATGCCCTCCAGCTCCCGTTGTACCGCATCAGTGATCCTCGCCGTTGGTTGAGGACCAACATTAGCTGTCGACGTAGGGCATGGCAAGGTGAAAAGTGTTGGCAGGAGAGCGACGCAGCTGGTTTGGGATGCCTCGCGTATAGCGATACAATTGGTGGGCTTTTTCCCGGCTGGAAGCTGCGGCTCTACCTTATTATGCAGGTATGTAGAGCCGCTGCAAATAGGAAGATTGAAAGGGCCATCGAGAATGCCTTTCAGTGCATTCACTGCTTTTAGCCTTATCACGCATCTCGTTGTTAACCTTATGGCAGAACAACGCGATGTCTTGTATGTAGGAACATGCAATTCTGTGAATGTCTGCCCACAATCCCCATACATCAAATTTGAAAAATACACTTGGGCAGGCCACGTAGTCAGGCGAAACGATAATAGATGTAGTACTCGGCTGACAGAGTCGATGCCTAAACCGAGGTGTATTAAAAGAGGGCCAATTGCTCGATGGCGGGCAAAATTAAGGAATTGTGACGGCAAAGAATGAATTCTAGTTGCACGGGACAGGAGCAGTTGTAGGTTGAGAGAAAGAGAGACAAAAGTTTTTTATTGAGCTAGGTTTGGTAGGGAGGTCACTTTATTCAAGTTATTTATTTTAGGTTCCGGCTCGATACATTGTCTCGACCAGCAGAAGTTGATCTTCAGGGTGGCAGTAGCGAAGAAGTATCTTCCAACTTCTGAGGGGTCGGGGAAGGAAACGGTTCAGGGTGTGCGAAGCTTTGTCGCACTCCCATATGTGCTGCACACTGCGCGGTGGAGTAAAAATTTTACATTATGCATCGAATTGCGTAAGGAATACCAGATGCATCCTGTCTGGGTGGGGAAACATGTTTTCTGGATTAGTGTGAGCATGATTTCTCGGTTGTTTGCAATCTCTTGGTTTGGTGTCGAGAATGCTGTTCTACTTAGCATATAGTGTTCTGTAATTTCATGGAAAGTTGTGAGGGGCGTGGGTTGGGGTGTCTCCTCCGTGGCCTGGTGGACGAGATCTCGGACCATGAGAAAATTGTGCCTCTTGCGTCTCACAAAAGAGTGGCCGCTGTCCACACAAATGCGACCTTACTTTCCGGCGTCTCTCTTTCGAGGATACGTAGCGTCATAGGCGCCACCCATCACGACATAAAGGTACAGAATACCGCTTGTGGGTCTATCACAATGGTCGTAGTATTGCTTCGTATGAGGGTGAAAGCGAATGCACTCTATTGTGATTCCTTGGCCTTGGCTCTGGGAAGGGAGGCACGGGTCAAGTCCTTATCCCCGTCCGTCAAAACGGCCACAATGACTCTTTTACTGTTGTAGCGGGCTCCGTCGGTATAGGTCGTCGTCGGGTCTCGGGAGTATATTTATTCAACATTTTTGGCGCCGTGAAGGCGGCCCTGGTGGTATTTCCGGTGGATATTTCCAAGTAAAATGTAGGCTACTAAAAAACCAATGAGCGCATCGATAGAAAAGTTTGTACGTAAGGGGCTGCACTATACAGTATCAAAACTGATGTAGGGCCACTTGTCAGTCAAATGGAACGCTCGCTCAAACACAAACGGGGAGCAGTGTATTGACCAACATTAAGTAGGTTGCGTGAGAGCAGCCCCAGTCGCAGGTCAACCCGATTTGAGGTCGTTGGGAGATGCCTACGTCCTGCAGTAGACCAAGTAAGCTATATTGATGATGAGGACGATTGGGATACAGTTGTGGAATTGTTGCCATTTACATACTTTATTTAGCAAAATATTCTTGCGCTTTAAGGGAATTTTTACATTCTCCTTCATCTGGTATGTGTGATATTAGCGGGGTGACCATATTCCTTGAGAAATGAAACGGCGCACCCGAGCGGGTGGGGGCGCTACAAGCATACAAAAAGAAAATAATTGAGGTTGGCGGAAGTGCTCATATTTCAAAAGTTCGATTTGCACTAAGCCCTCCCTCAGGCTGAGGGAACACTCTAACATTACAGTTACGTGCATTCAGTTCGAAGGCCCCGTATCGAAGTCGTTTGTTGTTATTTGCCCAACGATTTAATGTTTTAAGAAGGACTTTGTCGTGCAAGACTCGGGTGTAAAATTCTTCGCTCTTGAACAGAAATCTCAGCTGCACAAGAAACATTGCACGCAATATTGAAAGTATGTTGATGTACACGTGGAGTTCACAATGTAAAAAAGGCACACCACTAGAGCCATAGTTCTAGGAAAACGACGGGCCATTTTCGCGACGCGTGAAATCTCAATGCAGCCTACAACCGCTGCCCTCATTTCTATGGAGATTTTCGTTCATCTCTGAAAGACCGAAATAGCTGAAGCTTCTGGTTACTTTTCGAGGCTTTGCTTGAGAATGCGTGGTCAACCGCTTAAATATTGCTTGTTAAAATTTGTCTTCGCCAAGGAACTTTAAAGCAATCTCGTTAAGAATGAATATTAATTTTATCTCTGGGTAGATATTATAAAGTCCTCAGGCGATATTTGGAATAAATAATTGTAGCGGGTCGGCCCACTTTTGGTTTGATCAACTTTGGGGGCACCAATTTCGAAGCTGCGAAGTCCTGAGAAAATGTGACATGATTGTTATCGGGACACAAACTGGGTACGGCAGAATCCGACCTAAAAATACGGGAATGTCCCGGCCAAAACAGTACGTCTGGGCCGCTATTCCAGAAGGCCCGAGATAGCTCGGTCCCTTCCTGCTGCTCGAGTTAAAAACGTAGAGATAGCGCAGCATCCGAAAAACCTCAAGCGATACTGGCGCAATCACGCGGAGCACGCTTAGCATTACCAGCGCGCCCAATTGATGCCGCTCACGTTCAAAAAGCAAAGCTTGTGCGAACATCGGCGTACCGCGCCATCTAGAATCGAGTTGCAATATGCACTCTGTTATCCAAAGTAGATAAACCAGCGATTCCTTTTAAAACTCCGGCCTGCCCCAGCCTTCTTATTTTCTAGGTTGTCTGTGCTTGCTATGAAATCTGTTTGCTACGTGGTTTGAGGGTGGCTTTTGTGCAGCTCAGCGCAAGCCCAAGACAAGTAAGCTAGAAAGTTCACTGTAGCAAAAGGAACACACCCTTCTCACGACTGTCAGGCTGACCAGCTTTGTTTACGTGCGGACGGCGGGCGTAGTATCAGACATCGCCCCTATTTAGCCTGCCATGAGCGTGTTTCATTATTTTACGAGTGCGTTTTAGACGTTGAAGGTGTGTCATCTGTCGTCGATTGTGTTTTCACCGTGTATTAATACGGCTGCCGTGGGAAAATCTTGTCGACTTGGCCGCTCCTATCGGCGGAACTAGAGCGAGCACCTCGTTCGGACCGCACCCCCTGTGGCTGTGGCGGCATTTAACTAGCGGTGGCCTGAGGGCGTCATTCGTTTATTGTTTTCTGCTAAGCCTTCCTACCGGAGCATCTAATGCAAGTGACTTCGTGGCTGCGACGCTACCCCATCGGCGATGTGGATGCCATGCATGGCAGCTATACTTGGGCGGGGCTTCGGTGGCTACTCCTCGCCCACGAATGGACTGGGTGTGTGTGATTGACAAGAAAGCTCGGAAGAAACTCGGGAGAGAAATTGCACGGCCCAGTTGAACTCGTGACGCTCGTTTTGGCGGCTGCTGCGACGTGGATCATGGTTCACGGTCGCCGTAGCAGGCACATATCTACGCCGACAGAGTTTTTACTTTAGCGGAGGAGGAATTTTAAGCGCTTTTTCGTCTCTCGAAAGTACTGTGCAATGGCTGTGCAGCCGTCTGACACCCGACCACCTTTGCGACGACTTTGAGGTGGCTTTCGCTTCATAACTGCCGAGGACAAGTGTTACGTGCGCGGCGGTTTTACCCGACAGGCACCTTCCACGGACGCATTGGTAGCGACCGCACCAGCGACCGCCCTCACTCGACAGTCAGCCGGTGTGTGCGCAATAGGATTACTGCAGACAAGTTTTTCGCCTTTTTTAGGTGGTTAGCAGGACATGGCTTGCGCAGGTTCTACCTTGCGTTTATCCGTCTGCAGCCAGAGCGTACGCTTCAGTTGTGACCACGGTGGCGACCGCTCGATGGAAAGAACGTTTCCATTGAGTGGCCGTATGTACCTTCGGTATCATCTGTAAAACTTTTCGATGTGGCGTTGCATGACCGTGCGCTTTATTTATCGTCAGCGCGGCAGACGGTTTTCTTGAGGCGCTTCGTGTCACGCCATTCTTGCGAAAATTTTACGCGCAGGATAGTACATAAGCAACGGCTTGTGTCTATTATCGGAGACGATCTTTACGCATTTCAACGGGTTTTGTCCCGCGTCTTTATCGTCTGGCTGGAAGCGGATCATAAAAAAAAATTCCGGCGCCTTCCCACGAGGGGAACACGAGTAAATTCAGAGCATTGGGGGTCATTAACGCCGCGTAAAGTCGCGTTAGGGTGGGTAGATGCGTCGTAGTTGCGTTGGTGTTGGTTTGGGGTAGAGAGAGGAGAGTAAAGTCGCGTTAGGGTGGAGCGAGCGGCAACCAAGGAAGGAAGGAGCAACGCAGTGACTGAAGCACGAGCGACCGCTAGCCGCTTTATATTTGCAGCGCGCGCAGTAGAGGGAGAGCAGTACTAGGGGGGGAGAGCGCGCATGCGCAAGCAGCGCGCGCCCTTCCAAGCCCAACCGCACGGCTATCACGCACCTGTTACGCCGAGACCGCGACGGAGCGAACGGGCTGACTACGACGCATGCGTGCGCCTGCTGCTGTTGAGAGAGAGGAGGAAGGAGGAGAGGCGCACCTGCTGCGGACGCGGAGCTGTGAACGCCATCCAACGCAGGAAGAAGCGAGGCTAAGAAATGCTCTGCATTTAAAACTTGTGATGGGAAGATAGAGACCGAAAGAAACAGCGTGACGCCAGAAGGAAATTGAAGGTGTGGAGCGCCGATCAGGCGAGAGAGAGACGGCACCAGACGTCGGGCCGCAACAGGAACCTCAATTTATTATATGCGTGTGGCTCTCTGAGTGCCCACGCCAGTACCCGTGTTAGATGATGATGATGGAGATTAGGCAATGTTGATGATGGGCACTGCTGTGGTGATGATGACGCCGCTACTGAGGACATGTAGGAAGCAGACTCGGTGGGGTGCGGTGGCCTCCTGCATTTACTGCGGGGGCGTTAGGACCGGCAAGGAGTGGGAGCGTTCCAGGCATGCGGCCGCCTAGGCACTCAGTCGTATGGCCTGGCCGCTAGAGCGGCGCTGAACGCAGCTACAATGTCCGCGACCTCATTCACCACCGTGGCCGGAAGAAACGCGAGGACGCGGCGGTACTTCGTCGCCTGCGATGTAATCTTGGCCAGGTCAAAACAGCACTTGACCTGCAGGAACCACGTAGTAGGATTTTTATCCCACTATAGCGGCAGCAGGAGCGTGGCGGTGGATGTGGGGATTGTAACCGGCGCCGTAGGCTGGGTCTGGTCACCGTCAGCAACCAGCGGCAAAGGCGGGGTCTGGTCGCCGTCAGCCATGGCTCCACTTACTGCCCGGTGACGGGCAACAGTAATCACATGACGTCCGGGTCACCGATTGTGGAGCGCCGATCAGGCGAGAGAGAGACGGCACCAGACGTCTTGACGCAACAGGAACCAGAATTTATCTGGCGCGTGGCTCTCTGACTGCCCACGCCAGCAGCCGTGTTAGATGATGATGATGGAGAGTAGGCAATGTTGATGATGGGCGCTGCGTTGGTGATGATAATGATGCCGCTACAAAGGTGTAGAGTCCACAAAAAACCAACCACTCTGGAAGGCTTGGTCGAAAAAGAGCTGTGAAGAGCGAAGTGAAATAAAGGAAACAAATTTGAAAAGATGTGGTTTTGCCATTTCTTTCTTTGTAGCACATGGCGAAATGGGTGACTTACCTTTACCTGCGATTGAGAGCTTTGAGAAGCGAATGCGCTCCGTTTTGAAAATTCACAAAACTGTGAATTGAAAAATAAAAGTTGTAGAATAATGCGTGACAAGTGAACGTAATCGCACATGAGAATGACAGGTGCACACAAGCTGCGCAGAAACACGATTATAGGGAGGCTGTGCCCTGTGCTGGTCTTCTTGCTGGCGAGTTCACTACGAAATGAAAGAGAAGAAACTGACGCAAACGCGGCATAGCTGAAAAGAATCCCGTCGAAAGCCAAAATTCATGCCGGAAAACAAAGAAATAAAAGTAAGAAAAAATACGCAACGCAATATATAAAATTAAGAGTTACCGCAAGTATAGTTATCAGTTGCTAATAAGTATCCCAAGTTCAATGCGGCGGTTGTTTTTAGGAATCGCCAAGCTTTCGCCTTCAAATTACGTAAGCAGGCTGAAGTGGTTCTAGGAAATTTGATACCAGAAAGCGGACCGACGGTTTCGATACGACAGAGCAGCAGGTACTTTGAATGTGGAGCGTTTCCATCACTCGCTTTCTTTTTTGGCCAGTCGGCCTTAGTCATGTGATCGCATTGTCTGGCACCGACGGCAGAAATGGGCAGAAACGGCTGCTTAGGACGGCGAATTTCAAACAAAAAGCTCACACGAACCCATAAATTAAAAAATAAATGGGCTTTGTGAAGAAATACGGACTATTAAAAGAAACGTGCGATAAAATATGATTTGCTTGCCACCAGTAAACACCGGTGCAGCTGTGGACCGACAGAGAGCAATGAAAAACGCGCCAAGCCCTATTTGCGCCTCCTTGGAACGCGCTGCTCTGGACCGATTACGTAACCCCAATAATCAGCAAATAGCATCAATTGCATTTTAAAGCGCCTGAACTCCGCCTCGAAATACTATCATTGGGTACGTGGGCGTCGCTAGAGCTCGTTGTTTCCTCAGTTTCGCTCAATCTCGGGCCTTCTGGAATAGCACCCCTGGTCACCCTAATTATCAGGTAGTATACATCTATTAATATAGAGTGTTTACGATAATAATAGGGTGTATACTAAAAGGTACTTGTTCGTATTGAGTCTACTAATGCTGCAAGACCCGTCACAGTGACTTGGTGAATATAAACCGAAATTTCACAGTTCAGCCCAATGCGGTACCACTGTACTAGGCAGTTTTACTTTCACGTGCGTACACAGTTCACGTACGTAAATCTGAAACGTGTACGTAGGCCACGCGTATGTAGTTTGAGACCCTTTTGATTACACGTACTCGAAGCACCCCGTGCGCACAGTGCCTAGATGCACGCGCTCTCCGCATTTATCCACGCGTTATTTATAGCACACTCTAGTAACAAATACAGACACTGCTGTACCGATTTATGATCTCGCGAGCGCGTTGCTATGACGACGACAAATGCTACTTCATCAGTCTTAACAGCTGAAAAATCGCCCTTTAATAATAGAGACAAAAGGTACTTTTTGTCTCTAGCTTGGAACAAGATATCTGAGCTTGGAACAAGATATCGCTATTAGGAATTAGCGACGCCGCTGTCACCGCTGCGAGGCGGGATGATAGGCCGTCTCCATGTTGGTCAACTGTACGTGCGGAAGCAACGTGAACACAGCAACGTAAAAATTCGAATCTCACGTTCCCCCCCTAAGACTCACGGAGAACCTTTGCCTTCGGCGCATACGCACCAATATTCCGAGAAGTTCTACGTACCTGGAGCTACTATGTACGTGAAATTAAAACTGTCTACACTTTTGCAACGGCAGAACAAAACATGTTTCTGCTGTTCATTTCGTCCCGGCACCTGCCTACATTGGGGATTCACCACCACAACAGAAACTTCTGAGGCATGTGAGCCCGCCTTAGAAAACTCTCAAAGTACAAATTGAAAAAGTCATAGCATTGAAACATCACAAGCTGCACGACACGCGAGCATAGTTTTACGTGCGTGGAACAGGTGCACAGCAGGCTCTAAGAGAGCTTTAATGAAGGAAGCCTGAAGTGTGCCAACTTTCTTGTGGATGGAATACGCGCAATAAGATTAGGAAACGAAAGTGCAGTCAGGCACGCAAACACAGTGTACAAGAAAAGAATTTCGTCGAAACAATTTTTTCAAATTGAAAAGAAACAACAGCAAAATAAACAGCGCGCCTATAATATTACGTAATAATACCTATCGGGATATGCGTCATAGCGCCTGTGTGAAAGGACTGAAAGGAAGACGAGGAAGAGGATCGAGACGCGTTCTGCCTGTTTCGCCAGTGCTATCGCATCGCGGCCTAGTGTGTTTTCTCCCTGTGTTTCTACACCATTAAACTCTCCTGTTTCATTTTTCCCGTGACAATATTTCTGCAGAGAACTCAACCGATATTGCTTGTATTTCGCATTCAAAGCCACTAGGCGAAGTTGTGCTTCCCAACGTTACTGCACTGAAATATGCTACCTGCTGCCTTTCCCATTAATTAAATTTATCGCTTTAGACCGGGGAAACATAGGTAGTAATATGTGTAAATGAAACTTTATTTCAGCATCTTAGCGTTGTCTTAAGAGCAATAAGAATACGATACCAAAATGATTGGGGCACCAGCCTTATCTTAAGAGGAGTATGTGGACTGACTTCATTGTGAATTTTGGGCGTTCTGATTGCCTCTAGTGTCACAAACGTTCTGTCTGTCACTGTAAATCGGTTGTCATTCGATGGTTTTGCAGGTGTCTAGCTTAGAGAAAAAAAAACATTTGTTCGCCAATACAGCGTGATAAAATGTATCATTTCCCTGGTCTCTTCAGGAAAACACTGGGTACATGGACATATTTATCATCGTCGGGGCAATAAAAGTCGTGGTAAACATCGCACTGGAAGTCACGTTATCGATTATGGTAAGTATAGTGGGTTGGCAATAAATATATAAAGTTGAACACCACATTTCACCGGTTTGAAGCTATATGGTAAAACCAATCGCAAGCTGCACCTGATAACTAGAAATCATACGAGAAAATTTCAAAACGTTTTCTAACCTGCGATTGTTCCAGTTGACTCCGTCACTGTGCACTTTTTGAATCTCTTAGTAGCCTCATCTACAGTTTGTTCCGAGGAACACGTGATAAAAAATACATGTTCATTGAAATAGAAGGGGCGTCCCGGCGATCGCCAATAATAGTTGTCACGGAGAACAGCTGTAAGTCACTCAAATGGTGCCGGTACGGGCCAAAATAGATTGGAAACACAGTCAGGTAATTTGCAGGCTATATGAAGCGTTCCCTTAAAAAATATAAGTTTCGTCAAGAGGATAAATATATATATATATATATATATATATATATATATATATACAGAAAGATAGGTCAGCAGTCTACAACGCCAAAGGAGGCATGGGTTGTGGTTAGGCTCTTTTCTTTTTTCACTACGGTTAATGAAGTAAACATTTTTTTTAAATATACAGAAGAAAGAAAGAAAGAAAAACACGCGCCCAGAGTGGGGACCAAAACCCCGCCTTTCGATTACATGTCGAATGCCTTGCCAATTCGGCTATCTGGGCGACTGTGTTCTTCACTTTCTGGGCTATTTATATTTACTAGAAGTGTATCTGACGCTTGAGGGTGGTAGCCAGCGCCACGCTGACTACAGGGGGAGAAGGGCACCTTCTTTTCAACCCCCGGGGCGTGACTCGAACGTCTACAGCCTGTCATGAGCGGGTAACTGGCGGGAAGCCCTCTTATGCTACCTATGCATCAAGGCTGCCAGAACCAAGACCCTCGCTACGCTTTCGCAGAATAATATAGTAAGGAAATCAGGGGTTCGTTGAGGAAATACAGAAAGATAGGTCAGCAGTTTACAACGCCAAAGGAGGCATAGGGGTGTGGTTAGGCTCTTTTCTTTTTTCACTACGGTTAATGAAGTAAACATTTTTTTTAAATATACAGAAGAAAGAAAGAAAGAAAAACACTCGCTCAGAGTGGGGACCGAACCCGCGCCTTTCGATTACATGTCGAATGCCTTACCAATTCGGCTATCTGGGCGACTGTGTTCTCCTTCACTTTCTTGGCTATTTATATTTACTAGAAGTGTATCTGATATATAAATATATATATCTTGTAAAGGAGATATCCGACTCCTGGGTAACCGCTTAGAGAGGGGTTTGTTCACGGTCGAGACGTGCACACGCAAGAGCCGAGAGCAGGGTTCCACGAGACGAGACGCCGAGCGTTCTTCTGCTTCTTCGTCTTCTTACGCCGAGGCACCACATACCCGCATAGGCGGATAGCGCTGCGTTAGATCTACTTGCTCTGGGGCGTCCGCTCATACTCTTCGTTACAATCACCCCCCCCCCCCCCGTCAAAGAGGAGCCATCCTGGCGTCTCACGGGGAAGAAACGATGAGTGGTTCGACGTAAGCTTTGAGGCGCTGAATGTGAACGAGCTCACGGCCGCGACAGCGCTGGTCGGCAGAAGGGATGACCGGCTCGCATACGTAATTTACTGGAGACGTGCGGTCAACAACGCGGTAGGGGCCGTGGTATCTCGAAAGCAGTTTAGTGGATAGCCCAGGTGACTTATTCGGGACCCACAGCCAGACGAGAGAGCCGGGCTAAAAGCTGCAGGCAGGTGTGGACTCATCATGGCGATTCTTCTGGCGAGCTTGTTCTTCGGTCATGAAGGATCGCGCTAGCTGACGGCACTCTTCGGCGTGTTTCACAACGTCAGAAATCGGCCTGGTTTCCGAAGCACCGGCGTGGTATGGAAGAATCGTGTCGATGGGGCAGGCGGACTCGCGCCCATACAAAAGAAAAAAGGGAGAAAATCCGGTTGTGGACTGTGTGGCGGTATTATAAGCGTGTGTGACGAATGGAAGCAGTACGTCCCAGTCAGTGATTCGACGCCACATACATAGCTAGCATGTCGCCCAGTGTACGGTTGAAGCCCTCGGTTAGGCCGGTGCACTGCGGATGGTAGGCCGTAGTGGTGCGGTGTACGGTACGGCACGCTGTCAAAGGCGCCTCGATGACTTACGATAGGAAAACCTTACCGCGGTCACTGAGGAGTTCGCGGGAAGCTCCATGGCGCAAAATAAAATGGCGAACAAGGAAGGACGCAACGTCGCGGGCAGTAGCAGCGGGTAACGCAGCAGTCTCGGCGTACCGGGTAAGATGGTCAACAGCTACGATGACCCAGCGGTTGCCAGCCGCGGTGCAAGGGAGAGGGCCATACAGATCAATTCCGATGCGGTCGAATGGTCTCTTTGGACAAGGTAACGGTTGCATGGGGCCGGATGAATTCTAGGGCGGGGATTTACGGCGCTGACAGTGGGTGCAAGAGCGAACGTACTGGTGCACAAAGCTGTACATGCTACGCCAGTAGTAGCGGAGCCGAAGACGTCGGTAGGTCTTCAGAACACGGGCGTGGGCGCAGTGAGGCTCAGTGTGAAATGAACCACATATTTCTGAGCGCAGGTGGCGGGGGTTGACGAGAAGCCACTTGCGCCCGTCGGAGTGATAGTTGCGTCGATATAACACGTTGTTATGACTGGCAAAGTGAGATGCTTGGCGCCTAAGTGCCCGAGACGCTGCAGTTGGGGTGGCGCTGGTCACATGGTCGTAAAGGGCAGCGATCCACGGGTCTTTTAGTTGCTCGGTTTGCATGGAGTCAGCGTCAAGGGGAGCTACATAGCAGCTTGCGCTGGAAACGCTGTCAGCATCAGATGTCAAAGGAGAACGCGAAAGGGCATCAGCGTCGTTGGGCTTGCGTCCTGAGCGATATACAACACGAATATTGTAGTCCTGCAGACGGAGAGCCCACCGCGCAAGACGACCTGCTGGATCTTCCAGCGAGGACAACCAGCAAAGTGCATGGTGATCGGTTACAACGTCGAATGGGCGGCCATATAGGTAAGGTCTGAACTTCGTAAGGGCCCAAACGATGGCTAGGCATTCTTTCTTCGTGACTGAATAGTTTGTCTCTGCTTTTGTGAGGGTGCGACTGGCGTAGGCGACTACGTATTCATCAAATCCGCGCTTCCTCTGGGCTAGGACTGCTCCCAACCCGATGCCGCTGGCGTCAGTGAGGATTTACGTCGCGGCCGTGGGGTCGAAATGCCTCAAGATGGGCGGAGACGTCAACAGACGGCGTAGTGTAGCAAACGCGTCGTCGCAAGCCGGTGACCACGCTGAGAGGCCATTGTCGCCACCGAGGAGCTGAGTTACCGGAGCGCGGATACATGCAAAGTTGCGGATGAAGCGGCGGAAATAAGAGCACAGGCCGAGGAAGCTACGAAGAGCCTTCTGCGTGGTAGGTTCCGCAAATTCCGCCACCGCATGGAGCTTAGCTAGATCGGGAAGGATTCCATCCTTGCTAACGATGTGGCCGAGGATCATCAGCTGCCGAGCACCAAAGGGACATTTTTTTAAAATTCAGTTGGAGTCCTGCTGCCGACATGCACGTCAGTATTTGGTCTAGTCGTACGCGATGCGTCGAGAAATGTCGAGAAAATACCACGAAGTCGCCAAGGTAGCACAAGCAAGTCTTCCACCTGAGGCCACGAAAAATGTTGTCCATCATTCTTTCGAATGTTGCGGGCGCGTTCCATAGACCGAACGTCATGACAAATTCGTACGAGCTGTCGGGAGTAACCAATGCTGTTTTAGGGCGATCTGCGTCTGCCATGGGGACTTTCCAATAACCTTAGCGTAAGTCGATGGAGGAGAAAAATGCAGCTCCCTGCAAGCAGTCGAGGGAATAATCTATTCGTGGAAGAGGATAGACATCCTTAGAATATTCTTGTTTAGACGCTGGTAGTCAACACAGAAGCGGATGGAGCCGTCTTTCTTCTTGACAAGGAGAACAGGGGAGGCCCATGGACTGTTTGATGGGAGGATAACACCGCGCTGCAGCGTGTCGTCTACCTGATCGTGAATAATTTGACGTTCAGTGGTGGACACGCGGTAGGGTCGCTGCCGTACAGGTGCGTTGGATCCGGTGTCGATGTGGTGTGTTACAGTTGATGTTTGGCCGAGTGATATCTTTGCAGAAGCGAAAGACGACTGAAATCGATGTAGTAACTGCAGAAGTTGGTCTCGTTCTTGTGGAGTGAGATTTGCATTGATAGCATGACGGAAAACTTCCGAGGGAGGCGGCGGCGTTGGACATGAAGAAGAGAGCGCGACGATCTCAACATGCGGCAAATCGTAGGACACATCTGCAATGACGGAAGAGGCTGTCGGCTCGATGGTGCCCAGACATTCACCGAGGACCAAAGAACAGCGGCAGGAGTCGGGATTAGCGACAATTCTGGTGCGGCCGTCCGTAACAGTCAACATGACGAAGGGCAACCGAATAGACCGTCGATAAAAGAACAGGGAGGACGGCGTAAAGAGAACGTTTCCCTCAGAGACAGCGTTGCAGGATAAACTCACGAGGACGGCAGCGCATGGTGGAATGTTGGTATCCTCGGCAACGACAAGTTTTTGAAAAGGAAAACTGGTAGCAGGAAAGTCCAGGAAGGGGGAGAATTCAACTTCAGCTCGGCCGCAATTGATAACAGCTCTGTTCCATGACAGGAAATCCCAACCCAATATGACTTGATGTGAGCACGATGAGAGAACAATGAACTCGATGACGTACAGAATGTCCTGAATGAGGACTCGTGCGGTGCATGCGCCTAAGGGATAAATGTGTTCTGCAGTAGCGGTGCGTAATGATAGTCCCGAATGTGGCGTCGTCACTTTCTTTAAATGGCGGCATAGGTTTGCGTCTATAACCAAAACGGCGGCTCCAGTGTCGTTGAGTGCGACCGTAGCGACACCTTTGACAGCGATATCAGTTACATTAGATGGGGAAAAGTTAGGTCTTCGGCTGTTTGATGACGACGCAGTTCGTGCTTCCGGAACTGTGGCATCTAGTTTTCCGTGTCGCTGGAGGCAGGGCGGCGCCGCATAGGAGACAGAGAGCGTCGCCGTGGGGACATGGAACGACGATTGTTGAACTCGTGGTGGTCAGACAGGTCAGACTCGTGCAGGGGACGAGTGGGTGGCAGAGTGATAGGCGGATAGAAACGGTAACTATTCGGGGGAATTCCTAGTGGGGGTACCATGTTGCGACGGCAGTACCGAGCCACGTGTCCCGGAAGGCAACACGAAAAACAGATGGGACGGTTGTCGGCCGTGCGCCAGGAATTGCCAGCTTGATACCCTGAACGCGGCGATGGCCTCACAGTGGTGATGGGAGGAGCGGTCATAAGAAAGCTGATCCTGGGCCTCGCTGCGACCTCAGCATATGGTGTCCGCGCGGCGTCATGGAAAATCCTTGGCACAGCGACGTCGGCAAATGGTCTAGCGGTGTTATTAGGCGTAGGTAAAAGGAGCGGCCAGAGGAGGATGCGGGCATACGCTAGGGAGTGCTTCGGCAACCTGCTCTTGGATGACGTTTCCAACAGTAGCGGCAAGTGGGGAGTACGGCGGTACCGTGTTCGGCAGAAGAGACAGCTGGCGAGCAACCTCTTCTCGCACCAATTGCTGGATATGCTGGAGCATGGCGGATTCTCGTGGACATCAGCCGCAAGGCTTGCCGAGGGCTCATGCATGAATTTGCGCCTCGTGAGTGCCCGCTCTTTGCGCAGCTCCTCGTAAGACTGCCAATTACTGATGATATCGCTAACCGTTTGCGGGTTTTTAGCCAGCAACATCTGAAAAGCGTCGTCATCAACGCTCTCCAAAATGTGCTTGACTTTGTCGCCTTCGGTTATACTGCTGCTTATCCGTTTCCAGAGGTCGACAACATCTTCAATATAACTTGTGAAAGTTTCACCCACGCGATGTGCACGTTCGCACAAGCGCTGTTCTGTGAAGCTTTCGGGCTGCTGGACGGCCAAAAGTAAACAAAAAACCAGTCTTGAAATCAGCCCATGTCTTGAAGCAATGCGCGTTGTTCCCGTACCAAAGATAGGCGATGGCGTGCAGGGAGAGGCTCACTTTGATTAGTTTCATAGCTTCGTTCCATTGGTTATGTGTACTCACCCGCTCGAATGATGACAGCCAATCTTCCGCGTCATTTTCTTCGGCGCCGTTGAAGCCCGGCGGATCTCGCTGACGTATGCCAGCGGAGCACATCACAGTCAGCGGCGAAGGAGTAGCGCTCTGGCTGCCTTCGGTGTTCATGACTGCGGGGAGTTTGTGGCTCCGCAGTTTGAGGACTGGATCAATACCCAGCACCTCTACCACTTGTAAAGAAGATCGCTGACTCCTGGGTAGCCGCTTAGAGAGGGGTTTATTCACGGTCGAGACGTGCACACACAAGAGCCGAGAGCAGGGTTCCACGAGACTAGACGCCGAGTGTTCTTCTGCTTCTTCGTCTACTTACACCGATGCACCGCATACCCGCATAGGTCGATAGCGCTGCGTTAGTTTTACTTGCTCTGGGGCGTCCGCTCATACTCTTCGTTACAATATATATGTATATATAAATATATATATATATATATATATATATATATATATATATATATATATATATATATATATATATATATAGAGACAGAGAGAGAGAGAGAGAGAGAGAGAGAGAGAAGGAGAGAGAGCGAGACAGAGAGAGAGAGAGGGTCACGCCTCCGTAAAGCACTCACAACAGCACACGCAATGCTAGGAATGTTTCACATGCTTCCCAAAGTTCATAAAGAAGGGAACGCTGGTAGGCCAATTATTTCCGGACGAGGCACTCTCACCGAACCAATATCATGCTACGCAGACTCCCTGATTAAGAAAATAAGTACCCGCCACCCATTCGTCGTATCTTTGTGACACTAACCACTTCCCACGGGAAATTGACAACATAAAACTCCCTGATGGCTCCTTCCTTGAAACTCTAGATGTAACTTCTCTGTACACAAATATGCCTCCCCGAGATGGGAGTGAAGCCCTGGTTGAGTCCTACAGTACACATCTGGATCACAATTCTCCAAGCCCGCAGGTTATTGAAACTTTGACCAAGGTGGTGCTGGAGTTAAATAGCTGGGAATTCCACAATCAGTATTGCCCACAAATAAACGGCACTGCGATGGGCACTCGAATGGCACACAACTACGCTAACATATTCATGAACGATCTCGAAACAAAATTTCTATCAACCCGTGAAATTATGCCATTTTTTACAAACGCTTTCTGGAAGATGTATTCCTTATTTGGACCGGTACGGAGGAGGACTTAGGCGACTTCATCGAGTTTTTCAACAAGGCCCATCCAAGCATCGCATTCCCGTATAGCTATTAAACCAGGAAAGTCAATTTCCTTGACGTGCATATAAATATAGACAACGGAGAATTGGTCACTACCGTTTACAAAAATATACCGATAGGCAGCAGTATCTGCACTTTGACAGTTGTCATCCGCGCCACTTCAAAACGAGTAGCCAATACTCGCAGGCCCACCGATTCAGGAGAATTTGTTCCCGCACCAAGGATTTCGAGGCAAACGCAGAAAACTTGCGCAATGTACTCGCGAAGCAACAATACCCACCACCCATAGTCAACGACGCTATATGCAAAGCTAAATGCAAAGCGGCCAACCTTGGTCGCCAAGAGTTGCTGCACCATGAAAAAGAACTAAACCAGAAAGAGAGAGGCAACCTAGGTATGACGTTCGGGGTAATTCCCGGAACCTAAACAAAATCTCGAAAAAGGCCCTTCAACATGCTACAACAGAGTGAATGGCTTTTGAAAATCTTCCCCACTCCTCCACGTGTCGTATACAGGCGGCCCTAAAATATAAAAGATTATATTGTACACGCCAAAACTGAGAGAGCACCCAAAGGTGGGTGTCAACCATGCGGAAAGGCACGGTGCCGCGTATGTAAACACATGCAGACAACCACGGTGGCAAAAGCACCAACTCCCATTTCAAACATCTAATTCACGCGACACTGAACTGCGAGTCTTCTAATGTGGTGTACCTTCTGGATTGCGGTGTTTGTGGCATTCAATACATTGGCCAGACGGACACGGCATTGCGCATGCGCTTCAACAACCATAACGCACATGTTCGTTCACTCACGGAACTACCCTTATCCCGACATATTAACTCCGAAAATCACCCGTGCGATTATACCAAAGTTACACTTTTACAGAGTGGATTTTTTACTACAAGAGAACGTGAACAACGTGAATCTTACATTATTCACAAATTCAATACCCTAAAGGCAGGAATAAATGTTAGCCCGGGCATTATATCGTCTATACATGCTGTCATACAAACAATACATACAATACAATACATACATACTGTTATACATACAATATTCCCATTTCTAAATTGTAAGTCTCTGTGTTGTTTAAACAAGTAATGAGGGTATTATTATTTTATTTATTCTCTTTCTGGGGTTTCCGCACGGGCTGCAGGTGCCAGAAACAACATCGAGGCGCCCGCCGTCGTTTACTCCCACAAAACACCCGCGCGACACCCGCGTGCTGGTAGAGTATTAGTTAAGCGCCTTTCCCCAGGTTCATGGTCAGTAACGACCCTTTCAACTGCTCGGACAGGGCAGAAGAATAGACCTAAGAATGATGAATGCCACCCGAACGCCGTCCCGGTAGCGGAACCATGCATGTTTTGTGCCAAAGTGCGGAGATCGTACCTACACTCTTAAAGAGTCTTCCTATTTATTTGTAGGGTTGGCGTCACTAAACGTCTGTGCGGCTGCGACCAGTAAACTCTTCCCCGTAATGTGAGTGACCAGGCGAATGCTGTGCCCCCCAGTGATTGTGTGAAATCCTCCCTGTTACTTCTTTGCGCTTTCCTTTCTTCAGCAGAGCGGCGCAGTTCTGAAGCGGGTGGTCCCTGTCACTCTTTCTACAAGCTGACGAATGATAGAGGACAGCGTTTTAAAAGAGTTGTGTACTCTTCTCTCCCCTCTGCATGTTTAAGTTTGTTTTTGTTTTCTTTTTTCTTTTTTTTCTTTCTCGGTTTCAATTTGCCGTTTTGTAAACCTTTACCTCACGTCGTCGAGAGTGTGTGTTGGTTGCTGCTTTTCTCCGCAAATCCCCCTTTCTTTTTTTACGTGCAGAGAAATAAAACTGTTGTCTTGATAATGGTCAGAATTTGACCGAAACGTCGACCAATAAACAGTTTTGTTAGAAGCTATACCCATTTTTTACTATTTTTTACGGCAACCTAAGGCAGCCCTTGTCGCAATCAAAGTATCACTTGCAATGGCTGCGCTCAACACTTCTATGAAACGGATGCTCTAAAAATTCCCCCAGCATGCACCCACCTGTGCCGCCGTGGGTGATTCCCATACGAAGCACCTTCACACCTCTTCGACCCGTTAAGCCCGGACTCCCCAGCGTTCATATCGCAGCTGGTGCCCGAACTGACGACGTCGGGGGAGTGCTGAACTTCAATCCACGAGTGGTGTTACTCCTCGTCATCTACGTGGGCACTAACGACATCGCGAGGACGAGCGCTGAGAGAGCAATTCAAAGTTACCGTACCCTCCTTCACCACACCAAGGCCGAAAGACGCGACATTGGAACCATTGTTGTGTCATTCGTGCTTCGCCGGGGCCTTAACGAGAGACTACGCCAGCCCAACTTGAGAAGTGTAGGGATCATCAACCAAGAGGCGCAACCGATCAACTGCCGGCCTATAGACCTGTGCAACGAATTGCCGGCGCATTCTACCTCGATCATGCTATGCAGCACTTCTCCCCTTCGATGGTGTTGGCGGCGGAGGGGTTGCACCCGAACTACACAGGAGTATCACTACTCTCCTGGAACCTGTACAACCTACATCTGCGAATCCGAGACCCCAAATCGGAGATTGGAGAGGCCACGCTCTCCCCCGTGCCACCAGCCAACAACCGCCGACAAGCCCAAACGTCCCCTGCATGAACGGCCTTGACATGAACGATACGGCCTACCTCACATGCCTTAGTGCAACTAGCCAGCTGGAGCCAGTGACGCTATCCTTTGCCCAGGTAGTGAGCTCGAACAGTCCCTCCGCTAGTAGTCGAGAACCGGCGCCCAGCCCGGTTGCTCGTCCGAACGCCCACCGAAGGCTTACGGCTAAGAATGCGTGTACAACTGTGACCCGCCAAAAGAGAGACGCACTGTCTGCAGACTCCACGCGGAAACCCAGCGAAACACCTTGAAACGTTCCTTCTGGGGCTACAAACAAAAAAGCCCAATAGCCTTGTAAAGCACCGCAACCATCCAAACCAATCGCTGGATAAAGCAGCGCACCTGAACATCCCCAAGGCATGGACCCAGGCCTGTCAACCACACGCGCATCTCCGTCGGAAGGCCTGCAGGCGATGTAGCCCAAAAACAGAACATCAGAACTCAACCAACGGAGATCAACGAGCCCACAACCATCTGACCACCAGCCGAGCGCGAGAGACTGCGAGATGCTGGAATCCAGTCCAGAAAACCAGAAAAGCCCTGCCACCCCCACCGTCAAAATCTACGACCTCCGAAAACACTGTGGCTCTGCACGTCGCATATACATGAACTGACATCCTGGCGCGCAAATGTTCCGACCTCCTCTCCCTCATACGACACGGGTTATCAGCTGCTGACGCCTAATTTTTTAAAGATAAAAAAGAACAATTGACAAGCTGGTGCGCCATGAACTACACCTGCGTATACTCAAAGTATATCTAAAGGCTGGGATCGCCCCCCGGAACCTTCTTCTATCATTAACACCATCGATTCATACCTTTACAAACGTGAAATACAAAATTAGAACGAAATTCTTAAATCCGCATCACTTCAGCTAACTAAAATCGTAGTGGATCCTTGTGATAATACACTCGAGTCTCTGGGGGCGGAGGAGTTTCGGGCAAGGAATATTATTGTCCTTTGAGCGCTGGAGGCCAGCGAACTAGAACTTTTCGTGAAAAAGGAGACAGATAAAAAATGAGAATTAAAATAAAAAAATTGTCAAGGGATATACTTCTATACTCGAACGAGTTTTCTCAAATCAATTCAGCTTTGTACGACGCGAACATTGGGAATCCTAAAATTAAGCCCCCAATTCGGCCCTTCAAATCGAAAGAAATGGCAAAAACACACAACATCATATACGAAAGCATAATGAACCTCTCCGGGGTACAGCTTACTAATGATGAGCGTCGTTAATCTCGCGCGGGCTTACATTCTGCCCGGGTACCGGCCGATACAATGACTTCGGCTTGCTGAAAGATCTGGACAATTTTTTACGGAATTTGCGCCTGGAAGAATACTTTTTCGATAAACCCGAAAAAGAGCGGACTGTCCCAACCTCCGTCAATGTACGGTGGCACTGGACACGCAAATCGGAGTGGGAAAAACACTTGGACTCCTACATTGGGGCGAAAGAAGATGAAGAAGACGCGCTTTCTATGGGCTCCGTAATAATGCTTTCTCCCACAGTTATGTTCGCTTGGTGCACCTTTTGTCTCAGTGCGGCAAGCTAGAGAACATCAAGCGGAACTGGTGGATACCTCAGTTTTGACTGTGAGTGACTTTTTCACCTCTTTACGACCACCCAAACTACACCGACGATCGGCGGCCGCATTAAGCCTAACGCCAACCAGGGCAGCGGCGGGTGTGAGAGCCCGCCGCACAGCCCCGCCGGTGGCACCGACGAAGCGCGCGACTCTGGACAGCGACCACAATACGAAATGGCAAACTCGGATGAGGGAATATTTCCGGTGGTGGCGCCGCCGCATCAAAACAACACAACGAGGCAGCCTGCAGGAGATGCCTCCAAAATGGCCGATGACGACGACGACGATGCGGGCTGGATACAGGCCCTCAGTCGTAGAGAGAAGCAAAGACTAAAGAAAGAGAGGAAAGCCAAGCAAACCATGGAAGCAAACGTGAAGCCGTCGAAGCCTTGCAAGTTCGTCCCCACATCGGAAAACTAAAAACAGCGTCCTCCGCGTCGACGGCTCCTACCTCTTCCGAGAGAAGACCTCAAAATCCTAAAGAAATCTCGAAAAGGCCTACCGCTGAAGGATTACACCACCTTTGAAATCACAAAAGCCATCATAGAAGCGTGCCAACATGGAGAACAATAGCTCCACCACTTCCTGGTCCGCCCGCACCTTCACTCAAATATCATTATAATGAGCACACTGGATATACAAGCTGCCAGCGCCTTGCGAAAAATCACTCGCATCACGATGAGAGGCGCCTCATATGAAGTCGTCACGTACGTTGCCTTCTCGGAGGATGAAGTCAGAGGAGTTGCCCACGGCTTTCCAGAAAACACCAGCCCTGCTGAACTCATGAACGGCCTACGGGTCCGCAGTCCCAACAGCCAGATACTACAAGCCCGCATGCTCAGAAGCTCCAAGACAGCACTCATCACCTTTGAAGGGAACACAGTGCCAAGAGCGGTGTATTTCTACGGTGGGGAAATGCCCTCCTTTCTCTACAGACCAACACGACAGGTGTGTCACATATGCATGACCGCCGGACACCGGTCAGACGTGTGCCCTACACCAGCAATCAGGAAGTGCCCTACGTCTGGAACCAGTGACCCTCAGGATGGACATTGCTGACAACCGAAGTGGATGCTATGCAACGCTGCACACATCACTGGTTCGAGAGAATGTCCACGAAAACTGAAAAAAACCACGTACGCCACAAGGAAACCAAAACAACCGCAAATCACGTCGAGATATCAGCAAGGAACATAAACATCTTAGATGGTTCAGCTCGGAATGGCCAGGCCTTGAAGAGAAGAATAAAAAAAAAGGGACCGGTCTCAGTCCAGGACGGAGTCTCTGAAGAAACACCACCTCGCCTCAACAACAAAACAGAAGGGAAGCAAACCGAAAACATCCAAAATCAAGGACAACGACTGCGGAGAACCCATGCAACTACAACAGGTGAGCTGGTCCAAGGCAGCTGCCTCCCTAGCCACCAAGAACACGAAAGTAGCCACACATGAGTCTAGACAAGAACAGTTAATTGAGAACATCAAAGCGCAAATAGAGAAACAGAAACTTGAGAGAGAAAACCTCAAGCAACAGCTTATGCAGCCTACCAGGGAAAGGGCACACTCTTGCACGCAGCCCCCGGCTACTAACACAATGTCTTTCCCCCAAAGTCATCAGTCCCAACTACCTCAGCCTACCGTCCCAGAAGTTCTTTTGAAGGATCCGAGCGGTATAGGGGTTTTCTTAACTCAATTGTTAGAAATAATAAACAGCCGTTTCGACACCATTCAGAGACAAATTGATTCACCCAAAACTAGAAATCTGGACGGCAAGCGCAAACTGGAAATGCCCGACCTTCCAAGAATCGAAAAAATGCTGGTTATAGACCCCAATGCAGACGACACTGACTTCAGCTCCACTGACGATTAATAATCGAGCACCCACTGCAAACACAAAATTAGAAATCTGGCAATGGAATTGCCGAAGCCTACAGCGCAAGCAACACAGTTAAGAAAAATACATTGAAGCAGCCCCCCTCCAACCAGACATAATCTGTCTACAGGAAGTTGGCAATTACCCTAGGTTACTGGGATACTATACCATAAAGGAAAATGAAGCGATGCGTATAGCCACCTTGGTCAAGAAAGACGTGACAGCTATAGAACACAAGCTCGAAATGACCGCGTCAAATGCCCATCTTGTAGAGCTAATCCCGACAAAAAGAGGGAGAAAAAGCACCTTCGTCTTTAACATCCAGGTGGGACGACAATTTCGAGAAGCTCTTCCGAGAAACCACTACAAAATCCAAGGGCAATCAAGTCATCATTGCAGGCGATTTGAATGCCCCCATAGAGAATGAGGCTATAAGCGCAACACGAAAAAGGGAGATAGCATTATCTCTGCAGCCGAAGCCTGCAATTTAACCTTCATCACTGATCCCAATCAGCCTACCAGAGCAGGCGGGGAACGAGCCAGTGACACATGCCCAGTCTTAACTTTAGTAAAGACGGACGAGGACATCGCATGGATGAACTTAGAGAAAACGTGGGCAGTGACCATTCCATTATGAGCATTTCAGTCTCAACAGCCAAACTCAGGTGAAATTTGTGGGTAGTCAAGATCACCGATTGGAAGAAATTCAGAGAACAACTAACCAACGCTACCGAGAGCTCACAGAAAATCACATCTATTAAGGATATCAAGGATTGGTGCGTTCAGCTCAAGAATAAATACCTGAGCGCTACCCAAACACTACAAAGATCGACACAAACTCCAAACATCGACTCCCATCTAGCCCATCTGTGGGAGGCAAGAAACGGCCTAACAAGGCGGTGGAAAAGGCCGAAGAAAAACAGAAAACTTAAAAAACGAATCGCAGGAATCACCTTAAAGGCGAGAGAATAAGCAGACGTTTTAGAAAGACAAAATTGAAATCATTTCTGCGAGTCTCTGCAAGGCACCTTGAGCACCTCCAAAACCTGGGCACTGCTTCGAAGTATGCTCGACCCCCTCGCAACAAAAAACGCAAGCAATCATCTACTGAAACGAATTTCTTATACCTTTCAGGGCAGCAATGATGCCCTTCTCGAAGAACTTAAAAACGAACTGACTGGAACACAGCTCCCAATGCCTTTCACAGGAGCATACAAAGGCTGACCAAATGAGCTCCTAGATAAGGAACACTCAAGGGAAAAGGTCTACAGTGCAATGTTAGCAGCGAAGAAGAACACGACACCAGGTTCTGATGGCATAACAAACTCAATGATCCCAAATCTCGGTGATCGCCAGGTGGAGGAGCTGACTGAGTACCTCAACGAGCAATTATGAACAAAGGGCGAAGTCCCGCCGGAATGGAAACATTCGGACGTAGTCACAATTCCGAAACAACGAAAACCACCAGGAATTGATGCTCTCAGGCCCGTATTCCTTACGTCCTGCTTGGGGAAGGTGTTTGAAAGGATCCTCGCGAACCGACTAGTAAACTATCTCGAGGATAACGACATGATACCGCCTAGCATGCTGGGATTTAGGACCGGACTTTCCACACAAGACGCCTTCTTAATACTCCGAGAGTAAGTGCTGCATAACATTCCCAAGGGAGGCGAACACCTCGTTCTAGCCTTAGATCTGAAAGGTGCCTTCGATCATGTCTCGCACCAGGCCATCTTGGAGGCACTGAATGAACTGCACTGTGGGGAGCGAGTATACAATTATGTAAAAGCCTTCCTATCGGATCGCACCGCGTCCATAGGAATACGAGACATTCGATCCAATCCGTTTCCTATGCAGAACAAAGGGACGCCACCGGGCTCAGTAATCTCCCCCTGCTTTTTAACATTACCATGATCAAAATCGCAAAAAAACTGCAAACTATTCCCAAAATAGGCTTTACCCTTTACGCCGACAATATAACAATCTGGGCTACTGAAGGATCACTGGCTGCAAAAAAGAGTTACATCAAGAGCCTACAAATGTGGTGGAAAACATGGCTGCACAAAATGGGTTACAATGCGCACCAGAAAAATCCGAAGTTATCCGAATCCACGGCCCCCGCTATGTAAGCCCAGGGCCAATAAACATTAGGCTTGGAGATTACACAATACCTGAAAAAGATCAAATACGATTCCTAGGGATGTTTATACAAAGTAATGGCAAGGCAAACTTCACCATAGAAAAGATAAAGAAGTCAACTGTGCAAATTGCAAGAATAGTGATAAGAATAACTAAAAATAGAGCCGGCCTAAAGGAAGAAGAAACTCTGCGCATTATGCAGGCCTTGGTAGTTAGCCGCCTGGAATAGCTTGCCTTTCCACTGCCTTAACAGACAAGAGACTGATCAAGCCGATGTCATACTCTGCACGGCTTACAAAGCAGCCCTCGGTCTCCCAAACTATACATCAAATGACAAGCTGATGAGCTTGGGTGTATCCAACGCCTTCGAAGAAATCAGAGAGGCTCTCCTCATCTCGCAAAAACAACGCCTGCAAAAAACAAAAGCTGGCAGGGCTATCCTGCAAAGAGTAGAGTCGCCCGCGGACGTACACTCGATAATTGACAAAGTGGACATGAGCAGAGAAGTACGAACACGACTGAAAGTGCTCCCCCCACCTCGAAACATGGACCCCTGCCTGCCCAAAAAGAGAAGAATAGCCCGAGTAGCCTTCCTACGGAAACAACTTGAAAACAAAAAAAAATGTCATCTACACCGACGCTGCTTTCTACAGCGGGAAAAATGCCTGCATAGTTATAATTGATCACGAAGGAGCCATCAAGGATTGCCTCACGCTAAAAGATACCACAGCCGACGAAGCCGAAACTGGTGCTCTCCTCCTGGCAATAAGGTATGGGCAGCATAAGAACCAGAGCCTCCAAATAGTCACAGATTCCAAAAAGGCTACGTGAAACCTTATGAATGGAAGAATTCACAAGCGACTTAAAAATTTAGAGCCGGAAATGTCGAATCAATTCCACCGCATTGTCTTTGTGACATGTGCTGGTGACTACGAATGTCTTGGTACGCCTTTTGGCCTCCGGAACGCCCAAGCCGCTTTTGATAGGGCTGTCATGTCCATCCTGGCAAAACAGTGCTTAGCGCACGCCACGAACTACTTCGATGGTATTGTCGTGTATTCTGGCACCTTTTCTGATCATCTGAAGCATTTCAACGCCGTTCTAGACCTTTTAAAAGCAAATGCGCATAGCAGAACTCGACGAAATGTCAGTTCGCACAAACATCCTTCTAGTACCTAGGACACAGTGTTTGAAGTCGCACAGTCACTTCGAAACGAAGCAACGGCGAGGCAATTCTACGATTTCCACCCCTTCGTGCCCAATAGAGGTGCTGCGTATTTTCGGTACCATGAATCTTTACCGTTGGTACATCGCCCACTTCAGTGAAATTGTCCATTCACTGACATGCCTCCTCAACAAAAATGCTACTTAGATACTGCGACTTTGACGGCGAACTCGCTTGCACTATGCTTAAGAAATGTGTCATGGAAGAGCCAGTTCTTGCAATCTACGATGCGTCCAAACATTGTGTGCAATACTTTGATGCGTACAGCAATGGTAAGCCGATGGTGAGGGCCCGGAGCACCCATTTGAGTACCACTCGCGCAAGCTGCTCTAGCATGAAGGCTATTGCGCCGTCACAGAAACGCGTTTCAATTATTGTCGCCATCGACAAACGACAGTGCTATCTACACAGAGAACGTTTTACGGTAGGCCCCAATTAGGCGGCACTGCAGTGGCTTAAAAACATCAAATATCCTCGAGGCCGTTTGTTTTGATGGTCCTTGAAGCTCTCGATGTATGACGTCAATATGAAACACCAAAGGGGCACTGACAACATCGTAGCCGATGCACTATTGTGAAACCTGATTATTCAGCTTCTATCAGCTGAGCAAGTGCAAAAACATTCCAACGACAAACCGCCTTGGAAGCACATCATTGAGAACGGAATGGCCGTATAGACGCGCACAGGGATTCAAAAAGTCTAGGTTCGTGCTGCTCTGCGGTCTTCTCTTCTTTAGAGGGCTCATGACGCTTTTGGTTCCGTTGGAGTTAAGAAGGCATGGCGACTTCTGTCTCCACGAAATGACTGGCCTGACGTCATCGCCGATGTTTCAAAATATCTTTGCCACTGTAACACTTTCCAGCGCTGCAAGAAGACTGAGACCAAGCGTTTCGGATCTTTGGAGTCACTACCTCCAGCGGAACAACCATTTGATCTTCTGGCCATGGATACTATCGAAGATCTGAAGAACTACGGTTCTCCAAAAAGATTTTGATCGTGCCACTCATTATGTGTGAGCTTTTGCGAACCAAAATGAGATCTGCAATGTGCACATTTTCTACCTAAAGAGCATCTTCACTGATAGAAAGCCGCGATAGTGCATCTCGGACCGTGGCACCGGATTCACCGCAGCAAATTCAAGTTCCTCAAGCACAAAGACATTCATCAGCTTTCCACACCTTCGCAACGTTCGCGGTGTAATGGCCTACACGAGCACGCTCGCCTCCACTGCAAAATTAAAGACGAAGCGCGAAAACCATGAGCGCGGCTCCTTCTTGGGGTTATCGATGAGTACCACATGACACCTCATTAGGTCACCGGCTGCCAATCATGTTTTTTCATGTATAACACACCATCACTATCTTTTCTCCTCACCAACACTGCCGAAACGCTGCAAGAAGCTCACGCGAATGCAGCCCAAAATTCCCTGGCAAATCACCAGAACAATAAGCTTGTCTACGACAAAACGTTTGGGAGACTGTGTTATACGAGACACCCTTGCATCCCAACCGCTGCAAACTATGTGCGATACATTCAGAGATCATCAAGATTTCTGCGGTGAACTACGACATCGACTGCAGCCTGGCTTCACTCGGTCGTCAGACTGACATTTTTCATGTGGGGAGAGTAAGACGATGTTATCCGCCCCTACCCCGAACACACTGTCCGGGGGAGAGGGATGCTTGGGGACCAATGGAGTTTGCTAGTTTGGGACATTAGCCACCATGTGCCAGTAAAGGTGTTGATTTTGCAGACGCCATGTCCCCTGCAGTGCAGTGTATATATATATATATATATATATATATATATATATATTGTGAGACCAGTGGTAGCCTCCTTTGTGGAAGGTCGGAACGCTGAATGCAATGTCCCAGTGGAATGCAATCTTCACTGGCGCTCGGTTGCGGCCACGGCTTCTTCATCTCTGTATATACTCATCATCACCGATTCTTCTACCTTCTCAAACTATCATCATCGGTAACCTGGTTCGGTCGCCATCTTGCCGCCTTGCAGCTCGGCCTGCCAATAAAGCGGTTTGCTCGTACTGGTCTGCCTCGCCTACCACCGGTCTGCGATCTGGCTACTGGGAGATCCCCATGCGCGAGACTGACAAAGAGAAAACGGCGTTTGCGACCCCAGACGGCTTGTACGAATTTAACGTAATGCCTTTTGGCTTATGCAACGCCCCAGCCACATTTGAGCGCATGATAGATACGGTCCTTCGCGGCCTTAAATGGAAAACATGCCTGTGTTACCTTGACGACATCGTCATCTTTTCGTCAAGTTTTGCCGAACATCTGCAGCGTCTGGACGAGGTGTTGACTTGCCTGGCAAAGGCTGGTCTGACTCTGAACACCAAGAAATGTCGTTTTGCTAGCAAATCGATAAAGGTTCTTGGTCACGTCGTCAGTAAAGATGGCATACGCCCCGACCCAGACAAAATTTGTGCTGTAGCCAATTTTCCTCGACCTCAGCAACAAAAAGCGCTGCGTAGTTTTCTCGGCCTGGCGTCCTATTTTCGCCGTTTTGTCCGAAATTTTGCTAATCTCGCTGCACCTCTGAACCAGCTATTAAATTCTGATACCCCCTTCGACTGGAGTGATGGCTGCGAAAAGGCCTTCCAAGACCTCAAGCATGCGCTTACTTCCGCACCTGTATTATGCCACTTTGATGAATCGAGACCGGCGATCCTCCACACCGACGCTAGTGGGCATGGCATTGGCGCCGTTATGTTGCAGCGCGATGCTCACCACCGCGAGAGGGTTGTTGCTTATGCCAGCCGCTCTCTAACACGAGCGGAGACGAATTATACAATAACGGAACAGCAGTGTCTGGCCGTTGTGTGGTCTGTGCAAAAGTTTCGGCCATATCTCTACGGCCGACATTTCACCGTCGTCACAGACCATAACGCTCTGTGCTGGCTGTCTTCATTGAAAAACTTGTCGGGACGCCTGGGACGCAGGATTCTGCGATTGCAAGAGTACGACTTTACAGTTACCTACAAGTCCGGACTCAAGCATGTAGACGCAGACGCACTTTCGCGGTGCCCGCTGATGCCGTCTTCAAACGACATGGCGTCACTCCCTCATACACCGCCATTATCAGTTGCACCTGTCGACTATGCACCGGCTGACGACCGCCGCGACTTGGTCGATCATCAACGAGCAGACAGTTACTGCCAGAAAATAATGGATCGGCTCGCTGGTTCGACACGTCCACCGAATAGCCGCCTACGTCGCCAACTGCGGCAGTTCCAGCTCATAGACGGTGCACTGTATTGCAGAAACCACCACCCAAATGGCGCCACATGGGTCCCAGTTGTGCCTCGTTCTCTCCAGAGTCGCGTCTTGCAAGCTTTTCATGACGACGCCACCGCCGGTCACCTTGGCTTTCAAAAGACGTACGACCGCATTCGAGGTCGCTTCTTTTGGCCAGGACTCTCGACCAGTGTGGTGAAATACGTCGCATCCTGTTCACCCTGTCAGCACCGCAAGCGCTCTACGGCACCCCCTGTCGGTCTCCTCCAGCCTGTTCCGTGTCCAACTACGCTGTTTGAAGTGGTCGGTATTGATTTGTATGGGCCCTTACCGACGACGTCCACTGGTCACCGCTGGATCGTCACGGCCGTTGATCACTTGACTCGCTACGCGGAGACAGCGCCACTTCTCTCGGCTAGCGCTGGCGACGTCGCTTCCTTCTTTTTGCGACACATCCTGCTACGACATGGAGCCCCTCGCGTACTGTTAAGTGACCACGGCAAGATGTTTCTATCTGAGATCCTTGCCGAAGTACTTCGTGCCTCTAATACCTCCCACAAAATGACATCAAGCTACCACCCACAAACGAACGGGCTCACCGAACGTTTTCACCGCACGCTTTCTGACATGATATCAATGTACATACGCCCTGACCACATAAATTGGGACGTAATATTGCCTTCAGCCACCTTTGCTTATAACACGGCAGTTCAAAGCACTACAGGGTACGCGCCTTTCTACCTTGTCTACGGCCGTCATCCATCGCACGTGCTTGATACCTGTTTCTTTACCGCTCCTGTGTCCGCTTCTGCATCGTTTCCGGAACAATTCGTGTCTCGGATCGACCACTGGCGGCGCCTGGCCCGCATGCGCACAGAAGCAAGCCAACAAGACAGCAAAGAACGCTACGACGCTGTTCGCCGGTCAGTTTCTTTCCGACCTGGTGACGAAGTCTTGGTCTGGACACCGGTTCGCTCTCCAGGCCTCTGCGAAAAATTCCTACACCGGTTCCTTGGTCCTTACAAGGTTCTTGAGGCTACCTCTCCGGTGAACTATCGCGTCACCCCCATTTGCGGAAGTTCGGACCGCCGTGATCGTGGCACGGAGATTGTCCACGTTTCCCACCTCAAGGCGTTCCACCGGCGTAATCCCCAGTAAAACGCGACCAGGCGGCCGCTCTCGCCCCGGGGGGGAAAATATTGTGAGACCAGTGGTAGCCTCCTTTGTGGAAGGTCGGAACGCTGAATGCAATGTCCCAGTGGAATGCAATCTTCACTGGCGCTCGGTTGCGGCCACGGCTTCTTCATCTCTGTATATACTCATCATCACCGATTCTTCTACCTTCTCAAACTATCATCATCGGTAACCTGGTTCGGTCGCCATCTTGCCGCCTTGCAGCTCGGCCTGCGAATAAAGCGGTTTGCTCGTACTGGTCTGCCTCGCCTACCACCGGCCTTACAATATTTATTTATATATATATATATATATATATATATATATATATATATATATATTGTGAGCAGTTAGTCGTGGGCCAGCCCTTTAGGACATTGACCGCTACCACAGAGACCTAGTGGCCACTATCCCATACCTCATCTTCCTCTGATAGTCATCTTCATCATCATCTTCCACCTCGGGGCTCGTGTCCGCCTCTTCGCCGCCAGCTGAGTGTGTGTTTCGCGAGAGCTGCTACGCCTAATAAACGTCCTGTACCGGTTGTCCTTCAAGGCCCTTACAAGTGGTGGAGGTCTACTTCGATCCCAGTACCTCTACGTCTGCCCACTGCACCCCTGGAGCTCCGTTCCGGACACCATTTACCACCAAAGGCTACGCAGCGTGAAGCCGCGAGCCAAACCGCTCGCGCCGCCGCTGCTGCGGCTCCGATGTTTACGATCACCAGCCACCAACGCGACCCACCGTTTTTCGCCGGGCTCCGCGGTGAGGACGTGGATGACTGGTGGGACCAGTTCACGAAGGTGAGTTCATTTAACCGATGAGACGAATCCTTGAAGCTCTACATCGTTGGTTTCTACCTGACAAAGGTGGCAAAAACGTGGTTCCTAAATGAGGGCAGCCGTATCACTGATTGGACCTACTTTAAGGAAGAGATTCGGAAGATTTTCGGCACTCCAAGCACCCGTTCGGACATTGCCAAAAGGAAGGTAGCTTCCCGTGTCCGTCACCCTGAAGAGACGTACGCCTCATACATTGAGGATGTCCTTGCTCTCTGTTGCTGAGTGGATGCTGCGATGCCAGAAGCCGACAAAGTTCGCCACCTCCTGAAGGGCATCGCTCCTTTCGCATTCAACGCTCTTGCATTCCAAAATCCTGCGAGCGTCAGCGATGTGCGAACAACGTGCCAACGCTTGGACGAGCAACACTCTATTCGTCTGCACCAGGACGCTGGCGCCAATGAGCTGCCGGAAGACGTAGATTTGCGCGCCCTCATACGCAGTATAATCCTTGAAGAGCTGCAGCTGCGTGACCCACCTGCTTCCTCACGGGATAGCATTCGCTCGGACGCCCCTCATTTGCGCGACCTTGTAAAACAGGAGTTGGCCTCCATGGCGGGTATAATCCCAGCGATGCCGTCGGTTCCAGTCCCAACCATGCCGTCATATTCGGCGATCGCGGCGAAACCACCCTTACCAATGGAAGTCCCGCCGGCTCATGGACACTTGAGTGCCATCTCATCGGCAGCCCCCTTCCAGACTTACTACAACGCCGTCCGACCTGTCCGCCGGGCTTTTTCGAATGATCGACCTGTCTGCTATTATTGCGGAATCCGCGGACACATCTCCCGTTTCCGTCGACGGCGTCACCAGGATGAGAGGCGAGGATATGCACCTATTGAACGTGACATCCGCTTTGCCTACGGCGCTCTGCGAAACCAGTACGTCTCTCCAACGCGACGGTACTCGCCGCCTCCGGCCCCAGTTGATACGCCGTACAACGAGCGTTCGTCACGCCGCTGCCGATCACCCTCGCCATATCGTCGCTCTGTATCGCCCCTACGACCCGCGTCCGACCTCACGAACTACCAATCGGAAAACTAGCGCCTGGAGTTTTTGGAGGGGAAACTGCGTTAGTCAAAAAGCCAAGAACTCCTCCAACAAGACCGTCGAATACATTACATGTGAACGTTGAAGGTTGTGATGTTGATGCCCTCGTTGACACCGGAGCCAGCATATCCGTCATTAGCGAAAATTTGTTTTCACGGCTCCGAAAAGTACAAACCCCGTACACTGGCCCCTCATTGTGTGGTGCCAATCAAGTTGTGCTAGAGCCGTCTGGATTCTGTACAGTGCGCGTTTTCATTGAGCGAATTCGACACCACATCCAGTGCGCGGTCTTGTCTTGCTGCACCCATGAATTGATTCTAGGGTGGGATTTCCTCTCCTCCGCGTCTGCTGTCATCTCCTGCCGAAACCCGGACATTGCGATCGACCCTACCTAGCATACGGAGAGCAACCCCGATGTTCCGCAGTGTCGCGTGGTGGCGAGTGCAGATTTTGTTCTTAGGCCTGGCTGTGAGACAAGAATTTCTATTTGTGGTGGCCATTTCCGCGATGGAGACGTGCTCCTAATTCCCAGCGCTCGTTTTCTACCAAGGGGAATCGTTGTCGCAACTTGCCTTGTACGTTTCTCGCATGGGTCTGCGTTGCTAGTCGCCACGAACACTACACCGGAAACGATCCTCTTACGTCAAGGCACCATGATCGCTACCGCTGCGGACTCCGAAGCCGTCTCTGTTCTTCCGCTTTGTTCTGTTTCCTCCACTTCCCAATCTCGCCCTATGCCTCCCCACCCTGACCTTGCCGCGAGAATCATATCTGACCTCTCCCCACCGCAAACCGACTGCTTGCTGACTCTCCTGCACCGGCACAAAGCTTTATTTTACTCTCAATGCCCTACACTTGGTCAGACATCCGTGGCAACGCATCGCATTGAAACAGACGGATCCCGTATTATTCGCCGCCGCCCATACCGGGTATCCTCATCTGAGCGAAAAATCATCAGCGACAATGTTGCCAACATGCTGCAGCGCGAAATTATACGTCCATCTAAGAGTCCTTGGTCATCCCCTGGTGTATTGGTACGGAAAAAAGATGGGTCTGTTCGATTTTGCATCGATTACCGCGCACTGAATAAAATCACGCGGAAGGATGTATACCCAATGCCTCGCATTGATGATGCCTTGGACTGTCTGCAAGGACCGGAATATTTCTCCAGCCTCGATCTCCGCTCTGGTTATTGGCAGATTCCAATGCACGAGGCCGATAAAGAAAAGAAAGCGTTCGCCACCCCTGATGGACTCTACGAGTTCAATGTGATGCCTTTTGGACTTTGTAACGCTCCTGCAACGTTTGAGCGTATGATAGACACTGTACTCAGGGGCCTTAAATGGAAGACTTGTCTTTGTAGCCTGGACGATATTGTTATTTTTTCTTCAAGCTTTGCTGAGCACTTGAGACGGCTGGATGAGGTCCTCTCGTTCCTAGCCAGTGCGGGCCTTCAGCTAAATACTAAGAAATGCTATTTCGCCACCCGGAGCATCCAAGTCTTAGGCCACGTCGTGAGCAAGGGGTGTATCCGACCTTACCCAGAGAAGGTGGCTGCTGTCGTCGAGTTCCCGCGTCCTCAGCAACAAAAGGCGCTGCGTAGCTTTCTTGACCTGGCGTCTTACTTCCGCCGTTTCGTACGCAACTTCGCAACAGTTGCTTCACCACTCAACAAGTTCCTCCACTCCGGAACTCCGTTTCAGTGGTCGGACGACTGCGAAGAGGCTTTTCAGCAGCTGAAGGCCGCGCTCACTTCAGAGCCTATACTGTGCCATTTTGATGAATCGAAGTCTGTCATCCTTCATACTGACGCTAGTGGCCATGGGATCGGTGCGGTTCTCTTGCAGTAGGATCAACAGCGTCGGGAACGGGTTATTTCGTGCGCCAGTCGCTCCCTCAGTTCCGCGGAGAAGAACTATACTATCACCGAGCAGGAGTGTCTTGCCGTGGTTTGGGCCGTCCAGAAGTTTCGACCCTACCTCTACGGCAGGCACTTCACGGTCGTGACGGACCACCATGCGCTATGCTGGTTGCAGACGCTCAAGAATTTATCAGGACGCCTCGGACGCTGCATACTTCGACTTCAGGAATATGACTTCACTGTCACGTACCGATCCGGGAAGAAGCATCTCGATGCCGATGCTCTTTCACGTTGCCCACTGCAGCCGCCTGACACTATTTCAACATCGGCGCCACCAGACAAGGTGCTCCCTGCCGCACCTATCAACTGCACATCGGTTGACCTGTCACGCCTCCTGGAACTTCAAAGACAAGACCTCTACTGCCGTACTACAATCGACCGTCTTACCGGCTCAACGCAGCCTCCCAACAGTCGGTCCCTTCGTCAACTTCAGAGCTTCCGACTTTTCAATGGTGTGCTGCATCGTATTACCCATCACGTATCTGGCCACGAATGGGTTCCCGTTGCACCGCGCGCCATCCAGCCGCATATTTTGGAAGCCCTTCACGACGATGCCACAGCGGGTCACATAGGCTTCGACAAAACTGATGATCGCGTCCGCGGTCGCTTCTTTTGGCCTGGACTTTCCAACTACGTGGCCCAAAACGTCGCTTCGTGCACTTCGTGTCAGCAGCGCAAACGATCCACATCACCACCTGCCGGACTGTTGCAGCCACTTCCTTGCCCTTCTACGCCATTCGAAACCATTGGCATAGGCCTTTACGGACCGTTGCCCTGCACAGATTCTGGCTACCACTGAATTGTAACCGCCGTGAACCATTTATCACGTCATGCGGAGACAGCACCCATTCGCTCTGGATGTGCTTCAGAGGTCGCAGATTCCATCTTGTGTTCCATCCTACTGCGTCATGGTGCCCCTCGTGTCCTTTTACGCGATCGGGGCAGGACATTTTTATCGACTCTTGTTGAAGAAGTTCTGCGTACGTCGAACACTGTTCATAAGACTACACCCGCCTATCATCCACAGACCCATGGGTTGACTGAACGAATTCATCGGACTCTCTTCGATATGATTTCAATGTATATATAGCCTAACCATTCCAACTGGGACGTGATTCTCCCGTTCGTTACGTTCGCCTATAACACTGCAGTTCAAAAAACGACCGGCTATTCTCCATTTTTCCTCGTCTACGGCCGCGACCCACCATTCATGCTCGACGCTTCATTTTTATCGGCACCTGTATCCGCAGAAAGCCCGCTCCCTGAGCAGTTCGTCTCCTGCCTTAACCACTGCCGCCGAGCTGCCCGTCTGAATACAGAAACCCGCCAACAGGATCGAACGAATCGCTACGACGCCTCTCACCGTTCTGTTCGGTTCCGGCCGGGCGGCGAGGTTCTACTTTGGACTCCCACGCGTAGGCCAGGATTATGTGAGAAATTTTTGCGCCGCTTCACGGGTCCCTACAGAGTGCTTGAAGAAACTTCCCCAGTGAACTATCGTGTCGCCCCTAATTCCGCCCCACTGGACCGCCGCTACCGTGGCACGGAAGTCTTGCACGTCTCACGCCTCAAGCCATTCGTGCGCCGCGCTTCCCCAACACTTGCGGCCGGGCGGCCGCCTCGTCCACAGGGGGAAATTGATGTGAGCAGTTAGTCGTGCGCCAGCCCTTTGGGACATTGACCGCTACCACAGTTACCTAGTGGCCACTATCCCATTCCTCATCTTCCTCTGATAGTCATCCTCATCATCATCTTCCACCTCGGGGCTCGTGTCCGCCTCTTCGCCGCCAGCTGAGTGTGTGTTCCGCGAGAGCTGCTACGCCTAATGAACGTCCTGTACCGGCTGTCTTTCAAGGCCCTTACATATATATATATATATATATATATATATATATATATATATATATATATATATATATATATATATATATATATATATATATATATATAGACAGAAAATAAGGGTTGGCAGTCAAGAAAACCTCGGAAAGCAAAGGGGAGGTTGTGGTGGGTCATCCCACCGGTAGCGTAGTGGTTATCGCACCAGACCGGTATTCTGGAGGTCGTGGGTTCGGATCCCACCCGGCGGGCATTTTTTCACCACTTTCTTTTCGACTCAAAAATTCTTCATCTCTTTCTATGACCCACCACAACCTCCCCTTTGCGTTCCGAGGTTTTCTTGACTGCCAAACCTTATTTTCTGTCTTATTTCACGGAGCCCCTCATTTCCCATTTTCTGATACGCTATATATATATATATATATATATATATATATATATATATATATATATATATTGCTACAGACGTAACAAATGGATGAAGGCTTTATTTACAAGTCGTGCGGAGCCACAGGCAGACGTGGTACCACAGATGCCGGTCAGCTGCGAGCCGGGGAAAAACTCTTCTTCGCCCTCCTCTTCTATGTGCCAGCATACCCCCTGGATCCCGTTCCACTGGGAGATACCCTACACAGGCGATTGACTGTGCCGACTAACGTAACAGACAACCTAGTGATTGTCCTGTACCTAACACTGTAACAATTTTCCCCCCGTGGAGACGAAGCGCACCGAGCGAGTTAAGGAGTGCGGCTATGACAACATTTCAGCCGAGCTACATGCACGACCTGGGTCTTGCGGGAGCGACGGTCCCGAGCAGTAACTTTTGCGATAACATAGTTCACGGCACTCAGCTGAGACAGCACTACAAAGGGGCCAGAGTACGCAGGGAAAAACTTTTGGTAGCGGCCTCGTTGGCGAACTGGTTCCACAACCAAACCAGTTCGCCCGGGTAGTAGGAGACTGGTGGGTGGCGCTGATCGTAGCGTGCTTTGGTTCGCCCCTAGGTGCTGAGGGTGCGCAGTCGAGCCAGTCGCTGGGCTTCCTCAGCGAGGCACAAAGTCTCAGCCAGCGACATATCTTTAGGCGAGGAGAATGGAAGGATGGTGTCTAGGAAGCTTTGAGGAAGTCGGACGTACAGACGGAAGAACGGAGAATAGCCTGTGACCTCGTGTTTGGCGGTATTGTACGCATAGGTTATGAATGGTAGAACAGTGTCCCAATTGTTTTGTTCTGAATCGATATACATAGACAGCATGTTAGTTAGCGTGCGGTTTGTGCGTTCAGTGAGTCCGTTCGTCTGCGGGTGGTGTGGTGTGGAATGTCGATATTCAAAGCCACAAAGGCGAAGAAGCGCTTCCACGACGTCCGCCGTAAACTGGCCGCCACGGTCACTGATTACAACGCGAGGAGCTCCATGGCGTAGAATGACACGATTCAAGAGAAAGATGCGACATCCGCGGCTGTTGCAGTGCAAAGAGGAGCAGTCTCAGCGTAGCGGGTCAAAAAATCCACACAGACAATGATCCAACGGTGACCTGCCTTGGACTTCGATAGGGGCCCCACCAGATCAATACCCACTTTGTCAAAGGGCGACATGGGAGGATTCACCGGTTGCAAAGGGCCCGGCGACAGAGACGTAGGACGCTTGTAGCGCTGGCATTGAGGGCAGCTGGCGACATATTTCTGCGTTGCTGTGTGCATACGAGGCCAATAGACGCGTTCCCGAAGCCGATGTAGGGTGCGGGAAAGGCCAAAGTGACCTGATGTTACGTCGTCGTGCATTGCGCGGAGAACCAGATGTCGGAGCGTAGTGGGGACGACAAGAAGCAACCGCGCGCCTTCAGCAGAGTAATTCTTCTTGAAAAGAACGCCTGTCGCGGAAAACAAAGGGTGTCGACATTGTGTCCTCCGCGGTTGCAAAGAGCCTGCGCAGCGTTGGATCTTTCCGTTGTTGGGCCCGAAAAAGTGGGGCGTCTGGGAATTCTGGTGACACGGAAGCCAGACAGTCCTCGAAGGTGTCGTCGTCGGTCGATGTGCCCGGTTGAGGTAAGCGGGACAAACAGTCCGCATCGGTATGACAGCGCCCACTCTTGTAAGAGACTGTGAAGTCGCATTCTTGTAAGCGTAAGGCCCATCGAGCTAAGCGACCGGAGGGGTCGCGCAGTCCGACAAGCCAGCATAACGAGTGGTGGTCCGTGACCAAAGTGAAGTGGCGTCCATACAGATAGCAGCGAAACTTTTGTACAGCGAACACAACGGCGAGGCATTCCAATTCCGTGTTGGTGTAGTTGCGCTCGGCTCTGGACAGGGTACGGCTGGTGTAAGCGACGACGTGTTGTGCCCCTACATGTAACTGGACGAGAACAGCTCCAACGCCCACGCCACTCGCATCAGAGTGGAGCTCGGTGGGTGCCGTGGGATCAAAGAGGCGCAAAATTGGGCCAGAAGTTAACAAAAATTTAAGCTGCTGAAAAGAGGACTCACAGTCGGACGTCCAAGAAAAAGGGCTGTCGTTACAGAGTAAGGACGTCAGGGGATGGGCTATTTGCGCGAAGCCTTCAATGAATCGTCCGAAATAGGAGCACTGACCCAAGAAGCTCCTCAGCTCTTTCAGGGATCGTGGGGCTTGGAAATTGCGCACGGCGGAGATCTTCTTGGGATCCGGCCTGATGCCTTCCTTATCTACGAGGAAGCCTAGTACGAGGGCTTGGCGTTCCCCGAAATGACATTTTTTTTAGTTCAGCACCAATCCCGCTTCCTCGATGCGGTCCGGGACAATGGCAAGCCTGCTATTGTGCTCTTCAAATGACCTCCCGAAAATAATGGCATCGTCGAGATAGCACATGCAGATGTCCCATTTTAAGCCACGCAGAATGGTGTCCATAAAGAGCTCAAATGTAGCGGGCGCATTGCATAATCCAAAAGGCATCACATTGAACTCAAAGAGCCCATCAGGCGTCACGAAGGCCGTCTTCTCTTTGTCGGATGGGGGCACTGGAATTTGCCAGTAGCCCGACCGGAGGTCGACCGAAGAAAAGTACGACGCCGAATGTAAGCAGTCGACGGCGTAATCAATGCGCGGAAGCGGATACACATCTTTTTTTGTCACAGCATTGAGTCGACGATATTCCACACAAAAGCGCCAAGGGTTATCTTTCTTCTTTACAAGAATCGCAGGAGCTGCCCACGGAATTGAAGACTCCCGGATGTCCCTTTTTTTCAGCATCTCCTGCGTCTGTTCAGTTATTACCTTGCGCTCAGAAGCGGACACATGGTACGGCTTTTGACGAATCGGTTCCGTATTGTCAGTGATAATCCGATGCTGCAAGCGTGACGCCGGCAGTGAAGTTTCGTGGTCATCCCGAGCAAAATCAAATACCGCAGCATGTCGGGTAAGCACCTCAAGTAACACTTGCTGCTTATGAGAAGGAAGCAAGGTATTTATCATGCGCTTGAGCTGGGTGGGTAGTCTGTGTTGTTGGTAGTCGCGTCTTGCGTCCTATCACCGCATGAATGGGTACGGCAACATCTTCGTCGGAACGTGCGAGTTTGAGTCCACGGGGCAAAAGTACGGATTCACTGGAAGCGTTCACCATCTAAACGCAGCTGCACCCATCAACGACATCAACCAAAGCACGGGGTATCAGCACATTCTTCTTAACTGCGTTTGATGCATCCGCCTCCACCAGAACTTCGTAGCTCCCTCGAAGAAATGTTTCGGGCTTTACAGGGACAAACACAGCCGTCATGGGAGGTAGCAGGACGTCATCGATGACAGAAAACAGGCCTTTAGTGTCATTACACCCTTCTTCAACATAAGTAGGTACAGTTTCGTTTCGGAACGAAATTTTGCCAGTTCCGCAGTCCAACATCGCACCGCATTCACGTAAAAACTCGATCCCCAATATAACAACATGAGTTGCCTGCGCTAAACCAATGAACTCCGTTCGAAAGCTGTCTTTGCCAAGAAAAGCCGTCGCTGAACAGATTCCAACTGGAAACAAACGCTCGCCTCTGACTCCACGATACTGAATCTTTCGGTCACAGAAAAATATAACTTTTGGTCCAAGATGGGTTTCGAAAGCGAAACTCATGACTGAAACCGCAGGTCCAGTGTCTACCAAAGCTTCCGTGTTCACACCATCTACAGAAACAGTACCTTTGTTCTTTGACATAACGACGGGCAGGGGAATTGGCGAAAATGACAGGCCGCCGACCTCACCCCCGTCGGCCGCAGCATCTAGTTGACCTCGGGTGGTGGGCTCATTCGGGGGCGTGGCGTTGGAGATCGCGGCCGTCGAGTAGTTGGAAGGAGGAGTGAAGCTCCTGTCGGAATCCGGCGAATTATTGCGCATTGTAGTTGGCTGGAACGACCGCTGGAAGGCTGGGTTGGTCTGGTTATCTGTGTATGGCCATCGAGGTGGCGGTTCGTAATGATGGGGAGGCTGACGGCAAAAGCGGGAAATGTGGCCGCGGATACCACAGTTGTAGCAGGTACGCTGATCACGGAATGCGACCGGTTGACCTAAGGAACGGCGTGGTCGGGAGTAGCCGACAGGTGCGTAACGGATTGGCTCCTCGAAGTAATTTTCATACTCCCGAGGTGGAGGACTGAAAGCTGTACGCCTGGTATGGTCTTCATTGTAAGCGGTACGCGCATTCCTATTCCCAGCTCGAACCCAAGGCACCTGAGAGTGACTCTGGACGGCTTGCACCGTGCATTGGCGAAATACTGGGTCAGGAAGAGCGCACTGGGGAAAGCTGTTGTCACGGCACAAACCTTGCTGTGCGAGTTCTTCTCTAATGATGAGACGCCCCACAGAAGCTATGTCCTCGGAAGGGGCCGAGCCGACGTCCACGCTGGCAACAGTAGTCACGTTTGCCAGGCGTCCAAACTTTGGGGTGATACGTCGCATTTTCAGGGTTTCAAACGCGCGGCAATGACGAATTACATCCAGAGCTGACGCCAGGTTTTCCTTAGTTATGAGGTAGTTATAAACATCCTCAGCGAAAACTTTAAACAGGTGACCTACTTTGTCCTCGTCTGGCATCGAAGGATTAACGAGGCTGCACAGTTTGAGGACTTCTTCAATATATCTAGGGCAAGTTTCGCCCGCAACTTGAGCTCTCTGAGCAAGAGTCTGCTCTGCCTTCTTCTTTCGGGCAGCCGTGTCGCCGAAGCTCGCCCGAAATTCATTGACCAAACTGTCCCACGTATCAAATGTGTGCTCATGATTGTCATACAACACTAATGCAGTAAGATCCAAGGAGAAGACCACGTTCTCGAGCTGTTCGCGAGAGTCCCACCTGTTATACTTGCTGACTCGCTGGTAGTGCTTGAGCCAGTCCTTGGCGTCTTCCTCAATAGTTCCGTTAAACTTGCGTGGTTCTCTCTGATAAAGCCAGACACCGAGCCTTCCAGAGGAGGTGGCACCCGTCGGCCCCGTTGGCATTGTCGCTTCTTCCGGAGGTAGCCCGGCAACACGCCTGCTGCGTAGAAAATAGGGTGGTTCCGCCTCGTCCAGGACGACGAAATACCCAGCTCCTCCACCAGATGCTACGGACGTAACAAATGGATGAAGGCTTTATTTACAAGTCGTGCGGAGCCACAGGCAAGACGTGGTACCACAGATGCCGGACAGCAGCGAGCCGGGGAAAAACTCCTCTTTGCCCTCCTCTTCTATGTGCCAGCATACCCCCTGGATCCCGTTCCACTGGGACATACCCTACACAGGTGATTGACTGCCGACTAACGTAACAGACAACCTAGTGATTGTCCTGTACCTAACACTGCATCATATATATATATATATATATATATATATATATATATATATATATATATATATATATATATATATATATAGGAATATAGGGAGTAGTAGAACTTTGAAGATGGTAGAGAACACAAGAGAAGAAAAACTTCGAACAAGGTAAAAGCACGATTGTGGCCTACGTTTCAGCAAAGAGAACTTGCTTTCCTCAGGGCCTCAGGAATATATATTTATATTTATATTTATATTGATATATATAAGACAGGGAGCGAAATAAAGAGAGCAAGGGATGAGGTCTCGGAGACGACTTTTATTGTGCTGCTTGGAACGTACATTCTGGGCAGCATAAGTCCAACGCTGATGATGATTATGCACAGATGGTAATGGCGATAGGGCGTGTGTACAAGAGATTGGGAAGCGTACTTCTCGGTTCTCACTGTGGCCATGATAGGGATGGTATTTTGGTTGCACTGCGTATAACATTATTGCGGCGCCACGAATCTATGAATGCCCACAATATATATATATATATATATATATATATATATATATATATATATATATATATATATATATATATATATATATATATATATATATTTATATATATATATATATATACATATATATATATATATATATATATATATATATATATATATATAATGAAGAAAATGAAACACGTCGAAAGAAGACAGGTTTTAACATTTCGACCGGGGACCGGCCGGGGACCGACCGGGGACCGGATTCTGACGAAGGCCGGTCCCCGGTCGAAACGTTAAAACCTGTCCTCTTTCGACGTGTTTCATTTTCTTCATTATACTTACCGGTGTCCAAGAAATTGTTTCTAGCTATATATATATATATATATATATATACATAATTGCGATAAATCAGTTCGGGATTTTGGTTTAAAATACTTGAGAGGGTGGACGCACCTATGAAAACGATGGTGGAACTAACGTTTCGACCGGGGTCCGTTCTTCATCAGAGTCTCCATCATCGTTTTCATACGTACATCCACCGTCTCATAAATATGGTAACGTGTGGCAGAAGTGGTGAGGCCATTATCATCTGTAAATGATCATCATCATACCCTCGCTTCGACTGCGGGCGAAGGCCTGATCTCGGCGACCGAATAAAGGCCTTTTTGCGTAATATATATATATATATATATAATATCACTAGTTTATCCATACCCACTATTGATGAAAATATGTTACACGGGTTTGGGGGTTTGACAATAGCTCGCTCCTCGCACTCGTGGTAGTGGCTAGTCTTCAGCCTCAGGGAATGGGCGACTGACTGTGCGGCTCCTTCTCTTGGTTGCTTTCCGGGACGTTCTGGTGCCGTCACACCCGGGAGATCGAACCACGAGCAGACTTGACTTGACGCGGCACAGAATCTGAGGCATGCTTGGCTCGGGACTAATTTGAATCCAGCTGATTTCACACGCCTCGTCCTCGAACACTGCTTGCAGCTGGTACTCGCGCCGGATCACTCAACTCGTGCCGGATCGAATCACCACTACAGCATCCTGACTCACCCAAAAAGCAGGTCCGCTAGCGCCTGCTCGCCGTAAAATCCACGTACGAGGAATCGAAGGTCCTTGACAAGCACCTCCAGGAAATCATCGATTGAGACGATTTGGAAGCTTACGTCACCAGCTTTGCATACGACGAAAACGCGTACTTGATACGCGCGCACGTTTCCTTCGCCCGACCCTCCGCGGTTCCTTCTGAAGTTGCTGCTCAGAGTACCAGAGCGCCGAGCCCTGATTTTTGCCGCCACCCCGTACGGCAAGACTGTATGCTCCCTGGTCACAGCAAGACAACCGTGGAGGCCGATAACGTGGCGAATGTGCACGCTGTGTGTGTATTCCAAGCGGCTGCGATTTACACGGTCGTACAGCCGGTGAGGACTCGCATCGCCCGGAACAACTTGCGAAGCTCGCGCCAGATACCCTTGATGGAGGATTGAAACCACCCATCAGCCTGCCCAGATACCACGGAGTCATCCTCGCAGACGGCCGGGTCTCCGCACTCTTCAAGGAACTCGTGATCTTCAAGGAATTCGTGACCACGACGAACCATAATGCGGCCGACCCTGACCGGTCCATGTTGAAGTTGTCCGGTGGGTCGGAAGGTGCTGTCGCCCGGAGGTGTTCCCTCTTTAGAGAGCACGTGTTTGAGCACCGCGAGAGGCCGCTGTTCCCCCCTACGGGATGGAGGCCGTGGAGCTCCCGGAGTTCGCTGCTCGCCTGGTATTTATGCTTCAGTAAATCTCGGTCTCCGATCGAGGCACCGAACTGGAAATGAGGATCACGTAAATCTCTAAACGAACTTTGTGCCCAGGAACTCCTGAATGATGACCGGGCCGGTTCAGGGACCCCGCTTGACGGTCCCCTGAAAACATCCTGGGAGCAATCGCATCCGCTACTACGATCGTCGTTCCCGAAGTGCGGTGGCGCAGCTCACTATCCCGATCCGGGCAACTCACAAGAACGAGTGGTCACCTGTGACTCGCTGAAAGCCATGGCATGCGGCTCCGGCTACACGCGTACCTGCCAGGGGCCCACAGCGAAGCATGTCAATCGGCGACAGCGGCCCCTGAACGGCCAAATACCCTATGACCCCGGCGGTAGCAGCGGATCACCAGGCGACAGGACGGCGGTCGAGGTACCTAGCGTCACCCCCATGCTAACTACGACCACGTGGTGCAGCTTGTGGACCGGCGTCAGCCACTCCAGTGTATGCAATGAGTTGGGCGCATAGGAGACAGCAGTCAGGGAAGCTTGTCGCAGCAAGCTTGAGCGAGCGAGTGTAATTCATTACTAATATGAGGGGGACCGGCATGCTCATGCCGGTGCCAGCGCGCTACGTGACAAGGCTGCGCATTCAAGACCCCCGGAACTGTTCGAAGCAACTGTGTTTTGTCTGTCTCGGAGGAACTGTTTCGTGACTTGAACCTTTGTGAGGTGATCACACTGAAACTACGTCACCCGGTCGTCTATTAGGTCTATTCAAACATGGTCTAGCGAACGTATATCTATCCTATAAGGGTGAGGCTGCTGGTGCTTGCGGCCTCAGAATTCGACAACGTCATACCGTTTTTCGATACGCCAACGCCATCATTTTATATGCCGTATACGCGTGGTCATTACAGATAGCCTAGATTGTGATGAAGGTGGTGTCCTGATCGTCTGCTTGAACATCCTTGACTGTGTGCGTGAACTCGGGGTCCGCTGCGAGGTGTTCACGTGTCTTCCCACTCTGAAAGTACTTTTCTTCTGCAAGTACTTTTACCCATCCTCAACCCAAAGAAAGTGTGTCTCACCCGAGAACAGCTGCGCCACATGACAGGGTTAGCATTGATGACGCGCATACATCCACTAAGCAAGATACGAAGCAACGCAAATACTGCATCAAACAAGCGGTACTAGTTTCTCTCCGAAGCAACATATACTCCCTGGTTTTTGCATTCAAAGTGACGCTTATATTTTTGACGAACCGCAAAAAATCTAATTAAATCCCGTAAATTTTCAGCCCAATAAAAAAAGAGAATAAAAGTATGAAAGCTAAGGCCGCAAAATTTGCAGAACACAGTGGTATGCAACATGCTGCACACTCGTTTATTCCTACAAAAAACAATCTTACCTTTGAAATAAATGGAAAAGGACTGAATAACCAGTACGTTCCTAACGAAAACCAGAAACGTGAAGACACCACGTATGTTTGTACTCCCATCACCCAATTAAACGAGTTTTATTACGCCGTTATCTCACAGGACCCGTTCGGTCGTGACAGCAACGGACTCTCGTGCAAGACGTTGTAAAACGGGTGTCCTGGTGTTTTCTTTCAGTAGGCCTTCTGTTCTATCCCGTGGCGAAAACGATTGATTGTCGGGCTGTTTTCGTACCGTCATTAGATCGACCAAAGCATGAAACGACGACGACGTTTTAGCGCAAGGCCTAAACGAGTGCCCTGGTGCTTCAGTACCGTGACAATATCGACGATGAGATGAGATGACGACATGAGACGCCGACGCCAGCAGCCCCTAAGGAGCTTCGCGCCCAAAACTACACTGGAGTGCCCGAATAAAGGGAAATAAATGGAGTGGTCGTACGAACAAAAATTAGCTGTCATTGGTGTTATCCAGCGATGTTCAACTGGTTGCATTAAGGCTGCCAACAGCACAGCACCTTAAGTACTGACTTCCCTGGAGGTAAAGATTCATAGTCTGGCTCTGGCGATCCGCAACATTATTAATAGTAGGTCCGCATTACCAACAAATAAAAAAAACACAAGAAGCAATAACGTTGCTCTGGTAATTATGCACCTTTCACGGTGGCGTTTACGTTTTGTGGTGATGGTAAATAGTGATTCAGGGTTTTCTTATTACGTTTAACACCGTGTGAAAGGCCTTTTTGTGGGTTTGAAACACCTTGGAATAAAGCACGCTCTGTGGTTGTCGAGGGTTAATGTAACAATAGGAATACTCCCCTGCACTTTCCCAAAGAAGGTATATTTAAAACATTCCTCAGTGTGCCGGCAGCGTTCCAACGCATAAATATTTTTTATACGATGTAGTTACTGTTGCGCTGCCGTTATAATGTGATAACAGCTGCCCCAACTCATGCAGCCTAAACAAGTGTGAAAATAAAATAACAAGTTCGGTTTAGAAAAAGCATACTTTTATTCCATACTTTTATATTTCACTAATCTTAGATTAGCAATGATTCATAAAAATAAACAAAAAATGAAAGGAATAGTTATTAGTTGCGTAAAAGATGCCACCCCATCAGAGTCGCATAAACAATCCCTTGACTTCCGGGTGGTTCGATATGCTAATAACAGCTCGCCAATATACGTTAACAATTGTCATTTCATTGAATGCAATCCCAATTCTTGGAAAGTGTACCTCACATGGCACCCTCTTGTAGAAATGTCGGCGAGCACACTGGTATTTCAGTGTTTTAACACAAGCGAAGATTATTGCTGCCGCAAAAATATACACTGCGACCATACTTATACTAAGCCGAAATAAACAAATGGCATCCACTGAACTTGCGAGAGAATTCATTTTGCTTGTATCAAATGAATTTATTTTTGTAATTTTGGTATTTTCAGTTTTACAGTAATCCGGACAAGAGCATTATTGTAAGTACTCCCTCTTTCAAGTTGGACACCCAAGTTCAGTTAATACATCTCTGCAGAATTCCTGGGTTGCGAGCTGATCTCAAATTTCAAAAGGCCACTGAATAATTGAAAGTTTACTGGCTGAAAATACACGTTTTCTTCAGCGGATCCCGCACAAAAACAATGAATGCGATCATCGTAATATTAACTGTATCTGTGATTCATCCATATACGCAATGACATCACCACCATTTCTATGCAGCGCTAAGCTGCACACATAAATTTGATACAGTTCTCCAAATTCCCCGCCCTCCTATTTGTCCCACCTGCATGTAGCAGCCCCCAAGTTCTTTTGCACATAACTGATTTAACGCGCGTGCTACTGATACACCTTTTTTCGCCGTATCGACTATGTTTTCTGTCACTTAGTGTTGCCAAATGGAACATAAGTTGTATGTAATTACGAGCATAGCAAACACCCTGCAACCTGGGGTTTTTGAATGTGCTTTTTTGAAACGTCCGCTCATCCACAAAACCATTTGTCAGACTGTAGCGCTTCATGTTCGAAAAGTTTCTACCCAGAAGAATGGTCTGTGAGATAAAACGGTAGCCTGCACCATTATACTACGAGTTCCCTCTGTCTAAGGAATCAAACCTACGCTGGGGCTCCCGCGTTCACAACAACTGAAACGGACTAACCACAGCTATCCTTCAAGGAAAGGAATCATGACATCGAAGCTAGGCGCCGTATCTCCATTTACCTGAACACCAAGTAACAAAAGCGCGAGTAGTTGCGTAATTATTACAGCCTGCGACGCCTTTCGAAAGGTTTGACGCATGTAGAACTGATCGTATAACGAAAACGGAGTGTTTTTCCGAACAACGGCGGAGGTCAGTCCAACAGTCCTCCGTCTTATGGCACCAACCACACTGCCTACGGCGAAGCTTTACAACAGGGGCAGAATAAATGACTTATTAAAGAACAGATGTGAAACTTCCGACCCAGCGTTTTGTCTGCTGAAGAGAAGTGAGGAAGAAACAATGTGTGGCGGCTTGCCTACAATGGTAGATTTGGGGCTGAACGGGGCTGTTGTATTGTAGCAACGCCCAAACGCCACAGGTGATCCTTCATACCAAACAGACGTGAGTGATTTAGTGAATAAACGATATTGTTCAAAAACTGGGCGTGGTGACGGGAGGAATGGGATATTCCGCCGGTCTTTTCCCATTAGATTGCGGCCGCGATCCCATGTGCCCTAGCGGCATCCCCAGCCTGTCGGACGACTCGTAGCTGAGACTCCGCATCGGAGCGCAGCAACATTACTTCGCACATCCATAAATTATTCCTATAAATCTCGTTGAGGTGGGTTTTGTATGGATGAAGGGCTGTGGCAGGCCGAAACTAATGACTCCTAGGCTTCGCGGAGCATCTCAAGCAGGAGTCTTTAATAGTTAAAGGAACAGGCGGTTGAAAGCGCCGGGTTCGGGGAAAGTGTTAGACCGGGAATGCCTCAATGCCACAAATTTCAACCTAGTCAGGGAGTGAGTGGCGCCGGTAATTTGAGGAGGCCTAAGCGGTAGGGAATACTTATTTCCTAATATGTGACAAACCGTTCCCCAACCACAATGTTGTGCACGCGCACTAAAGAGTTGACGTGCTTCCGGCAGCTAAACTCTCGGGCCGATTTATGAGCCTGCTCGTTAGCGGCAGATACGAGTCGGCTGGCGCACGTATAAGTTGGAATCGATGTAAGTAGGAACTCTTGTATCGGCGAAGTGCGCGCTGTGGTTTTGGCCAGATGGTACATATAGTCAACTTTCAGAGGGTTTTTATGTTGGCGGATTCCGAAGAGAGCGCTTCTGCAATGGTCAATTTTTTTCCAGTTTTCAGGGGCACTGTGGCGATTGATCCTGAGACAACAGAACTGCTTTTCGGTCAGCGAGTGTGATGGACGCGGCTTTCCAGTCTGCGTACTCAGCGGCGTAGACGTAGACCATGCATTCCTCACTAGGCAGGAGGCGTTGTAATGTTTGCACTTGGGGAAGGCGGCTTTCGACATGTGCTCAGGGTGAATATTTTGAGGGACAGGGTGGTATGTGTAAATCCGCCATCTGATGGTCCATTAAAGGAAACTTGTCTCCATGCTGTGTAAGGTACGATGTGTTCACCTTTTGCAGAATAAAGCGGCCTGTCCTGATCCCGACGAGGCGTTAAAGTTACTCAATGCGTTGCGTTTTCACAATTTCCCCTAAAGAGTTGTTGACAGCCGTAGCATTCCCGACAAGCTGCGGTAAGGATTCACAAGGCGTTTATATGCTGTGAGGATAATGCAGTCTAGCTGCTCTCTATGAATTTTCTTGGCGCCCAGAAATGGAGCCGCGTAGGGGACGCATTTAATGATGAAGACTTGCAACAGGAGCAATAAATGTGCTGCCTTGAGGCCGTAGGGTGGTTGTCTATCCGGGATATGAGCCGGACCATCTGCTGTGTACGTGGTTAAAGTGAGTGAATAGTGTCTTTGTTGGAGCCAGTTTTCCGAAGTCATTGGCCATGCACCCTGAGGCATGGCCCCTTGGAATAGGTTAATCCGCGACATGAAGTTCAATATCATGTGGTGTTCTCGGACGGCTGTTCCCACGCAGAGGAGGTTGGTATACACGTAAAGCCACTCAGGGTCACGTAGGTAGTAGCGATGTGTATGAATTCTTGCACAATGTTCTCGATCACCTTCACTGCTGCAAACCATCCACATTTATATTATCTGCATGAAACCAATGGGGCTGACTCGGTAGGGTGATCATAGCCACGTTCAAAAAAAAAAAGGCTAAACCGAGCCTTGGAAGGTGCCTTTACTACCAATGATTACGACTGCAGACTGAATAGCACATAAGATTTATTTAGCTGTGCAGTGGCCCACGAAGTGTAAGTGTATGCCCGCTCTCCGAAACCGAGAGCGGCGAGGTAGTGAAGGATGGCCTCATGACGAACGTTGTCAAAGGCTTCCGAGCGTTGTCAAAGGCTTCCGTAAGGTCGAAGCCCACAGTGCCCCGGGTTTCGAAGTGGGAGTACCCCTGGCCCGCTATGATATGGTACATCAAGCAAAGCATCAGGCCTTGCTGATGGTGAAATCGAGTGTGAAGCGATCATTGTATCAGGGAAGAGTTGGTAGGCATTTATGTAATCATTTAGGCACCGTAGTACTACGTGTTCGACACGTTGCGCTTACATGATGGTAGGCGGATGGGCCGGAGCTGAGGCAGATGGCCGGAGCTGAGGCAGATGGACCGGAGCTTGGGCAGCTGATTCCCTGGATTCGGTGTAAGCGTTATGTTTGCAGTCTTCCAGCTAACCGGGGTAGTTCCAGGTTCCCGGCAATACATAAGGTATCATGTTATAGCTTCAATGGGAGCTGTCGTTCAGGTTCTTGAGAGTCGTATTGGGAACCCCATCGGGGCCTTGGAAGCCGTGACACGCAGTTCACGTACAGCCACCCACGTCTCCGCTGTAGGGATGAGGCGATGTGTACGAATTAATAAAGCCGGAATATGCGGCAGAGGCTCGGGTGTGCCGACTGCAATATACCGATCCTGCGGGCTCTTCAATATCTCATTCACAATGCCATCACAAGAGTGGAGTAGGCCTTGAAGGTGGTTCTACTGAGTTATCTTACTCTTCTCTTCGTCTAGGAGACAACATAAGCTGTGTCAAGTCTGGGCGAAGCCCAACTGCATGTCCATGATTTACAAATTACCATGGAAGGTAATTTGACAATTCTGCAGGGTGTACATGGTGAATGATTTGCTTGATTGATTGTAGGGCTTAAAGCGCCGACGCCACGGAGGAACACAGTACAAGCGCTGTAAAAAAACACCCATAGGAGTAGGCGTAGACAGGAGAAGCGCTAACTTTCAACAACTGTTTACTGCAGAACCAGCGCATATAAAGACTTCTGGCTAGCATGAAGCTAGGAGGAAAGAAAAGGAAACATCGAAACGATGGGCGAACAAGAAAATCAGTGATGTACCGCCTATGGCAAGAAATCCAGCTAAAGTATTGATAATGCTACAGACGGCCTGCTGACCCATTCATCACCTGACCTTACAATCTCGGCCGATTCCATAGTTTCTCTTTTCAGGCGCGACCCGTGGAAACACAGGATAGTTGTTTGCTTGTACAGAGGATGACACGTTTTTCCCGAGGCACTTAACGCGCGCCGTAGTGGAGGGCTCCGGATTACTTTTGAGCACCTGGGGTTCTTTTTCGTACACACGGGAGTTTTTCCTTTTTGTCTCCATCATAAAAGCCGCCGCCGCGGCCGCGGACCCGCGAGCTCGTGCTCAGCAGCGCAACAGCTTAGCCACTGAGCCACCACAGCGTACGGTGCACATGAAGCGCGTGGCGTGATCTGGAATATCCTGACTGAGTCTGGTCACGTTGCGTTGTAAAGAGCGATCTGGTTTCTACTTCTGGAGGCCGGCGTGAATACTTTGTTGCTTCCCACAATTGTGCTAGCTTAGTGCCCGCCTGCTGTAGCGCCATCTCCACAGGAATGAAGCAGGTGGAAAAGCTAACATGCTCCTGCAATTCGCCTGTCCAGTCTTCCATCTCTTGCATGTTGGTGACCTCGGTGTCCTGTTCAGACTTTCCAAGCTGTCGATAGGTATCCTACTTAAGAACCTTCCGTTACCATCCTTGCACTCGGGTGGGACGGAAACGAACTTTAGTAGATAAAATTTAATGCTCAGTGCCTTTGTGTTCACACGTGTTCTTCGATGTAGCTTTCATAGTGTTGTAGGGAAATGTGAGGCCTGCTGTAGTATCGAGGGTTACACTATTTTTCTGTGGAGTGGGGTAAGTAGGTTCAGCGCGGTGTGTTAGACTGAGTTAATACACATCCTCCCCATTGTATCCTGCATTTTCGGTGTCCTTGCGGTTACCCCATGCTTGATGTGGGGAATTAAAACTCCTCAGTATAGACACGGGCTATTTTTAGAGATATCCCGCCTTTTTAAAATCACCATTAAAAAGCTATGATATTTGCTGGGGCTGCTGGGAATATTTAGTATGACTAAACTACCACCTCCGCTTTTGCGATCCGAGATAATTTTAGTAGAACATGCTCGACCGTATTTATACCAGTAGTGTGCAGAATGCTAAGAAAGCTACGTTCGATGAATATAGTAACAAGTACTTATTTGATTCTGGAAGTTGGGCACTGTGAAGTCGGTAGCCAGATATCTCATCGAGGCCTCCGGATTTTGGAAGTTCAATAAGTTCGGGTTCCTCAGATTTGAGAGTGCTGGGCTAATGTAGAAGGTTGTCCCGGTTCGGCGATGCCCACAGCAGTTGCTTTTGCGTACGGAACACTACCTATACGTCTTATACCGATCCATGCTGGCCGCTAGGAGAATATTGCTGCGTAGTTATTTCTCAAAAACAGGGTCCCAAGTAAGGCTTCCTTATATCGCGACGGACATGTCTAGAGAATGTGTGAGGCCTCAATAATCATAAGCTTGGAATTGAGGGAGGTATGTTGCTTTGTGAGTATATCCGCTATGTTAGCGGTCATGCTTTCTAACTTGACGAAGCGATCCTCTAGAGTCATGTCAAAGTCAGTAAGATCCTGTTTGGCAACATAACTATTATACACTGTGCCAGCTGGTCGTTTGCGGGATGGGGCAGTATCATTTGAAATGCATACGATTGACGCGGCGATGGATCTTGCGGGTACTAACATCGGTACCCGGACGTACAGAGAGATGAGGGTTGCGTTAGCGCTGCGGCCAGAGCGCGATTTTCGTTGAGTGTTCTGAGCTTTCAGCTGTTTTTTTTCCTCAATTGCAACGTTCAACGTTTGCCTATAGAGTGTGATCTCGGCCCGAACCGAAGAAGGAGTGCCATTTTGAAAACTGCTGTCATTTGAAACAAATTCGCTTTTCCAAGCGAGAAGCAGGATAGACTAGAAAGGCTAAATGACAACCTAAAAACGCAATCACAGAATTGGCAGCAGCTGTGGGCGAAAGAGCATGTCGGAAAGTCAACTGAAAACTAACGGTTAAAACAAACTCTAACAGTGAAACGTAAGTACCTGAAAGTTTCGAGGCTGGCTGATCAGGTTAAATTAGTAGATCTGCAAAATTGACTATCAGAAGTGGAACAAATGGCATTTATCAGTTTAACATAGCAGCGAATAATCGAGCGCTGAAATTTTGACGATGCTTGAAAACAACCAAAAGGGAGCTATGTATTGCCAAAGATACAATGCACACCCTTAGCGTAGATACCAGCATCGTAACAATACGCACATCATGCACGATAGCATAAAAGATGCAGAACGACTGTACACCAGGCTTTTTGCCAGTGACCTTGACTCTGCAGAAAACACTGAGCGTAGAAGCTTAACTTGTGATGTACCATTTGTTAAGAGAAAGCAACAAGGGCGCTGAAGAGCACGAGATGACGAAAATACGAAAAGCTGCAAGTGACGACGCTGATCCGCAGATCTTCTGAATTCGGGTTGAGGTAATGAAAATAAAATATCTGCTGTGGTGTTTTAAACGTACATGAAATCTATAAAATTTCCCACTGCCTGCATAAAAGCCAACATATTTCTTATTCGGAAAAAGAGCGACACAAAGACCTTAAAAAATCGCAGCCCCATTATGCTGCTTTGAGTTGCATACAAGCTGTTTGCCAAAAGAGTTACCCATTGGCGGTGAGATGTTTGAGTGGCGCCCTCTGGCTATGACGTCGGCTTAGGGACTCGCGCCGCTGTCGTCTGCTACACTCCGCTTGTGAGCGGCAGCAGTGCCTGTGCTAGAAACCGCCCGCTTTGATGGTTTAATGCATTAAAAGCGCGTTTCTAGTAATTCAGTTATTTTTGCCAGCTTATTTTTGCCATTCAGATGTGTCGTACGACACATCTGAATAATTTCAAGCTGTGTCCCTCACAACTTTGCAACACACGAGGAGAGAGAGAACAACTTTCTTCAGAGCATCGGTCAGAAGATCGTGTGAAACTAATCCTTTCTAGCTTATTCGCGCGGTTCAGCGCTCAGATCTCCTCGATAAGTATTCAAACTGCGTAGGCCCCCTACAGTGATTATGAGATGCTCTTATGAAGACTCAACAGTCCAATGCTACGTACCAAGCAGCGGGCCCCTACACGCGTATCGGACAGCAAGAAATAAAGCGGCTGTAGTCTATTTCTTTCGTTGTTGTTGGCTTTTATCATGTGAATGTTTTTGTGTGTGTGTGCCCAAAGCATTAATTGTTCTGCAGCGTCTCAAATGTGTTAATAATAGGTTTGCGGATGTTCGGGAGGCTCACAAAGATCGTGTGGATATTTTGCTGTTTGGCGTATACATTCCCTTCTTCACAAATTGGCTTTCGTTATGGCTGCGTGGAAGAAGGTACATATTCGTAGCGTGCGTTGTTTATTCACATGCGAATACAATGAGAAGGTTTGTGCTACGCCACCGCGATCGCGCCCCAAACAGCGTTCTCCAGAGTACTCGAAGGCGGCTTTTGTGCTCTGAATTTCTATCGTAACCCTCGTTATAACAAACTGACTCAACCCGAACAATTATGACATGATTACGGTGTTTAAGGCATGATATACTCGCTAACGAATGCAATATATAGTATACGTGCATGTATTACAAGAATCGAAACCAATGAGTATTTCCAAGCAGATCTTTAAAGTTTTCCAACCCTCCCAAGCATAAAAAACAAATCCTGGTCTACTGGGGTCTAAGAATTGAAGAAAATCACTCCTACTGCCTTTTCCTGGACCGAGGACCCGGCCCACTAATCAGCTCGATTTTACTGTTAAATAAAGTTTTCTCATCTTTTTCTTCCTCCTCCTCTTCTCCTCCTCCTCGTGAGTGCAGTTTTCCTACAACGAATATCTAAATATTGGGAAGATATGGCTGTGGGAAATGTACCGAAATATCTCTCCAGGTCTGAAGAAGGATGGTGTTACTGTATCTTTATGTAGACGTGACTCGTTTTGCTCAATAAATCTCCTTACTGGTTAAAAGCTTGGTATAAAACCAGCACGCGCCTAGACTTACAGTGGGTTATTTGGAACTCAACCTACAGTTTTTGAAGCCCATAGTGTATGCAAGCATAGTTTCGTGCCATAACAACGTAAAGAGATGGGATACAGTACTTTCGAGCGTTCGGCAAGGTTGCAAAAACTGTTTTACCTTACATATGATTACGGGGAATAGTAATGCCTTCTGCCAGAGCCGACAGCCCCGAAGGCCTGGAATTTGTATTGGGCTTGTATTTTCACTGTTGTCGGTTACTAGCAGCTGGCTGTTCCCTTTGTTCTAAAGATTTCTTATACAGAAGCGGACGCCTAGCTCCGGCTCTTCGCGCTCCGTACAGGACCGGCTCCGCAAGGAATGGAGCGACGCCGGCAATGTTTGTTCCGTAGCGGTATCCAAAACTATATTTTTACTCGGGCCTTAAGCTAGTGCATGCGATTTTAATCCTATCATTATGATAAAAAGTTGCGCACACGAAAAATCTGGTACGAACAAGCATCAAAAGTCAACCGAGCGCAAAGAAATAGCAGGGAGAGCGAGCCCGAGTGAAGCAGACGACAAATGCGAGAATCCCTAAGCCGACGTCACGGAGGCGCGCTTCGCAGCGCCGCCCGTGGTCGCGCTCACCGCCAATATAAGTGAGCACCTCGGTTCCCAGCAACCGAAGAAACAGGCTGGGTTTAGAAAAGGATACCCAACCTTAGGTCACCTTCCTGTCATCCGTCAAGTATTAGAAAAATCTGCACAGTGCAATAAACCCATGTACAGAGCACATACAACATCTAAAAGCGTTTGACTCTGCACATACCTCCACAGTGCTAGGAGCAATAAAGCGCAGCAATTATACCGGATACCTATATAAGCGTCTCCGACGACCTATGTCAAGAATTTAAGGTCAGGTTAGTACCTCACACGCGAAACGACTACTTTCCGACCTGAAATGCGTATTTCAAGGAGACACGATCTTGCCATGACTACTGGCAGCATGTCTTTAGGGGGTATTGGGGTAAGCATGACTGAGAAAACAAAAAAATAATGGACATTTCCCGACGATATTATTCTGCTAAGTGAGTCTGCAGTACACACGCAAATATTGATAAAGAAGCTACAATGAGATCATGGCAGTGGGGCTAACAATCAATATAAGTCAAAACGAAAGTATTGATACTGCATGCTAAAGTGCCCAGTTCTAAGTATGCTCTGAAATGCTAGAACAACTTGAAGAATATAACTACTTTCTCAGATTTTTAGTGCTGGCCCCAAGCACGGGAGAGATTCCAGCACAGAATAGGTGTGGGTTGAGGTGCACTCGGCAAGTCCTCCGAAATAATGAAACGACAGCAAACTCAGTGTAGAATATACAACCAATGTGCTCTGCCTGTGATGATATATTGAGCGGATGCTCCGTGAGTGTTTGTTAATGGGCTAGTTGGTGCATATTTATTTTAGAAGAAACTAGCTGAACGCACAAACAAAGAACTAAGTGTTAACCAAAAGGGACAGTTACACTGCTTGTCCCTGTCACTTTTTGTTGACACTTAGTCTTTTGTTTCCATGTTCAGCTGGAAGCTTGGTGCCTTACGTAACAATTGGGATGCAAACTTTGGTAAGATCAATGACATAGGAAGAGAGCTTACTGAATCAGAGAAAGCACTCGAGTAAATGATTCAGTAGATGTTTACACACGGGTGACCAGCTTATATTTGACAGCTAGGTGGTTAGTTTCGGGCTACCCAAAAATGTTGCAGAGCTTGTGCTTGCACTCGTCCCAGCTTGTTACGAAGGACTCATTTGTGTCGAACCAAGTCTGGGGAGCGTTTTCACAGAATAACCGACGCTCGCTCGCATCAAAGTGTCATCCCAGTGGTTGTGAGAGCTAATTCCTTCCTACATGCGGAGTTGATCTTCAATGTCGACACCATCTGTGCCATTGAACGTACGGGGTCCTTTAAGTGTCGACACGATAAAAATCGGTGCTGTTCCAACCGTTGCTTTGTTCGATGACATGGTCTGAAGACCGATGTGGCGACAGCTATGCAGCTCCGGGTTGGCTTAATACGAACGATGGGGATCACACAGCTACGTGCACCATATGATGCCACGAGAAAGGCACAAGGAATACTGGTGGATTGGCAGGCATTTACAGTAAATCAGTCCAAGTAGGAAGCGGGACCAGTCACGCAAGGTCGTGGGCGGTTGAGCGAAAGACAATCCCTGTCTTCCTCCTTGTTTCCTGTCAGCGCTATGCGTATACCCGGCATGGCCCGGGCACATAGCGTCATCGTCTCTCATGCGAGAATTATGTGGTTCGCCTACATGTTCCTGGGAACATAATCTTTGTTCACATAAAAAATGAACTTGGGCTCGCCGTGATATGAGGCGAAATGACCGTTGGTGCACCACAAATGTAAGAGGCTGAGCGCGAGAGAAGGCTCTCGAAAAGTGAGAATGCCAATAACTCGATGGTGAGAAGAAATAAGATGGTTCAGGTGAAATAATGCGCTCGAGAAGGTTAGAAGAGTGATAGTGGAAGATCAATGGGGGATGCCTTCGTCCTGCTGTGATGATGATGGTGATGTGAAGGTAAATATGAAGGATCCAAGAATATAATACAAACGACCTGCGTTGTAATGTGCGCGTCCGTGGTAACATAATCTGTCGCAAGAAATTTCATATCGAGAAATAATGACCTTCCGGTTGGTGGCATGTCCGAGTGTTAGGGACACATGTTCCTTTAGCTATTTATGCGAGATTTGGTATTTTGTCCTCCTCTGTTCCTGAACTCTTTACAGATTCCGGGACCGGTACATGGTGAGGTTCTTGGCAAAGTTCTAGTCGCGCATGTCTATACTTGAAAGCAAGAAGCACTTCCCCAACACGCAATAAAATTTGGACGCAAATCTTTCCTGTATTCCCTTTCACAGTATTTACCCACTCTCGCCTTAAACTTGCTTTTCTTGCTACCCAAGTCACATACGTCGTCATCCTTTTAATGCCACAGAATGCATGGTGGCTGATGTAAATGCCTGGTTTCAGGTAAACGCATCTGATGAACGTAGCTTACGTATCTTGAACGCAAACGTCTTCATGAGTTAAGTGACCTGATTAGTGCGCGAAGGGAAGGGCTTTTCTATGAAGCCTATTAAACGCGTACGCATAGCTCCTCACCAGGTGAGTTACGATTAGTACTGATGCCTGAATACATGATGTGACGGTTGAGTGTAAGATAGTAGCCCGGCGCAATTGCATTGTAGGGTATGTAAAATGCTGCTCGAGGTGAAAGGGATATGTGAACTCTGGTGCTCTTGGTGCTGGTGTGAACTCTGGTGTGAAAATTGGTGCTATGTGGTGCTGGTGCTCAGGCAAGTGTGCAGGGCAGAAGTGTAGCCGCTAATGCGAAGGCAAAGCAGGAGTACAACTTAGGAAACCGCGCTTTTGGCAAGTACTTAGCAACATGAGAGTGGAATGGCGTCAAGGCAGGCACATGGCGCGGGCCAAAGCCGTGGAGCGAAGCTGAAGGAGGACTCATGGTCAGGTACGTGGATGCCTCGCTCCCAAAATGCGAAACAAAGGCCGTGGTGGCCTTAACGAACATGGTCGATCTGAATACCTGCGTTTCGGTGAATACTATGGACCCGACCGTCGCATAAGCGGTAGCCATAGCGCTGTTCCTAGCCATGCCGGATATCAGCACGGTGGTTACCGGCTCCATGAAAGCGTACTCAAGCTATCGGGGGGGGGATCGACTCCGCCGCGGCAGCAACTATACTCAAGAAACAGCCCACAACACTGGGACGAGTCACCGAGCTCGTGTGGGTCACGGTTCACTTGCTCGTGAAAGGCGACGTCACCGCCGACCACTATGACCTAGAACTAGCCATGCGGGCTTAGGAAGAGCAACCGCACCCCGTCACGAGTTGTAAGGTGATCGTCCGCCTATAGAAAAAAGTAGAACGAGGCTTTAGAAGCTGCACAAGCAACTAAGTAGACGGCAGCACACCATACTGCAGCGCCTACTGGCAGGGACGCTCGCACACCCAGCGCTTTTAAACAAAATGTACCCGACAGAACATGAGAACGCATGTCCGCACTGTGAGGGAGACGGCACTGTCGCGCACATAATTGGGAAAGACACCACCCGGGACCCTTCCCCCTACCCCGACCGAACCAGCTCGAGCGATGGGAGACTATACTCCCCAGCTCTGACCTCGCCATGCTGCTACAGCTGGTGGCTCGAGGAGAAGAATTACTGGACACGTATGGGTCCCGTGAATAGAACCCTCCCCCATATGGGGACTGCGCACACCATTATTTATTTGAAGCTCTATAAAAGTTCAATAAATCAATAGGTGTGTGGCGCTCTGGGTAAACTCTATCGCAAGGATACCTGAGTTTTGAATCCTAATTTATGCAGCTTCTTTTAGGAGTCATGCAAGCAATAACTCGTATAATAATTATGGGCTCCGTTAATTTACAGTGAGCGTAGGACGGCGAGGGATGAGACACTATATTACAATAAACCATGAACACGTTAGTTTTACAAATGAAGCTTTTTTGATGGAAATGTAATAATTAAATGTTCACAGTTTAGCAGTGAGATTTTGAATTAAAATAATAGTGTTTGGGGTAATTTTCTATGGCTACAACAAGGTCTCATTAAGAGCGCAGAAGTACTTCTATTGCGGTCAGACATGGCGCAATATGGGCTGTTGTCATGGCGCTTTTCTTCACAGCGACTTGAATTATCCAAAACAATGTCTGCTGAACAACACCAATTTATTAAGGCAAATCTTTTTTAGAATACCTCCGTGGGTTCAAACCAATGCATGAGTCACCCTGTGTGATGCGACGGCGATTGCAAACAGGTTAAAAAGCCCCTGCTTCACGCGAACGTTGTTGCGACACCGCGAATTGTATTGCATCAACATCCGGTATGAATGCTGGGTCTGTGATACAGAGAGAGAGAGAGAGAGAGAGAGAGAGAGAGAGAGAGGGGAAAGAATGAACTTTATTGTGCTAAAAAATTCGATGGTTCGCGCAGGCAACAGACAGGGTGGTTCCCTATTCACGGGACGCATATGTCTCCAGCAACTCCTGGCGTCTCGCCGTCAGTGGGAGCTGAATCGGCAGGGCGGGGTGAAAAAGAAGGTCTCCCATCGCTCGGGGGATTGGGGACTGGGGGTGTCAGGGCGAATGGGAGGTGGGGGTTCTTGAGGTCTTCGCACTCGACGTTGATATGTTGTACAGTGCCTTCTTCCGTTTTGCAGAAAGGCCAGAGCGTGTCATGCTCCGCCGAGTACATTCGGTGTCACCATAAGGGTGCACTAGCGATCACGAGCTGGGTGCGCCGCAGCATCGTTCTGTTGCCTGGTTAGCCGAGAGTGCGGTTCAGGAAGTTTGCACCTCACGCATCTGTACATCTGAGTAATGTCTTAAAAGCTCGTAACAGGATCCAGTAGCTCAGGTGGCTCGTCCTCGGCCCGGATGTACAGTTCTCGGGCGTGGTTATTGGCGAGGGCGTTGCCTTCCCCTTTGGATTGAGCCGGGACCCACACGAGATCGATGGCTCGTCCGGGATACTTGGGCTTCGAGAAAATGGATCGGGCCGTGGGAGAGATCACCCCCCTCCGCAAGTTTCGTAGGGTGAATGCGAATATGTGACCACAGTGTCCACGTTCGAGCGCCCCGGCTGCTTCTTTCGCAACGGGTGGGTCGCGGCGCGCTCACGATCAGCTTGGGGATGGACGTGGCTACCCCTTTTGCTCGGTCGTCGTGTTTTCTGATCGAGCCATCCGCATAGTGGGGGGGTCCTCCTCCAGCTGTCAGGGCAGGACCTGGGCTCGCGCGCTCCGCCTTCATTCGTCCTTCCCCGGTTGCGTGTTCTCAAGGAGTGGCTTGGTTTGAGTGACCTCTTTCCACCGCTGGGGAAGGGCAGCTTTGGTTGGCATTGGTTCTATCTTCCACCCTATTTTTGGTAGGATGGTGCGGCCGTGCTCAGTTTGGCTTAGCCATATCCTTTGGTTTGACAGGTGAGCCTCCATCAGGTGTTCCACCGTGTTATGGGTGCTCATGACCAGTAGTTTCTCCGTGATCGCGTAGATCCGCATGCCCATCGCCTGCTTGGTTGCTTTACACAGCATCGTGTTCAGAGTTTGTCTGTTTGCCTTGGTTAGCTGGAGGTACGGGATAGAGTAGGTCACCCACCAACGCAACGCTTTACCGAGATCTATACAAATCAGCTTCGTATTGCACTGGTTGTATGTCGATATCTTTGCTATGTTCATTGCGCAAAAATTTACTTTAGGAAACTGTCTGCGTGGATTTATATTTGGGTCATAGTCCCCTGAGCCACGTGATATATACCTGTATTGGTGAAGTGGCCTGTTAGTGCAAAACTTCTTAACTAAACCTCCCCAAGGCACTGCGGTGGCAAGCCCTCCATCCGATGTTGGAATACATATAGCGCAAGACAACATTCATAGCGCGGGCCCAAACACGAGAGGAAAATCTGGCGCAGGTTAGGTATGGGTTGGGGAGCATTTCTCAGGCACTCCCAAATAATGAAACTTGAGCTACTTCTGTCACTCAAAAGATAAATCTACAACCAGTGCACACTTCCGGTCATGACATATGCAGCTTAAACTGGGAACAACTTCTAAACAACTAGGACCCAAACTTTGCTTAGCTACACGAGCCACAGGACGAATAATCTCAGGAATAACACTTCCGGACCAGATGATGATCAGGAATAAACGTCTGTCTAAAGTTTTCGACACGGGGGTAGAGTTTTCATTCTGGAACCCCTTCAGTCCGTGTGTGTTTTTGGGCTCTCTGACACAGAAAAAGCTGGTCGTCAGGAGCCGATTTGGACAGTGCTCTCTCCGAGTGCTTAGGGGAAGTGAATGGCAAGGACTAGCGGTTGATTCTTATCACAGCTCCACATCAGATGGTAAAATGTTTCCCGGAGCATCGTAGGAGCGGCATTGCGATGTTTACAGTGTGGAACCAGAATGTGGACTCTAGTGGGTCAGGGAATTTGTTGGTTTGGATGGTTCGGAAAAGGTGTTCATGTTCTTTAGTGATGCTTTTGTTTGCAGAAGGATATAGTGTTTGTTGCACGCGGTAAAGATCTGTGATTTCGAGGATGGTCTGGCAGATTCATTGCAACACATGGCGAAGTAGGTTGTTGCCAAAATAAACCTTACGGTACTGGATGACAGAACCGATTAGAGTTGACAATATCACAGCCAAATAAATAAAAAAATGGATTTCGGCGGGCCATGTAGCGAGACGTAGTGGCAACCTATGGACAATTAGTGTAACAGAGTGGCGACCAAGAAATAGGTATAGAAGTAGGGTAAGGCAAATACCACAATTGAGGGATGAAATACGGAAGTTCGCGAGTAACCTGTAGACTCAAGAGGTGTAGCACAGGAGCGGTTAGAGGTTGAAGGGAGACGACTTTGTCCTGCACTGGATCTGAGTAAACTGCAGCTGCTGTTGCTGATGACGATGACACTTATGTGCCTATACCGAATAAATAATTCTTATCTCATTTCGACCGCTATACTTATGTAACTCTGTTCGGAAATTCGTAGACTCATTTTTGGTGTTTCTTTTGTGCTTTTTGTAATCTTCAGAGAAAAGTTATACACGGACTCACTGCTTCCATCCCGTGGACTGTCGTTGAAGTGAGTGTTTTCCTCTTGTTGGTATGCATGCCCTAAAAAAGATCAGAAATGTACCGTCAGCAATGAAGCGATTTCAACGTTATTTTTGGGGAATGGGCAACTTCTTTTAACAGCGAAGCTTTTTTTGCAAATGGTAATTTTTTGTCCGCAGTTACAAAGACCAAGAACTTGCTGAGCGAGTGCACTTGAGCACGCGCCTCGCGGCGACCGCCCGGCAGTTAACAAAACCAAGAAAATGGCTAGCTCTCATGTATGAGTGCCTCGAGAACACCGCGCAGCATCCCCTGTACACGTTTGTCAAGCCAAGCATACTTCGGGAGATATGTCAAGCTCGGTAAAAAAACTGTACCGGTCGCCAAAATCGTAGGAACACTTGTTCGGAACGAGAGAGACCCGTCACAGCGTATGCTTGGGGGACATCACCTTGGGGCCTAAGATGGTGTCGAATGTTTATCACTTCGAACAAAAAACGTAAGCTCACACTTATAGCAACAATGATGCAGTACAGGTCATTGCGGGAGCGAAGAATAAAGAAATCGGCTGCAATTGTGGACTTAAACCTTTGTTATGATTCTGAAAGTTACGTACAACTACGCCACACTCAAGACCTACGCGTTAGTGTGTGCTTGCATCATTTTTGGGTGCTTTTTTGCTATCGCACGTTAGAAAATTGTTTCAAATGGTTCGTTAGAATTAATCATGTACACCTGCAATGTGCACTGACAGAGCAAAGTTAGGTGACTTTTATTCGATATCGACATAGATTATAGCACATTTTTACGGTAAATAGTGTATTTTCTCAAAGCCCTGTTTGTGTAGATACCTGGCGACTCCTTTCCCTGGCACCAAGCACATGGTTAAGTGGGCGGGGCCTACGGAGATATGTTGAACCACAAAGTAACATTACCGTACCACCCTGGGTTTTCATTTTCAATCCACCAAGGTATCTCACGAGAACTTTTAATATGTTGTGTTATGACCAGGCGTGGAAAATGTATGCTGTCTGTTAGGCAGCGTGAAGTTGATACGAACGCAGTAGGCATTCATACAAACGCGGGCGCGCTCACGCCACATTATACTTAAACATAGAAGGAACGACGGGCAGCAAAAAAAACACAAAGGAAGGTAAAGGGGAAAAGGTTGCAGGTTGTTTATTCTACTTGGAACAGTTGGGGTTATTTTTATGTCGGAAAGATAAGAATGAAGCGGACGAAAATGGCTGCAGCTTAGCTCAGCTAACGTTGGATATGCAAAGCAAATGCTTGTCTTATTTTGGTAGTGTCTTCGTTTCGCTTGGTTAACCTTTGATTCAGCTGTACCGCCGACCATGTATCAAAGCCGTCCCATTCCGAGCAACGCTCACAGAAGAACGCGGGCCAACGTGGCATCTGCTGGTGCAAACGCGGCAAACGCGACGATCATTCACGGCAAACTTACAGTCCCTTTCCCCGGACGCGACACGATTCACGTAGCCGGAGACGACCCTGTGCCGCATGTATGGGAGGCTCCGGGGGTGGGAGCAGTTGGGGGGTGGCTGCCTCGGTCGCAGCGGTGGTGGCGGCCGCTGCTCGTTCTGCGCATAGCGACTGAAAGCGCGGGCTTGTGCGCAGCGCCGACAGCCGGGCCGGCGAATAATGTGATAGGCTTCACGGAGTGTGTCACCAGGGGTGCGTCTCCGGTCAAAAAATCCCCTTGGCCATCCTCCGAGAAATCGGCGCACGAGCGTAGTAAAGCTTTGTTTTAAAGACATGCGCACAGGGCGGTACTGAACACGCAGGCTCCTGAATACCCGACTGGTTCTACTTCACTCCAGTGATGGCTAGTCGGCGCTCAACTACACTTTCATGTAAGGCCCCTAAAATTACAAAGGTAGCGCCAACCGCACCCTTCTCCACCGCTCTCCTCTATTTTTTTGCCCTCACCCGCGGCGCCCCGCGCCTTTGAACTCGGCGGCAGTGCAGCCATTTTTGTTGGCTGCTTCAGAGCAGAGATGGCCTCGCAATGCTACGGGCCGCACACTGGAGGTTTTCTTGCTGTTTGTTCTGGTTTTTGCGCCGAATCACTGTTTGATGGCATTTAAAGGTATTGTACAGCCTTTGTTTACAAACACGCACTAAGTGGGGATGTTTGATAATTTTGTTTACAAGGGGGTCTTTGCGCGGGGTGGTTGCCGCTCACGCATACGCGCAGTGCTGTGGTTGTTTACGTCTGCGGCATGCTGGTAATATCTCAAGATAGTTGATGAACGCCAAAGGATTGAACGTGAAAATTTCCAACTACCCTGTTACGGTAATTCATCTCTTGCATTCGCGTGACTGTGGTCCTGAAAACACTGCCCACAGGCCTTGCGCACGCTTCGCGGCAGCACACAGAGCGCTTGATTTGGAAATGCCGTCGTTCGAGTGCTGCGCTGGTATCCTTGCATTCGCCTTTCTTACGATGGTTGTGAATCATTAGCAGCCGTTAGTGTGCGCCCGCTTTTCCTACCAACATACATCCTATCTTAATTCCGCGCAGTTTGGAGTGCGTTGCCGTTTTTGTAGAAATGTTGTGTTTTGTAGGCTGCTGTGAATAAATTTAAAAAAATACACGCATGCTGTTGTGCGTGTGAGCACGTACAGCGACGTGAAAAAATCCCTGCTTCCCCGGATTGGCTGCCGGATACACTAAACTGCACTTGCGGCCGTACGTTCATGTGCGAATCGAGTGAAAAACGTAGGCTTGTAATTCTGGGAATAGGCGCCAGAGAAGACTGCTTTCAATCAATCGAGTAAACTGAAATTGCAGATTTGTGGCCTCTTATATGTCATACGAATCAGAGATTGAGATCCTCTAGGCAAAAATTATGTAACAATTTACTACTGTTAATTAATCATGCAATACGATTTTCCCGGGCGTGGCCCTTTACAGCCGTTAATAATGGAAGAACCTGGACAGAATTATTTTGGGCTGGGATATATTCTGGCACATTTATACAGGGCACTAACACAGGAATACACCCGAAAGAAACTCGAAAGAGAACCAGTATCACGAAGATTACCAAGAGAAAACAATGAGGCCTATCAGAAAAATGAACTGGTGCCACCAAATGGATATTTTATCGGAACGTCCGCAATGACGTCGTGCAGATGGCTTGTGCTGCTGACATGGCCGCGTGTGAAAAAAATGCTGGGAGTGGCATCTGGGTTTAGTTTTTTTTAACGCCAAGCGTTCCCAATATCCGTTGCTCAAACTGATCCGTGAAATATTCTTATTGAGAAGAAAAAAAAGCCATCACAGAGTTTGAAATGTGCCGCAGACACTCCGCAAATATAGGCAACAATGCATCGCAGAGGGGAGTTGGTGACCATTCTACGGTAGCATGGTCAAAATCGTGTTCGCGCACTTGCTCAGTGCCGCGTCCACGCTCAACTAGCTTGCACTAAACGCGTTTAATAAGCACTTTGGTGGACAAAAATAGGTCTGTTGAGACTATTACAGTCGCCCAGTGTATTTTGGTTTACATCTCAGTGACTGGATACGCTGCGTCGTTGGGTACTGAGAATAAGTAAGCGCGCACATTGCAAAAGTACGGCCTCACGTGTTAAGATGTAATTAACGATCCTCGGTGCACTATGCGCACACGAAAGAAAGGGCGTATAGCGGCTGCGGTGCGCATATGCATTTCAAGTGCCCATTCAAACGTGGGCGAATTTAACAAAGCGATCACAAAAATTTCGAATCAAACGCACGTCAACGGCGCGGCCTCTAGATTAGGTGGCCTTAAATCGTTTTACCTGGCTGCAATTTCTTTTTCTCTTTACAGCCTCAATTTGCGCCGCACCGACCAAGTGCATATTACGCAGTAAATCACCCCTATGTCATAACACAGGGATAATAATACTATCTGGGTTTTTTACACACAAAACATGGTTTCACCGCAAGAAGAGCTTACATAAACTCGGAAGGCACACGATACATGGTCAGACGCAAGCTGCCAAAAGCCAAAAGAAGCACGAAATCCGGTGAACAATTCTTGCCTCACGAAAACCTTACGACAACCGACTGAACATGCTACGCTGCTGATACTTAGGCTGCTGGTTTAGCGCGCACATGACAAATACATGGCCTCTTACCCAAAGCAAAGCTTACGACGTGACGAACTCCCCGCTGCGCGCATTGCCTACTCAGAACAAAGGGTGGCCGACGGTCGAGGAGAGAATACGCATTTCTTCGTGCGTGACCGCTCAAGCCTGCGCACAATTTAACAAAGACAGAACACGCATTCAGAAACTTGCCTCTCATAAGAGTCATGACAGCGTCGGCTTGAAGTATGCCCGTTCAAATCTATGCAACCAAACTTTTCTCCTGTCTGCCTCGTGTTTCCCCCCTGTCGGAAGACCGCATGTTTTCCAGCATTAGGAGAGCGATGGAATATGCCGAAAAGAACGGAAAGCACTGGGAAACGCCGCGCTGGACGACATCAACGCGGGGAGGTTGCTAGAAAGCATCGAATAACACGGGAACGTTGCCTCTCGAGACTGACTGGGATTCAGATAGGGCGAACGGGACAGTACGTTCCCCCAGAGCCGCTGCTTGGCTGGACCAGAGTCCTTAGGGCTCTGGCTGGACACAGCAATGCCGCGCGCCGGTTACGTGGTCGACTGTTTGTAATCCAGCGCCGCGATCGACGCAGATGCTCCGAAACCCGGTGTTCGCGGGCCCTGCGGTGCCGCAAAATCCCACTTTTTAAGCGTGCGCTTTGCGGAAACAATGCTCCGTAAAAGCGACGATCATGTCATTTAATTGCATTGCAAGCGTCTGTCGTAATCAAAGTTTCTTGTATTGCTGCCATTAGCATTCCAGGCGTGTTTTAAAAACCTTCGCTACAAATTTGCAGTTAACAACGCAACTTATCGCAACTCACGGTAATGTCAGAACATCTATGCGTAGCCCGCTAACCGAACTAATGAATAATTGAAGCACTTCATGAATAACGGGGGTTGTTTTACTGAATTGCAATTGCATATATTGTACCGTGGACAACCTTTCAAGAAAGAATCAGGCAATAAGGGTAGCCCGTGGACAAAACGGGCGCATAAAGGGCAAGCAAAACTTGCTTTTTGAGGACGTGGTGTAATTATTGAAGTTGACATTCTGACATGTATTTTTGGTCTTTTAGAGCCCCATTGTCTCAAATTGCGTGCTGCTGTATTTTTTTTAGCGAGCAACCTTTTTATTTTAACGCGAACAACGTGTCTAATCAAGGTGAAATTAGGATCAAGGTGAAAATAGTGAAAATCAAGGTGAAAATAGTGAAAATAAGATTTTAAAACTAGCTAACCAGTTGCCGCTACAGGTGTTAAAAGAAAAGGAAATGGCGCCAGTGAACACATTACATTACCAAGATGTGTTAAAAAAAATAAACGTAGAAAGGAAGAAAACGCCCGCCTTGGCTCCAGCCCGGCCGTTCGGAAGAAAGTCCGGGGATGCAACGTCACACCGAAAGCCTGTCACGCGACAGCACTCGCGGGGCGGGGGGCCCACAATACCGAGAATCGAGAGGGGTGAGGAGGGGTCGGGGCGCCGATCAAGTTCTCGTGATCGGGCGGGGAGCACTTTGTTCCTCCCTGATTTTCGCCCTTCTGTCAAAATTCGTAGGTGGCTGCGTGGCTGATTGGCCCGTCCCCACTTCACATCGGCGCTGTGCCTAGTTGAAGTTGCGCGTAACTGTTTTGCAAAAAACGTGCATCTTATGTCTCCGGGAAGTGTCAGCAGCAACATGTGAAGCTACGAAAGCTGTCGTAAAAGCAAGAACAGTGGTCCGCATTCCAAGCATCTCGAAGTAAGTACTCCTCTAGCGACGACAAACCGTGGTGCTTGGGATTATTAGCACTTTGGTGGGAGTGGATACGACAAATTTCGGAGGCAGCGTGATTTGGAAAATATATGCGATGTGCTTCGACAATCGACTGAAATTGAAAAGACCCCTGCGACTCTTCCAGATGGTGCTACGCCACGGAGACATGCGCTTTTCCTTACAGGATACCCTTCCAGGCCTTGCTCTACGAATGCATTGTCAGCGGATCAAGGCTAGAAATCCTGCTAAGGATTGACTTTCCATTTTATTTCTCCAGTTTTGCTGTTAAAATAAAAGAGATTCAAGAAGTATGTGTTTACTTGTGTTTTAATGGCCCTAAAATATAAGGAACGAATTTTCGAACGGTTACTGTCGATGCTGTTTAATCTTTTTTTATCCGAAAGAATAACTTTTCTTTTATGAACAGATTGAGCGCTACTGACGGAACGCGATGATGAAACGACGCATTCAGCAGGGCGAAAACAGCTGATAAGTGCCGAAATGAGTCTGGCTAAATTTTGTAGCGCTACTTAGAATTCCCCGAAGGAAGCAATTCTGTATTTCATGTTAACAGCCATGCGGGTTTGTAATTACACGGCTATTAACGAAAAAAGCCTCACGCGACCCCCGACGACGCTATACGCTGGAGACGGCGTGTTTTCCGGCGTGTTCCTGCGTTACGTTCCAGCACGCGCCGGATCCACGCGTTCCGGCGTATTTCAGCATTAGCTAGTCACATAATGAGGCGTTTCGCTGGAAGCGGAGCTCCAGCACCGATGCGTTTTCCGATAGGGCCAAACGGAATAACGAAGTCGTTTGTCGTCCCTGAACCTATTCGCGCTGCCTAAGGTACAACACACCGGCACCGCTAAGCAACACAAAGTGACACCCATGCGACATTTGCTCGGAAAAACCAGAAAATTTGTTATTGCTATTGCTATTCGCTGGCGCCTACGATAAAGCCGGCACTGAAGCTGCGTAGCTAAATATGGCTCCGCACCGGCGGCGTTGTGGAATTCCCCAGCCGGCGAGCCTACGCGGCCGCTGAGGAAGAAAAACAAACCGCAGCTACCACGTGACCTCTCGGTTGGCCAATGGCGGTTGGCACTAGCCGAAGAAAAATAACAGAGCAAAAGAAGGACGACAGAAGGATCGCGTGTGAGGGCGAAAGGCGGCGAGATAGTAGACGGGCGCTACCTTAGTAATTTTAGGGCGCTTACTTTATGTGCATTGATGTTAAGATATTTGTTTTCTGCACTCGTGGCTCGTAGCCAGAATTGTCGCATCGTTTGCACAATCTCCAGCCCAAAAGAGCGGAGGCACTGATAAACGCTGTCTCGGTGTGTTACCTCGAAGCACGCTGATGCGACAGATTACCGTTGCTCTTCCTCATTCCCCAGCAAATTGGAAATAGCCTCGCCACCTGGCACATCAGAATATATTATCGTGAAGCTGGCCTTGCTTTCTTATGGTCTAGGGGCTCACCTGCATAGCCCTCAACTGTATGACGCGTGGTCAAAAACCTGTTTCCTGAGGCGCTTCTCCCAGCCTACCACCCTACACGTTACTATGTCAGTGGCTTCACCCTTGGCATCCCGTTTATCTTCTTAACTGGCAAAGCCCATTAAAAAAAATAATAGTGAGCATGCCGCCCCACCAAGTGGCATCGCCCCTAATGGTACCCATTGTAGCAACCCTCGCATTTCCTGCCGCGGTGCCAATGATTTGCGCTTCAGTCGATCGACCGCTTCAGAGAAGCGCGTCCGACTCCTAACAAAACACTTAACTCAACTGGGAGAAACCGCCTTCTCTACTGGCACCTCACCAGCTAAATCCTTGGCGGGCAACAGGCAACCACACTATCTGTTACCCCTGCAGCATTCCCGGGCAGGTCGCACGTTTCTCCGGTTGGTGGCCTCGCCTTGCTCATAACATACATGGAGCGTTCGCGTATTAACCTTAGCCGCATATTTCGCGCACGATGAGTGAGCGCAACAACATGTCCCTACATTGATGACCAATCGCCCTTTTCGAGGTGCCGCCCTTGCTCTCGTCGCAGCTCCGTGTGTCCCATTCGCCCCACTTACGGAATACGATAAAGACCGGAGGGAAATCCAGGCTTCCTATTGCTGACAAATAAAGCCTCAAGCAGTCGTCATACCTTTAATAATAAAATCTGCCGCGGGGACGAAACTACGCGGGCGCCGTGCTGTACAATTTTTTCGCAGCGACGAAACGAATTGCGGCCGGTACCATTCCGTCTATCAGGTTCCGCTACCCTTTTTTTCGCCGTCGCAGCTACCGCGCTTTGCTCTCTGCCTTGGTTTTAATTCTAACATTTCTGCTCGCTCGTACTTGCTTGCCATAATGGGCCGTTTCCCTTGCTATTTTTTCTTGCTTTTCGGCACCACCCAAATCCGACCACCGAGGAAAACTGACAGCGGCAGCTCCCAATTGAAGAACTACACCTGCATAAACAAGCCTAAATCCTTATCTCTGACCCGTTCACGTTATACAAGTGACGGTGGAAGGTGTTGCTTTTTTGGCCCTTGTTTATATGGGAGCCGCTGCAACAAAGTAAGGTGAAGGACCCTCCCGCCGACCTCGTAAATCGGAAGACCCTTCGGTGCCAATTGAGTTTGGAATGTAAGTGCGCAAGAGGTGAAACCGCAGCCATGTGCACCGCTCCTGCTTTCATGAAAGGCATCACGTACGTCTTCTGGTTCACTGTCTCCACGTTACATTCTCTTGCAATCTTTATGGGGTTGGACTTTATGTCCGGGTATCACGATATATACGAATGCACGCGTGTTCAAGTAGAACCTCTCGAGTAGGAGAACGTTGGCAAGTATAATTTCTCGACTCACTTGAGTGCTTCAAAAGATATCAATATTATTCCACCATCTTTTCAGTTATTGTGAATGTTTGTTGCGATGCCCGTCCAGACAACCATGTTGTTTTTACACCATCTACTTTCTACCTCTCCTGCAAATTCCTGTCCGTACGACCCTTTATTCTTGGCGTCTGGTATGGATATAGTTTTTTGGGGATCTGAAATTCATGTTCTCGCCCGACAGCAGTAGTCCACAGGGAATGTCTGGGATTCGGGGAAGGGGCTGACATGAAGGTCGTGCCTGACGAACCGCCGTTTTTCCATGCGAGGACACTGAGTGTGCGCCAATCTCAGATGTGTTCTTGCAGAAAATAAACAAATACCTCAACCCGACAATACGCGACCATCTCATCGCCCTTCTGCAACGTTCTCGCGGATTGTTTCATTTTCAGCAAGTCACCTGGGCACGCAGGTCCCTTGTCTGCCAAGAAAATGAAACTGGCTCCCTCGACCCACAACGGCAGAGACTACATCGCGGGTCACGCCCGGAGCGCCACATGATTGGCAAGCAAGTAGGGGACAGCTGGTGCGGGACGCAATTTGGCGCTTGCACAAACAACCCGTGGTTCTCTCCAATATACTTGTTTCAAAAAAGGAAGGAGCAATCCGGCTCTGCCCTAATTACCGTCGCCTGAACAAGCTAAAAGCAATGACGTTTACCTCCTAAATCCGATCGACGACGTTCTCAACTGTTCACATGGTGGCGAGTATTCATGAGTAAACCTGCGGTAGGGCGACTGGTTGGTGCCCTTGGGTGATGCACATCACTCGCTTGTTACACCTGATGGCTTTCTAATTTTGTAATAATACAGCAAGCATGGAGTGAATTAACCAGGTTTTACGCGCCCTCTGAAAAATGGGGCTTTTCTGTCTTGAAGTCTTCTTCAGTTTTCACCAGGTTTCAACCACCTTGAGCGCTTTGTGCAGTTGTTGACATTCTTCGCATCGGCTGGTTTGCAACTGATCCTTAAGAGGTGTCGCTTAGCTATCGAGAAGCAAAGAAGATCCAGCCACGTCGTTTCCAAGGAAGGCACTCTTGCTGACCCGGAAAATCTTCCAAAACCAACCAGTCTGAAAATCCTCCAAGGCTCTGTTGTCCTGTATTGGTATTTTCAACGATAATTCAAAACTTTACCACCATTATCTCACCTTTCAACCATCGCCCCTTCGGGAACGAAGACCTCAACGTCTGGTCGCCTGCTTGGGGAAGGTCATTTTAGCTATTTCAAAGCTGGCAACGTCACTGCCATTATCCGAAGAAAAGTTAGACATCCACCTGATTGCAGCCACAAAAGATAGATATACAGAATTCTCAGAAATTTCACAGTTCAAAAAAAGTTGCTCCTGGCTGGTCAAGGACAAATTTTTCTTCGCCTACGAAGAAAGTTGTATCGCTTCCCTTTGCAGGCGCAAGGTGCATTCAGGTAGATGTCAACCCTTCCTTCGCAGAATCTACTCCTCCTCGGGGATTTCCTCTAAATCGGATCAGTCACCACCATTACTGCGCCATTTTTAGCCGTATGCACCTAAGAAAGCGCAACCAGATGCCAGTAGCGTTGGTGTGCCCTTCGCACAAATCAGGCTTGAATGAATACGTGGTTGCATGCGCCAACCGCACTACAGCGAAGGTGTAGCGAAGCTTTTCCGTCATGGAAGAGAGTAGTTTAGAGATCCTTTTTGAAATAAAACAGATTCGTCTTTGCCTGGACGGTCGTTTATTACAGGTCATCAGGGACCGCCATGCTCTTTGTGGGCGGTCGTCACAGAAATATCGTTCCAGTTGAGTTCGACGTTGAGCAATATGACTTCAGGAATACGACATTCAAGTCGTATACCAGACTCCGCGCAAACACAGTGATGCCGATGCCCGGTCTCGATGGATAGATAGAAACAACTTTATTTATAGGACGCAGTTCGATGGCCTACAGCGATGCGGGCTTTTATGTCATAGTGGCGGGGTCATATACTTGGGGTCCACTTTCGCTACATCCGCGAATCGTCTCCCCTGGAGGCGCCTCCACGTCGTTTTCGTTTGGCGTATGCCTTTCGAGAGGCTCCAGGACTTTCTGGGTGGCCCATAATTGTTCTTCCTTGGCAGAGCTAATCATCGCAGTTTTTAGCCTCAACAGCAGTCTTCCTCTTCTTATCGGTCACCCCGGAAACCTAATATTGATCCACAACACGTGAAAGGAGACCTCCCTCCCCTGCTGGCACATCCGCACGTGTCGGTTCGGTAGGCCTCTGGATATACGTGTTTCATAAGGACCGGCGTGAGCCATGACATGGTCTGCAGCTGTTGTAACACCACTGCTTCTGCGCGGCTAAGCCTCGGGCGAGGGGGCGAGAGTACTTCGAGCCGGGCGGTGGAACTTTGACCTTATTATGGTATAGCGTGCGGTATTGACTTCACACCAAACAGGAGGGTTGGTTGCAGCGGTGCGGTTGGTTAGCGCTCGCGCCGCCGCGTTTGCCCTCTAGTTGTGGTTGTCCTTCGTGACTACGCGTCTTCCCCTCCGTGAGCCAGAAACCACGTGAGAGGTGTGCTTCTGTTTTCCTGCAGTAAATCACCGTGCGCAGCACGCGCCCGGCTTCCTTGCATACTCTGCCCGTGGCGAAATTTCGCACCGTATTCCTCGAGCAACTCATCACGGTCTGGCACCCGGCATCGGCAAAAGCCAGGGCGATGGCCACCTCCTCAGACTCGGACGCCGCTCTTACTGGAACGCTCGCAGCCGCCTTCATGTCACCGATCGGTGCCTTGACGACGACCGGTTTCACGATGCCTCGACGACCACCACATACCTCCCTGCCCATCGCTTGCGTGTAGATCGATGAGGGCCTTGGCCCTAACTGCTTGTCGGCCCCTGTTCTACTCCTGATTTACGTTCCCCGGTAGAATATCCACCCTGATCCGTTAGCAGGTCTCGCGACGATGGGGACTCTGCTGGTCGTGTTCCCTGCCACCGTCGCGTACCCCAGGTCCCGCAGAATCTGCCTGATCCTCGGTCGTAATTAGCCGCTCCAGCTAGGCGGCATCTTGGGCTTCCGGGGTATTTTCAAGCGTGTTGTGCACGCCAAGGCTCAGAAACATGGTCCTACTCGAGCCCTAGAAAAACCTAAGCGCCGTCTTATATGCGGCTCGCTCTAAGACGGTGCTCGGTCGGCAGCCAGTTGTGGTATGTTGCAACATCCACGATGTGACTAATCAAAAAGATTGGACGTGCCTGATCCGGCTCTCCTCCCTTATCCCTACCTACCTTGCAGTTGGCGATTCTCATGATGAGTCGCATCTCGTCAGCCAGGCGGCAGTTTCACTCTGTCTCCACTTTCTCCACTCGACCACCAAACCCAGGTCCCGCGTGTTACAAACCTCGGGGATCATTTGGCCGCTCCTCGTAACGACCTTGATCTCGCACCTTCTTGGCTTGTACTTGCTTCGGTTCGCCCATTTCGGTGGTATCACCAGCAGCTCCGACTTGCTCCGCGCGCGTATCACGCTGGAAAATTCGAGCTGGTCCTCGATTGCCTTTGCTGCTTCCTCCAGTTTGCCCTGGATGTGAGCGTAACTGCCTCCTGGCAACCACAGCACAATATCGTCGGCGTATATGGTGTGCCTCACGCCCTCGATATTCTCTTGCCACTTGGTCACCCCGATCATCACCAGGCTGAACAGCAGTGGTCGGATGACGGGCCCCTTCGGGGTCCCCACGCTGCCGCGCCTCTGCTCTTGCATGTGCAGTATCGCCTGCATGAAGCCCGGACGTCCGACCCGTCAGGTATTCTCGTATGTAATTGTATGAGCGTTGCCTTATGCTGAGTCTCACCTCCTGGGCCAGGATTGCAGAGTGCTTCTCCTTGTAGAAGGCGCTCTGCATGCCCAGCCTCAAGATGGCTTTGTTATTTTGTGTCTTGACTTCATCGACGATCTCACTCTTGAGTAATATCACTGCGTCCTGCGGTGTATGCCCCACCGCTATATACGCGGTATATACCGGTATATAAGCGGCGTATACGCCGCACCGCACCAGGCAGTCGTGCCACCGGTTCATGATGACGGGCTTTAGCACCTTGCCAATGCACGACGTTGTCGGATGGGCGGATTTTGTCCGTGCTCAGCAGCTTGCCCGGCTTGGGGATGGAGATCCTCGCCGTCTTCCACTGCTTCGGCAGCGTTCCCGAGTTCCAGCACTTTAGTACTTGGGCAGCTTCTCTATGGGCGCGTCGTTCAGGATACTGAGCGCCTTGGTTGTAATGCGCTCCGATCCAGCTGCGGACTTGCCGCTCTGCTCGTGAAGAGTTTCTTGTTGGCAAGGCCCCTGTAAGAGATATTCCCCTCCGTTGGCGGAACCGGCAGGTACTTGTCGATTCTTCTGCCGACCTCTGCTTCAACGTGCTCGCAAACCGCCCATTGCATGAGTTTGGCCATTTAATCGCGCTTGTGCGTCTTTAGTGTTCGTCTCGTCGAGCAGATACTGCATCATATTCCAGGTCTTGCCGCAGTGCATCTGCCCGTCCGCCGTGTTGTAGATCTCCTCCCACTCCACCACGCAGATCATTCGGCACATGTCTTCGATGGCTCGGTTGACCTCCGCCACTTTCTTATGTAACCTGCGGTTAAGCAGCTGCGTCTTCCACATGATTACTATAGAATGCTTGGCCTCGATGAGGTGAGCCAGTCGGTTGTCGACCCACAGAACCTTCGCTTCCATCTTAGTCGTTTTCGTTGCCTCCTTTACCCACTCCTGGATCTTCGTGGTCCACTCCTCGATGCCCTCGATCTCCGACGACAGGAGGTCGTGGATGGCCACCCAGTCCATCAATCTATCATCATCATCACCAGCCTATCTATGCCACGGCCTCTCCCATTAGTCTCCAATTACCCTGGTCCCCTGCTAACGGCGACCAATTTATCCACGCAAACTTCTTGTTCTCATCAGTCCATCTAACTTTATGCCGCCCCCTGCAACTCTTGCTTTCTCTAGGCATCGACTCTGTTACCCTTAATGACCAACGGATATCTTGCCTTCGCATTACATGCCCTGCCCAGATACATTTCTTCTTCTTAATGTCTACTCTCTGTCCTTAACACGCGTTTGTTCCCAGACCCGCTCCGCTCTCTTCTTGTCCTTTAATGTTACACCTATCATCTACCGTTCCATTGCGCGCTGAGTCGCCCTCAATTTATGTTTAACTCTCTCAGTGAACCTCGAAGTTTCGGCCCAGTATGTGAGTACCAGTACGACGTAGGTGTCATACACTTTCTTCTTAAGGGACAATGGTAGACTGCCATTAATCATCTGAAAATGCCTACCGAATGCACGCCACCCAATTCTCATTCTTAGAATTATCTGTGCCTCATCATTGGGATCAGGGGTCACAACTTGGCCTAAGTAGATTTATTCGCTTGCTGCTTCCATGGCCTCGCCACCGATATCAAACCGCTGTGCTGTCCCGAGGTTATTCAGCATTACTTTAGTTTTCGACATATTAATTTTCAGGCCCACGGTTCTACTCTGTGTGTCTCGCGCGGTAAGCATGCTTTGCGATTCCTCCGCATACTTAATTAACAAGGCAACGTGATCAGCAAATCAGAGGTTACTTGGGTATTCTCCAATAACACTTACACCTTGTCCCAATTTATTGTTCTGAACATTTCTTGTAAAAATGCTTTCAATAAGATTGGAGAGATTGTGTCTCCTTGTCTGACACCCTTCCGTACAGGTATAGATGTATGCACTTAAAGATAAGCAAGGCAATGTCATCCCAAATAGGGATAAAAGAGTGACAGTGGCGGAGGAGTTCTACATGTTATGATCTCTACAATTATGATCTCCACGATGGCGTAATCGCTACCGAGATCGCCCTCTGTGTTGCGCCAGGTAGTCTGCGCCCATCTCGTCGTCCTTCACGAACGTTAGGTCCGGGATCGTATCCCCGGACACCGAGTTTTCGAGTCAAGTCGGATGCAGCCTATCCGTATCAGTGTAAAGTCGAGGTCCATCGCGTCTTCAAACACATCTCGGCCTTTGGCTGTGTGCTTGCTGTATCCCCTCGCCGGGTGCATCGCCTTGAAGTCGCTGGAGGCTAACATCGTGTGGCTTCCTGGAGATGTGCACGCCTTGGGCAGGGCATCTTGAACTTACGCTTCCGTTGAGACAGGTTACTATAGCCATTGAGGAGAACAGGCTGCCCTTGCGTTTTTTCCCCGGGATTATCTCGACGAACGGGTGTTCGATGTTGCATGCGGCGATCTCGTGCTCCATGAACGTGAGTAACTTCCGGACAACCGTGCAGATCCCCCTGCTCCCATTGTCCGCCGCCGGAGCCTCGGTATAGACTCGATACGGGACGAGCGATGGCTCGTAGAGGAACGTCTCCTGTAGCATTATGACGTCTGATTTCCACGTTAACTTTTGAGATGTGCTGCTCACTGCCCTCTTCCTCGCGGACCCTCCGCAGTTCTACTGTCACACGGTCAGTCTGCTGCTGGGAAAGCCATGATTGCATCAGCGTGCATCGTTGCGTCGTCTCTTGTTTGTAGGGTACTGCGCCATCCCTGACGCAGACGTAAAGTTAGTCGCCATCGGTCGTAGCATTTGTTCAAAGAAGGTAAGCCTTTTAGCGTTATCGGTCTCCGTTATAGGGATCGTTGCCTTGATGAACTCTTCCAGCTCGGTGAAGTGCGTACCCATGGGTGCCTTAAAACTGCCAAAGCGTGCCTCGATTTTATTCAAACGATCCTCGATGGTGTCGATCTGCTTGCTAAGTCTCCTGTCCAGTGGGCTCTCGATCGCCCTTTTCTTGGCTGCCGGCCCCTTCGTCTCGGGGGTCGTTGACGTACCGTCTCCAGTGCCCACGCCGGTCGCGCAAGGTGCCGTTAACGCCGTTTCGGTACCGGTGCTGGTAAGTCTCCATACCTTCCTCTTGATATCCTCTATCTCTTCCGACATCTTGTTGACGGTCCTTTCAGCTCGGCGTTCTCGCGCCTTAGCGCTTCATAGGCTTCCCTTATGGCTCTCGTTCCCTCGTATTCGTTCTTATTGTTGTTGCCATCAATCGTCTTGGTTTTTTTCTTGGCAATGTTGGCCCAGCTCAGAAAGTCTTGTGACTGCGACCGCCTTCTCCTTGCGCTGCGCTGTGTGCAGGCGCTGCTCCCACGCTTCAATGGGGTGCGCGACGCGCGCCGGCCAGCTGCGGCGGCCTCCACAGATGACGTGAGCGATGACGTCAGCGACGGAAAATCACCCGATCCGAGCTGCGCCCGCACTGCAATCGCTCTTTAGCCATCTTGCGCTCCCTTTGTCTCCTCCGCATGACATGCGGGGTCTTTCACTTCTTCTTGCACGTTTTGTCTCTGGTCACGTGTGCTCCCCCGCACAGCGTGCATTTCGGCGTACAGTCGTGGTCTTCCCTGGGTAAGTATATCCGCAGGCGAAGGGCCCTTTCGCGTTTGGCGTCAAGCAGATGTAACGACGTTGCCCTACCTTTTCGCACTGTCTGCACACGTCAAAGTGCTTCTTGTGAAGGATGCATTTGGTTATTACCAGACCATAGCACACGTTTTTCGGAAACTTCTGACCTCGGAATGCTACGATGATGGAGATCGAGTTCGCGCTCCTCTGCGCGCTCAGGGCCAAAGTATTTTTTGAGTTTACGATGTTCTGCTCAATGTCCTGCCGCGTATCTTATACTGGTATACCTCTGATCACTCCTTTCACGGTTCCGTGTGGCGCTTTTCGATACGTGCCGACCTCGTGCTCCTGGACGCTTATGCAAATGGACTTAATGTGATTGTACAATCTTGCTCGACTGTCATCGAGTGTATTCATCACTAAAATGTTCCGCTCTACGTTCGGGCAGAACGACACCGCCGCTCCCTCCAGTTAGGGACCTTCGCCGCCGCCGTTATGGCCGACGCCATTGCAGTCATGCCGGTCTTCGCAATATTCAGGCGCACCCGGGGCTGCACCCGGATCTTGATGTCCTCCTTCAGTAGAACGTCGCGTGACCTTGCTGCCTTCATTGCCAAACCCCTCGCGTTCCTGGCATACTTCTTCGCTGCGGATCTCGACTGCTGAATGAAATAACCCTCGCCGGTTAGGGCCTTTACACCCAGGCCAATATTCCACCATCCCGAGTCTGCGTAGAACTCTTCTGGCGTAATACCTTCTCTTTCCACCTCTACACACATCCCGCTGATAACGGACTCGGACTACATATGAGTAGGCACAGCCATGGGTGACAATTCCTCGGCGTCGGAGGCAGGTTTAACAAGCTTAACGCTTAGGCTTAGTGAAGCCACTGCATCCCCGCGGTGTAAAAGTGCCAAGAATATGGCAAAAAAACCGTACCTTTTGGTAACAACTGGTACAGATCAATTCACCGCACCTTTACGGACACATTCATACAAATAAAGCTCCATTTGTCGTTCATTACACTGCGTAGTGATCAGAAAAGCCGCAGCTGGGGTAAGCACTTCTGCTCGCTTCGGCTATCGCAGCGCCCTCCCTCCGGTATCGAGAATCCGTCTTCACGCACACTGGTAGCCTGTCCACAGCAGACTGTACCGTGGCCTCACTAGAAGTGCATGATATGCGCACAAAACAGCGCAAGATTTCGTAGACTGCCTTTACCTTGCAATACCTATCATTCCCTCGACATTTCTAGCGTCTCGGGCACAGCACCGTTAGTCTTCACACAGCACAATACATGACGACCTGCTCTATCATGCAACTGCTTGTCCGAAGGTAGGAAGATGTTACTGTACAGCCCTGCCGAATTACGTTGCAGCGTGTGCAGGTACTACTAAGCGGACGCACAGTATGCCTGCGCCAGACTTTTAAAAACGAATCAACGGTCCGTTCGCTCTGCTACTGGCGAGGAATATTTATTTATTTTTATTTCAGATATTCTCACGACTCATTGGGGGTGTGGTACAAAATAAATAGGTAAAAAGCTACAAAACTCGCAGAAACAATCTCGGCAAATGGCAAAATAAAACTGGCAGAAATATACAACCCACTTATGTAACGAGAGTAAAACAAACGTGCACGGAATATTGATTTCCACGTGTTTAAAATGTAGCACTTTTGTATAATACAATTTGACTCCATTAAACAAAGCTAAAAAATACACAATATTGTTCAACTTTGGATACAAGCATCAAGGAAGATGGCAGTTGGTTCCACTCCGCTGATATTTTAGGAATGAATGAATGGAAGTATGAAGCAGTACGACATTGAGGCACGATAACTTTTCAGAAATGATCTATGCGGGATGATATAGAACTTGGTGGCGTGAATAATGTGTTCCTAAGTTAGGTATTGAGCTCCTGTATATAAAACAAAGGCACATGCGCGAAATGTTCCTCTGCAATGAAAGGGGCGGAAGAGATAAGGTGTTTTTCTTGAGCGTTACGCTGGAAGACAGGTCGTTGTTCGAAAGAATAAAACGGGCTACCCGGTGTTGCATTGCTTCAAGGTTGTCGATGACCACTTTAGAAAAAGGGTCCCAAACTGCGGCACCGTATTCGAGTTTGGTACGGATTAGTGACGTATACAAAGAAAGTTTATTGGATGCAGAACTTTTGAAAAATTTCCTTTCGATATACCCAAGCATGCGGTTAGCACTGGCCGTTATAGTAGTGGCGTGCATGCTCCATGACAAGTTCCCCCTGAAAATGACGCCAAGCTATCTATACGACGTTACCGATTGCAAAAGGAAATTTGTAATACTACAGGAAGAACGGCAAGAGAATTGACGGCTAGAAAAGCCTGTTACGTTAAATTTACCCAAAGTGAGCTTCATTTACCACTGCGAGCACCAAATAGACACCGCATTAATGTTTTTCTGCAGCACCAAAACATCGTTGGGGTTTCTTACTTCACGTCATTGTACACCATCATACGCAAAAAGTTTTATTGCAGATGCTAGGTTTATAGGCAGATCAAAAAAAAATTAGAAAGTTTAATGAGCCAAGCACAGAGCATTCGCGAACACCGGAGGTAATACGAACTGTTGAAGAGGTATGGCAGTTTGCATGCACATAGTGGCAAAGATGAGTAAAAAAACACTGAATCCGAATTAATAAATAAGGGTCAACATTAGGACAACACAATTTTTACAAAAGCAATTGCTGAGCAACTGTGGAACACCTTGCCAAAACCTAGAAATATACAATCAACTTCAGAAGCCCGAGCAAGCAAACTATGAATGTCGTTTGTAAATGTTAAGAGTTTAGTTTCGCAGGAAAAGCCTTTTCGAAACCCATGTTGAATAGGAGTGAAAAAACAATGGTTCAAGAAAGATTGCAAGGTGGGAAAATGTGACATGTTGCATGATCTTGTAGCAGATGCTGGTTAATGAAATTGGGCGGTAATTGCCTAATGAATGATGGTGACCGGACTTTATGTAGTGGAACCACTTTACCGATCTTCCAGTCCTCCGGCAGATTTCAGTGTTCCAGTGATTGGTTAAATATTTTAGTTAATATAAAGGCTGAATAGGCCTTTGTGTTTTTAAGAATTTTAGCATTAATATTGCCCGGACCACTCGTAGGAGATAATTGTAGACAATCAATAATACGTACTATGCCATCAAAGTCAAAACTAATAGAATCCATTGGAAATCTTGCATCAATGCTGTACTTGCGAAATGGTCGGTTAGAAGTGCTGGAAAAGGCCTTCATAAATACATTGTTCAGCGCTTCAGCCCAAGCACTTTCAGCGATAGGTTACAGTGAGTATCAAAAATAGATAAACTTGAGCGGTCCGTATAGTTCACAGTGTTCTAAAATCTTTTGGGGTCGTTTTATAATAGCGATGCTAATGTGACATTAATGAATTGTTTCTTCGCATCTTTTATGGAGTTTTTGTATGTCTCACAGGCCGTTCCTAGGGCTAACCAGTGCTCAGAACTTTAGGAAAACTTGTTTTTTGAAGTGTTTGTCTTTTCTTTAGGGCAAGCCGTTTTATAGCGCGTGTATACTAAGGAAAATGGCGATTAGTGGTAATACCTTTGCGTGGCACATGCGATTCAATTAGTCTGTGAAGGACATTTAGATACATGCACCAGTTATCATTAACTGACCGTTTATCGAAGCCAACAAAAAAGTATCCAGCAAAAGTTCTCAGCCGTCGTTAATAGTGCGGAAATTTGTCTTAGCATATTTACACTTAAACTTAGTTTTATAACGGGACTTACGGCATGGTAAGTTCAAATAAATATTAGGTAGGCTTTGATCGCTGATACACGGTAGGTAAGGTATGTGTCAAACAAAATCTGGCGTGGTAGTTAAAAGCAGGTCGAAAATATTACACGTAGAAGATCTCACTCTTGTTGGGTTTTTAATATCTTGCGTTAAAAAATATTTGCGCAAAGGTCTGAGAAGTTAGCCGATTCACAGGAGTTTTTGGTAGTGATGGAGGGGCAGCAGAAAGTAACATCAGGAAAGTAAAAGTCCCCAAAAAGAAAGATGGGAGTATCAGGAAATTTGGTATGAATGGTGCTTAAAGTGTCGTAGAGGTCAGTACAAAATCCCATTGGTGTTGAAGGTGCTCGATAGAACACACAGAAGATAAGCTTTGTGAAGTTTCCTGCTATTTCTACGCAAATAAACTCTAGAAACATAAGTTATGAAATACGTACGCTCGTGCGCAGAGTGCCAGGTTCGCTAACCTCTGCACACCTAGCACAGACCATTGAAGACCACTTCCGCGTTTTCGGCGTGTTGAAATTGACATTGACGGTCCACTTCCGAACACGGCCAAAGGGAATCGTTGATTTGTTGTCGCTGCCAGCCATCTCACAGGTATGCCGAAAGAGGTGCCCTGGCCACTGCCACTGAACGTATTAGCGCACTCTCCCTTCTTCAAACGTGCTATTCTGTGGCACTCTGCACCCATGGAACCGTTGAGCTACCGGGAACCAGTCTTCTTTTCTTGCATTGTGGAAGATCTGCTCACCTAATTCCAGTCGTTCACAGCGAAAATCTATTATACCATCCAAAAATGTCAGGGTTAACTGGAAGATTTAATCATACCTTGGGCGACAAACTCATTGTCTACGTTTAACGGAACCATTGAAACTGGAAGTGAGTTCTTTGCATATCTACGCGTATAGTAGGTCGACGGAGAGTAGCGCAGGCTTCTTACCGTTCCTTTTTTTCTGTGAGAACGAGAACTTTTCTGTACATGTTTTACCATCCTGAAATACCGCCCTAACCTCATGGAGAGTTTACCAAACTAAGAACGCGCCACGCTTCAGAAGAGTGCCACCAAACTGACCGATCGCGTACGGCAGATCAAGGTCGTCACACGTGTTCCACCACGCTACTACAGAAACCCCAACTTACGATGCTGGCGACCTATCAGGCTGTGGCTACCATTGACCTCCACAGGCCCTATTAACAAACTTCAGAATAGCTACGAGGGTCCCTTCCCCACTCACGGGGCACCTTGAGTAATCTTCGTTACGGCAATGGCAGCACCCCGGACCCCGAGCCCCCAACATGAGCTGTATCTAACCGTGGCGATGTGCTTATAGGTATAGGGCGAGTAACCGGCGGATAGACTCCCGGACTGTTTACCAGGCAGGGAGCTCTGAGACCTCTTGTGCTATCAGGGTGAGGCTGACGAAGAAAGTACCCCTGTCACCTGATTTTTCCTATGCCGTATGGATAAATAAAAAAACCCCTCAAAATGTGATCGGTCACTGAAAAGGGGCCGCACCGAAGTTTCCTTCCCATTCCTATCAACCATCACCATTCCTCCGCAGCGGCCGTGCCACCTGTGGTGCTCCCCATATCTTTGCCGGTAGCTGCTTAGAAAACAAAAGGAATCCGAATGGATGCCAAGTCCAAGGGGCCTGGTCCATCAGGCACCCCTAGCACATTCGAGGATGACATGGACGTGGGACCGTTCCTGCTTGCGTCGCAGCAGGAACGGTCCCGAACCTGTGGAGAGCCCGAAAGCGCCCCCTCGGAGATTCCAAGCCCCGAAAGACGATACATCAACACACTCCAGTAGCTCTGAACACTTCATAATGGGATGAGAAAACATAATTCAGTGGAACTGTAGAGGCCTTCTCAAACACCTATACGATGTAGACGAATATCTGCATGCTAATCAGCCAAGTGTAATGTGTATTAAAAAAAAACAATTGAATTCCAATCACACAAAGTTCTTGAGTAGTTACATATTCGTTAGAAAGGGCAGGGATGGCTGCACACACTCTTCTGGCGGTGTGGCAATAATTTCCCGGAAATTCCTAGTATCCCACTCTGTCACTTTTAACATTGTCATTGAGACTGTAGCAATTCGCACAATAATGCTGAATAGGTTGATAACGGTATGCTCCATCCACATTCCTCCTGATATTGCACTTTCGAGCTCTGTCTTCGAGGCGCTTGTCGCCCAGCTGCCCGAAACATACATCCGAACATGCGTCCTTAATGTACACAATTCTCTTTGGGACTCTTCTCGCAGGGATGCCTGAGGTAGGCTGATACAGAATATCCTTACATCTTCAGGAGCATGCCTTTTCAACACAAATAAGCCCACATACGTTATTATAAGACACAACACACCCTCATTTCTTGAATTGGCTATTAGCTCCGCAGTTGGCTTTTATCCTATCGAGTGGGGCGCGGGCACTGACCCATATGGTAGTGACCACTTCCCCACCTCACTAACATATATAGGTAACCACCCACGCAGTCTATCTTCCAAGATCAGGTTCAATGAAGCACGAGCTAACTGGAATGCATTTACAGACATACAACCTACACTATACAACCACAAGACTCCCACACATTAAAGAAGCTTCCCAACTCCTCAAAGCTCACATCCACGACCCGCCGAAAAGTCCGTTCCCTACGCCTCTGGTGCCCCGCACAACCAGAGTAGACCGTGGTTGAATGAGAATTGTATGCTGGCGCGAGAGGCTTGAACAACGCGTGGGGTGCCCTTCATCGGTACCCCACGTCGGTTAAACTCGTTTTGTTCAAAGGGGCCAGGTGTTTTGGGAAACGTGTGCGTCGTGAGGCAAAAGGAGAGAGTTGGCACACCTTGACATCCACTAATTCATACGCGGACACACCAAAGTCTGGAAACATATACGTAAGCAAGAAGGACAACAGGCACACAGGCTGCCCCTGTTTAGCACAACAGGGAACACACTCAAAGACCTGGCGCAACACACTTGCACAGCACTTCAAACAGTTCAGCAGTCTAGTTCAGCGCACTGCACAAACATTTTCATCAAACACAAAACATTTACAGGAAAAAGTCCTTGCGTTATAGCGACAAGTCGGCCACTTCCTACAATTCTTTTTCACGTCATGAGCTGAAGGCCACTCGGACCACATGTAAGCCTTCAATTTCAAGTTCAGACAAAATCACATACACTATGGTACAACACCTACATGCAGACACACTTGAAATACTTCTACATCTATACAATAAAATATGGCTTTCGGGGCACATTCTACCCTTTTGGGGGGAGGCCATATTAGTGGTTTTCCTGAAAGAAGGGAAGGACCGTTCCTTGCCCGCTAGCTATCGGCCCATCGCTCTTACAAGCTGCCTGTGCAAGCTCCTCGAGAAGATCATAAACAGGAGACTTGTGTACTTTCGTGAGTACAACGGTCTTCTCGAGGGCTGCCAGCCAGGCTTTAGGGCCGGGCGATCCACATAAGACCAACTTGTCGCCCTTGAGTAATACATGAACGACGCTTTCATTCACAAACAGTTTTGTACAATGGTGCTTTTCGACCTTGAGAAGTCCCATGATACCGCTTGAAGTTACGGGATCCTGAGTGACCTGAAATCTTTCGGCGTTTCGGCCCATATGCTAAACACCCTTGCTAGCTACATGTCTGAAAGAACGTTTCGCGTGAGAGTGAGTAACGCACTGTTCAGGATTCATCTGCCAGAAAACGGCGTGCCGCCAGCTGGAGTTCTAAGCTGTACTCTGTTTATAATTAAAAATGAACTCTCTTGGTTAGGCATTATCACCTACCATTCCTTACTCATTGTACGTATACGACATACAAATATCTTTTAAATAATTTAATATGTCAATTTTTGAACGTGAGGTCCATCTTGGTGTTAAAAAGCTTGCAAGCTGTGCAGACAGAGTGGTTTTAAAGAGTGGTTTTAAACTCAATGTAAAAAAAATATTGTGTAGTGTTCTCCAGGAAGCGCGGGATACATCTGTGCCCAGATATTACACTTAATGGCTTCTCGATTCCTGTAAAAAATTAGTACAATTTTTTTACCATATTCTTCGATAACAAATTAACATTTGTTCCACACTTGAAACATCTTAGGAAAAAATGCTTAATATATAATATTCTTAGAGTTCTCTCCCACCAATCGTATAGTGCAGACAAGAAACTCTCTCTGCGTGTTTATAGCGCCCTCGTTCGATCTGGCTTGGACCAGAGCAGTGTCGTATATGGGTGTGCAACAAAAACGGCACTATAAATGCTGTACCCGGTGATGCATATGGGGCTAGCCTTGCATGTAGCGCTGTTAGCACTAGCCCAGTCCAAAGTCTGTATGTATATTGCAATAAATAATCCCTCGATGGCGAGAGGGTGTACATGGACGTTTATATGCCTCGGAATTCGTGTCTATGACAAATCATGCTTTAACTCCTACCAATAATGATGCATCCTCACTGCATCCATCAATCCATCCATCTCTATGCCATTTCCTCTCAGATTGCGAGAAGCTTCTGAGCTAGCAGTCTCGTTTTCAGGCATCCACAAGATACAAATCATTGATTCCATTCCACCCTTCTGTCTCCGCCCGGTGTCATTTGACCTGTATTTTATGCAATTTAGCAAGGACAAGTCACCAAGAAATTTCTTGGTGCTGGCCGGTTGCTACAGCCATCCCAAAATACGTTACCACTGGCCCCCGGAAGCCACGACTGACACGGCAAGATGCGAGGGTCGGTAAAATCTGTAATGCAGCTGCGCGGCAACAGATTTTTTGAAAGCAGAACAACAATACTACTGCTGAGAGGGAAGGAGACATGCATTATCAGGAGAGGCCGCGCCAGTGGAGCGAAGTTCGTGCAATGCCTTATCGGCGGTACGATACTAGAGGCAGACACGGTCGCCTGCTGTGTCCGCAACTGATGCCGTCACAACAAAGTGTCTCTCCACCGCAAAATAAAAAAAGTTGCAAATGGCATTTACGTTTAGGCATTAGGATGTATGACGCGCAAGCGTTACTCCGGCGTCGAGTGAGCATTTTAGAACGGAGTTGCTGCATTCGCAATTGATGCTGTCTACGCACTAAAGTTCAGGAATGAGAGCTAGGATAGCCGCAATAGGTTTAATCACCGCGGCACAGGAAACTCAGAGGCCGTCTAAGCTTGAATGGTTTAATGTATGTGCGTGAAAAGTCACGGCGTCGGGGTGTTGGTCTGTTCGAGACAGACAGCAACAGTGTCAAAAGTGTTTATCGTGCTGGCCTGACTGAAGCTTGGCTTTCTGATAAGACAAACAGAGAGAGCGAGAGTTAGAGGGGGGGTGCGATGAGGGAGTGAGGTAGGGAGAGAGAAGTGTCTGTTGTGTAAGATTTATAGAACCTTCGGGAAAAGGTATATACAGAAGTAAGTGAATGTCTGCCCGTATTTAGCACAGCTTTAATTCCATGCCGGGTATTTCTTTGCACACAACCTCGCCCATCTAGATTTGTGAACACATTTGTTGGTTTGTATCCTGACCAGTGTTTGATATTCTTAAGTGGAGCTATCCCCGTGTGGCGCCGGAAGGATGGTGTTCGTAGGCGTAGGATGAGAAGTCGTTTTTATATTTTTCGGAGGGGTGAGCATGATAGTCCTGGTCAACCGGGCATTACGGAATGAGAGTTTCAGTGTATTTTGTCCTCTGTGTCACCCCCTCCCAGACCCTTGTTTCCGTGTGTTAATTTATGTAGTGTGAACTTCAATCATTGTGCATTGGAGAATCATTTTCAAGTGTTTAGGTACGCTGCCTGATGCCAAACATTTATTAGCCTTTTGAGCGTATGTAATGATGACTAAGCATCTTTCGATTGTTCTGCTGGGGGAATCGCAGAGAAGATTCAATTCCCGTGTGTACGAAGGGAAAGTAATCACAGCGATTGCCACATTACTCCAGTATGACAATCGTTGCCTCGTACTTCCGGCGTCCCGCCCTTGGCCTAAACTGTTTTCATGGTTTTGAAACTATCCTAAAAGAAATTGGATCTTAGATTGTCACCTGTGATCGTGTAGGTTTGGACCTATGTTTTTCACTAGGGAAAGGGCTGTGATCACTGACTTCTCCATCGGGGCATCCAGATTTTTTTTTACATGTGCCTATATTTATAGGATGACCAGTCCCCATCTCGATTTTCCCAGACACTCCTTTTGTGCTACGAGTAGGACCTCTCCGATTTCTACACAGTTAAAATAAGGGACAATTTAAAGGCCTTTGCCATGGTTGTGAAAATGTGAAGTTTAAGGGCTGCCCTATATGCTGCCTGATTATTAGTGTTTATGTTGCCTTCTTCAGTGCGCGTAACTTGTGTCTGGTGCTGCAGGCTGTACGATACATGGCCTATGATCAGTGCTTCATAAGTTACATAATTTCTTTAGGCCATTCCAACACTTTCCTTTTGCAGGCGTTTTACTTTGTGGGCTAAATGGTTAGAGCTAGTTTACTTTTGACGGTTGTGAGATTTGCCCCGTCAGTTCTCTGTAGGGCCACGCCGGCGAACCTTACGTGAATTGTTTAGAGGATCTCATACTGACCGAATTTTAGGGAATTTTTTAGTTTGCCGCATGGCGCCATTCATAATTTTCCGAACGGAGTTGGCGGTGAAAATGGCCACAAAAATGGTGAAGTTTATTTAATTTTGTGTAGTATGACGCCATATATACCAGGGTTTATATCGTATTAGGACACATATATTTCGTTCCTGGGTACAATGTCCGCTTTCCTTGGTTTTTGAGAGCTCAACGTTAATCTGCTGCCACCTTTTAAAGATAGTTCACACAATGTTCGCGCAGCCATTTGGGTGCCCAGATGCACGCGAGTCTGTGGATGTACGGCAACGCTGGCATAGCGGGACCCTAGCTGGCTTCATTTTAGGTGGTCGGAGAGAAACTCTGGTGGGGGCGTAAGTTTTGGGCATGGGTGACGAACGTGCCTGCTCAGTAACTTCAGTGCGCAGGCGTGGTGGCAGCTCAGATCGCTTGTCTTTCCCTTTGCCTCCGGCGTAGGAACATTGTCCTCCTTTCCACAATTGAATTGCCGCCGCTCGTCTTTCCCGATTCCGGTGAGCCGTCTTATCAGGCTGCCTCTCTTGTAGTTTCCTGTAACCACCTATGACGTACTTCGCGGACGCATGAGGAGCACTGCTGATAGCGGATGGCTACGAAGCACGGGGAAATCAAAAATGAGCCTAATAACGCTAGCGTGTTAAAAATCCACTTTTTGGTGCTTCACTTTCAGAAGTCACACTTGCGCTATGAGGGGCGTAGTAGTGGAGCGTTCCGGATTAATTTCGATCACCTCAAAATTTTCAATATTTGCCGAAAAGAGGACACAAACGCATTTTTATATATGCCCCATTACGAAAAAGGACGGCCGGGGACGAGATCCGGACCCCCATTTTTGGCTCAGCATCACAACGCCCTAACCAGTGAGAAACCGCAGCATGTTTAGTACCAGAACAAACTGCGCACCAGCATTTGTTAGCAAAACTAGACCAAGGTGCAAATGACTAACTGGAGTCTCTCAAAAACCAAGAAAGCCATACCTAATAAGGAGAAACAAACTGACATATAAACACCTTAATGAATCTAATTACATAAATTTGCGAACCACGTTTCATTATTTCCGCTTTTCTGCTTCCTCCTCAAATTCTGTGGGGCAAACAACAAAAGGCGCGACGTGGCCAAGGTAAACGTCACCTCCGAAAGTAGGTATAGGGGTCCTTCATAGAACCGTTACGTAAGTCGGACTCCTTGGGCCTAATTTTGTGCTGCTGTTTTCTCTAAAAAATGCTCGGCGTGGTGATAGGGTCAAGTCATAGAGAAGATTTCAGAATCGCCAGAAAGACGAAATATTGAACCAGTTCCTCTTTTTATGAATTGGCCAAACTGAAGAAGAGGAATGGAAGAAGAAACGATAATGATCATTCAGCCACTGACCATGAGCCGGATATCCGACTGCCTACCATACCACAAAATTACCCGCACGGAAGAAAAACGAGCACCTTCATCAGGATAGGAGATAAGGCAGATCTCCATCTCGCAATTTTTATCGCATTGCGAACTAACAAACTATGGACGACCAGGGCTACAAAATCGACGCCCCGGGGAGGGTTTACGAGGAGGTGAAGGCCTTTACGTTCAGGTAGGGGTGAAATGAGAAACTGTTGGCAACGGATAGACTTGGGGAGCTAAGCATAGAAGGCAGGTGAAGTGGCTGAGGCCCTTGTCTTGCGATGGACCTAAACTGGCTCTTGATGGTGATTATGAAGACGACGATGGTGAATATATTCACGACTTTATATTTGTAAAGGCTTTTGAAGAAATTCAGTAGAGAAATCGCTCTATTGGCACAAATTGTTTCTTGGAAGACAAATTCGGTACGTGGCTTTATATGGAAGACAGGCGACCCGCCTACATCGCGAATGTGTTAACTATACCAGCGACACCACATCAAAATTAGCCTCCTGAATCAAAAACAAGGATCCAAACCTGCCGAAGTTCAGGTGATATGGAATGATCAAGTTCATCGGATGAACTTGCATTACCATAAAAAAAAGTCTACACCAAATCCGGAATTATAAAAGTAGGAGGCAGAAATCGTCGCAGTTGACTACTCTTGCAATCTTCGTGTGTGTGCAGGACCCTTCTACATACATGAACTAAACAGTAGAAGCTGGAGCCATCCCCTTGGCAATCTGACTATCGGAAGCATCGGATAAAAAGAGGCGTAAACACCACTGGACATTGTTGCTGGCGGTACATTGCTTAAACGCTTCGGTAATATACTCTCTCCCAAAGTAAAGAACGTTTACAACCCCTGGACACTCGCAAACAGAGGTCTCGAAGAGAACGAGGCACCAACTAGGAAGCACGCAAACCCAGATTACGTGCACCTTGAAGCAACGACGCTCGCACTCTCCTACCCAAAAAATGTTAATAACGTCTCGTAAGTTTATGCCTAATAACACGACCTGTCTTGTCCTGCAAGGGGGTCTCACTACCGAACAGTTGCAGACTACGCGGAGGGAAAACAACAAATAAATCTAAAATTAATGTTGGCGGGGATGTTTGCTGGGAAAACCTTACATTAACCTAAACTTTTGCTCCATTCGGTGCACATTAAACCACTTCCATGCATCCCAGCCTTGCAAAGGAGTATGACGAAAGAACAATAGCTCCAACACTGCATATTCCACTTCCATTAAAACATTTTAGGTGATTTTGTCAAGGTCCTTACCGCAAGATCAGTGTGAGCTGATTAGAAGCGGAAGGGAAGCTGCTCCGTTGGGGCTCCTGCGTTTTTTTTTCCACTTTTGATATTTATAATATTTTGTCACCCCCTTTCCCTGAACCAAAAATAATTTTCGCTATAGAAATGTTTTCCTTGTCCATGTTTCAAGAAGCAAAATCATTCAGTCCAGCATCGACTTTAGAGTATAAACCCTTTGAATCCCTTTCGCTGCCAGCTTATTGCCCGAACTAACCAACACCCCGAATCCACGACCTGCCACAATGACATTTAAAGCCACGGAAACACACAGAGTCTCTTTCTCTCCTGGGCCACAGGGATTAATGACCCTCCTGTTAGTGTTTCTCTCTTCGCAGACATTCAGTTCTCATGAAGCATATATCGTAAATGTACCAATTATGTTCCAAAGTGTTCCCCGGGAGTCAAAGCATCGCTATCCCATCGTACATCGTATGATCCCAACATAAATGTCATACCCAACTTTAATTACCCTTCTACAGTTTGGGCTCCGTCCTCCAAAGCTGAGCCGCCACAAAACTTACCATCCCTCTTTTCTTCTCTGCTTTATCGCTGGCTTGACGGGTGCAATGGTTGTAGAAGATGTCACTTTATCAGCGCGTCGATTTTCATTACTCGCTGCATGCATCCCTCCGTTCCGCGAAATTGCTCTGCGCTGTTGTTTTCTATTACTTTTTTCCCCTTGTGTAGCAGTAATGCCCTCCCGAACCTCACCAACAGTGCAATGTGGGCTACCAAGCATAGCCAGCAGTCGTGGCCACCACGAGTGTTCTTCGGCTTAACCGAAGAGTACGTGTAAGGCGGTTTGATGGAGGCGTATTTCTATTGATTGGCTCTTTAAAAACCAAACAAACAAGCAAGAAGGCTGGTAAATACAAACGCTCACAACTTATTATGTATTGACAGTAGTAGACACGCCAACCCTGCACCGTAGAAAATTCCTCTTCATCTAGTGTCCTGAGGGTTACAATTGCACATGTTTATATATTATTTCAGAAGTTCCTCTTTGGTGTTGCTTATGTCGTTTACTGTGAAATATATGCATGTCTTGGCAGCAATAATGATGTCGATAGCATTAGGCTGTTTCTCTTAAAACCTCTGAGAAAAGGAACGCAAGAATACGGTTTCAGCACACAGGCCTCATATAATATAAAAAATTAAATCTGCGGTTTCAGCCTTCCTAATCTGGTCAAGAAGGCACTTGAAACTCCTCGCCAAAGAACTACTTATACCATATGCAAGCTAAACCTTGAAACGTAAATACAGCTGACAAGTTTCTAATTCAGAGTCTCGGAGAAGTATTCACAAGTACTTAGTTCTTAATTAGCAACAAGGTTTTCGCGGTTCTGCCGAGGGTTGGATCGCGTTCCAACATACGAACCGGCCTATTTAGAACATGTCCGGCCGGTACACCAAAAGGTCTCGAAGACAGATCGATCTTGATGATGATGACAGCTGCTCTCTCGCGGGAATGGAAGACAACCCCCATATCGATAGTGCTGGATCGGGAGTGCCGCCATCACAATTCTTCAACCTCGCCGACCTGTGCGGGCAGCCCTAAAATTCGGAAATACGAGCAAACCGATTCGGCCACCCCCATTCAAATCACCCTGTGGAACTGCCGGGCTTTAAGTGCAGCACAAAGCGGCCTTCCGACTTTTCCTCACGACGTTTTAAAACCTTCCTGCTATGGTAGCCCGTTAAGAGCCAGGCAGTGGTGCCACGGTGACAAACTATACTACGTTTCAGCAACACGGCTTATCCTGCATCTGCGTGCGTAAAAATAACACGGCCAACTTAGTTGACCTTAACCTTAAGCGAAAATTCTCGTACGTGATGGTAACACTTCTTCCGCTACGCCAACAGGACCCGCCCCTACACGTGCTAAACATCTATTGCTCGTCGAGACTAGCCAACATTACATTCACAGACCTTTTTAGCCGGGCACTAAAGGCTGCGGCAAGGACCTGCCGGTGATTTTGGGCGATTTTAGCACCCCCCAAACACTTTGGGGATATGTCCGTGAAGAGCGCCGTGGACGTCAGTTGGCGGCACTTATGTCCGCGCTGGCCTAACTCTTTAAAGCGACCCTGCGTACCCAACTCGCGTGGGTACTTCCGTCACCCGGGACACATCTCCGGACCTTACGCTCATTAAAAACATCAAATATGCAGATTGGGTCAACACCGAGGCGACCTTCGGCAGCGACCAGTGCATACTCAACACCACCATTCGCACCCGCCCCTTGGCAAGAGCTTAAACAGAATTAAAATTACCCGATTGGAATACATTTCGACAAATATACACTACCTCCACCCCCATTAAGGAGAAAGGGTACCACGCTTGGTCCCAGTAATTGGTTTCGACCCTTCGCTCCACGGAAACACACATTAAGCTGTCGGATACAATTTAGGAGGTGGATAACTACCTCCTTCACATATGGGATGCTCGGCACAGCCTCGTCCGCCGTTGGCGGCGACAAAAACACAACCGAAAACAGAAATTTCGCATCCCCGAGCTCACCCGGTGAGCGTCGTAGTACGTGTCCCAGCTCGCTGACTCTAACTGGGTGGACCGATGCGACACGCCCGCGCGACAAATGTCCAGCAGGAGTACCTGGCGCCTCTTCCACGCCTTGATTGATCCGACCAACACTCGAATAGAGACACAAAAGCACATCCAACGAGCGATTCACAGCTTCGATGGCGACACGACAACACTGGCGTGCAAACTCTGAGGCCAATACCTATGCAAACAGCAGGACCACCGAGGGTCCGCGTACTCGTATGCAGGTAGCTAGAAATGGGAGTTGGATCAACCGTTCCAGCTATACGATCGGAAGGCGGCACTAGCAAAAACTAGGCGAGGAACGGCACCAGGACGGGATCACATCACAGTGAAACTACTTGCCAATCTTCCGGACTCTGACTACACTATGCTCCTTGCTTACATGAATTATATTTGGCTAGGGGAAACACCCCTCTCGATTGATTGGAAGACGGCCCTCGTCACCTTCATACCCAAAGCGGGCAAAGCCATTGCACGGACAACCTCCGCCCCATCTCCCTTACCTCTTGTCTGGGAAACTTAATGAACACGATGGTGCGTGACAGGCTGTCCTAGGTTTTGGAGAAGAAAAATGTATTTTCAGACATCATCTTCGGGGTCCGCCCGCACCGGTCCGCGCAGGATGTCTTGCTCCAGCTCGATCGTGTGATCCTCAATCCCGTCGAGTACCCTCTCAGTGACAAAGTTGTGGTCGCTTTAGATTTGAAGGAGGCCTTTGATAACGTGACTCACGAAATTATCCTAACATCTCTCACAAGTAGACTGTGGCCAAAATGCCTTCAACTATATTAAGCAATTCCTTACTGACCGACAATCATATATTCGAATTCAAGACATGGAACACGGTCCTTACCAATTAGGAATGCGAGGGACCCCGCAGGGAGCTGGCCTCTCACCCCTCCTATTTAATGTGGCAATGTTAAGTCTACCTGCTCAGCTGGCGAAAGTCGAAGGCATCCGGCATGTGCTGTATGCCGACGATATCACCATCTGGACGTCACAAGGTTCGTCAGGAGACATGGAGGCCAACCTGCAGCGAGCGGCGGACGTCGTGGATGACTACGCCCGTCGCTGTGGCCTTCAGTGCTCCCCGTACAAATCGGAATTCGTGCACATACGCCCCTCACCAAAGTGCACCACCAAAATCGACCTGTCCCTTCACAGCGGACCCATACCCAAACGCGATGAGATCAGAGTACTGGGGCTCTTCGTTGACAAACATCACAGAGCAATGACAACATTGGCCAAATGGCGTAATGTGGGGGACCAGGTGGGCCGGATGATCCGCCGGGTTTCCAGTAAGCACGGGGGGTTACGACGCAAAGATGCCTTGCGGCTGGGACATGCATTCGTAACCAGCCGAGTCATGTACTCGGCTCCATGCCTCCACTTACGCAGGTTTGACAAGAATGTACTCGAAGTCATTCTCCGTAAAATATACAAGCGCGCTCTCGACCTTCCGATCAACACCTCCAACCAGCGCCTTCTAGGCATGGGAATGGTGAACACATTAGAGGAGCTGCGTGAGGCGCACTTGACAAATCACTACACGAGACTCTCTAAAACGCCGACAGGTTGCCGCCTTCTTGCTCGACTACACAGCCATCACCCAATACATACAAAAAAGGCGTACAGATTCCCGACGTCAGGAGATACGCCTTGCATGTGCGTCCTCTTCCGGCCAACATGAGACGAGATGACCACAGGGGCCGACGCGTCGTGCGAGAACCAGCATTGGATCGCCACTATGGTCGAAAAAGATGACTCTTCTACGTAAGCGCCTCCGACCCGCACCACGGGGGTTGGTACACGGCCGTGGTCGTCCCCCAAAACACGGCAGTGAACGGACTCACTTTCCTTGCACACAATATTACACCAGCGGAGGAGATTGCCATCGCCCTGGCCGCCGAAGATCAGGACTCGCGGGTCATTATCACCGACTCCAGGGGTGCCTGCCGGAATATCGAACAAGGATGCATTCCGTACTTTGCTTACAAAATTCTGCAAAACAGTAACTACCTGGGTGCCCCCGAGAATCGAACGATCATATGGGCTCCGGCTCACACGATGCGGCTGACGCCGCGGCCCTTGTTCTCACTTTCCAGGCACCATCCTCATCCCCTACCGATCCGGACCTAGAACCCAATGCCGCTTGCACCTTTAAGGAAGTCACACAGTTTTATCAATCCAGCCATTCCGTCTATCCAAAGCCCTGTAGGGGACTCACGAAGGCGGACGAGCGCATCCTCCATCGCCTTTATAGGAAAACTCTGTTTTGCCCGGCAATATTAAAACACTTCGATCCCGCTTGCACGGGGAAGTGACCGCACTGTAAGGAAGATTTATGTTACATTTTCCGCATGGTGTGGGCGTGCCGAAAAACCCCAAACCTACGCCCTCTACCTAACCCCTCCCGGAAAGACTGCTAGGCAGCCCTGCTCGGCGGCTCTGACCTGGTGGCCCAATGGGCCCAGGTCGGGTGGGTCCGCGCCGCGGCCGACGCCATTGGGCACCCGTAAGGGGCAGCCCACCTAGTCTTTGTACGGGGCGGCCTCTTAAAGACTGCTCCCCACCCTCCTTGTACAAACTTCTGTAAATAAATATTTTTCAGTCAGTCAGTCAGTCCTTCAGTTTGTGCCGCAAGCCAACACACACCGGGAAGTTCGTAGACTTCCAATCGAACGGGTGCACCCGGTCGCGTATTCAAAAACCATATCCCATAGGGGCCCAGGCCGACCACACCACCTTCAAACGGTGACGTCACAACGTGACGTCACTTTCCCTACGTGCACGACTTCAATTTTTGTTTCCTGTTTTGGGCGGTGGCCGATGGTTTTGCTCTGTGCGCAAGGCTGGGGCTGCGGCGCTGGTGAGCTGACCCACATTTAGTAGAAGTTAAAGGCCCAACCACACGCAGCGTACTTTCGGCGTTTTCTCGCGTGGCGACGCGAGCTGACGGGCGAGCAGCGCCGATGTCTACGGTCGCCAGATATCGGCGTCGACGCAGCGCGAGAGAGCAGCGGAAAGCTGAAAGCAGCGGTCGGGTTTTACGTCCTTCTCGTGCTTTGGGGTCATTCCTTTCAGCAGAAGAGAATCAATTTCAATCTATCAATTTCAATCTGCTTCCGCGAAATATGCGGAAACAGATGCTCAGTGTGTCTCCCCACCCCCACCCACAGATTGTTAAATTTCACATGTCCAAACTGTGCTGGCATAGCGCATCTGAAAGGGCTTTTCCTACAAATATTTCTGCTGCATCGCCGCTGAAGGAGCAGTTTGGGGAGCTAGGGAAAGTCCCGTTTTCGGTGTACAAGCGCGGTTTGTCACAACTGATTAGCAAGAATTCATCAACAGGATTTTGAGCTCCTGTACGCATTTGAACTTAACAAGAAGCTCCGAACTAGAATTACACGGGTGAATAAGAAGCGATCTTTGTAACTTGCACGAAAACGTAGTTACATGGTGTAGAGTGGGACCAGTAACACAGGCAAAAAGAGTGAATGTTCCCCTATAGCATTGTGCAAAAGCGTGATTTACAAGCAAAGGCTAACTGTAAGTTTTCAAACTGACCTCAAAAACATCACTCATATGCCCACATTGCCCCAGCGGGTAATTCAAACGTAGCATCTCACTCAAGCAGGCTGGCCGCATGGCCGCAGCCGCGAGCCAAATCTAACGACATTGTTGCGCCTAATTTTTCGGCTAACGTAATCTCAATACGCCGCCTAAACGCCTTTCTCTTAAACGAGAACCGCAGTAAACCTCACGAATATTTTGATAGTACGAGAAACCACAGCAATATCTCCCCATAAAAAAGAAATTGCATGTTGAGCAGCCGTGAGACGTGCCATGTTTAACCTTCAAAATACGATTATTCTACAACCGACCAAGCTATGTTACGAACAAGCTGCACTGGCTCCGCTGACACCTGCCGACACCTCCAAAAGAGATTTCGCCTTCTCTCACGCAACTTTCAGGTGTGATTACTCCCCGCCAAAAGAAATATTGCAATTGCCGAAATTATCTATTTAACTTACACCAGAAATAGAAAACTAAATGCGGTGTGCAATATTATTAATTACGAAACGTTTGTGAGCCCTATTTGCACGCACAGCGGAGCAGGACGTGACACAAGTGCAGTAATCCCGGCCGAACACAGCAGGAGCTATAAGAAAGCACGGGAAATGTATAACAGAGAGGAACCTTTTCAATTTACCTGGAGAAGAAAGTAACATGTAGGCTTTGTAAGCAATCACCTTACCAAGTGGAGCAAATGCCAGAATTGCGCCACCGTACAAGGCCTGTTATGTAAACACCGGACCGCAAGACTTTTCGCTGGTTGCGCCGCCTGTCGTGAGTTCTGAACAAGTGCTCGGTACATCGCTGGTGCTGCAATGTGCTTTGAATAAACAGAAATTCAGTCACTGTCCAAGGCGACAAAATGAAAAGTCGTTTCGGAACCCGCACAGGTTCCGTGTTCACAATGAGGCAAAATGGACAAGTTTCGAACTTAAAGGTGCAGCTTGCGACGCAATGACCACATGTATATCAATGGTCACGTCCCTTCATTTCTATTTATGGTATCTGAGTGTGTTTGCCTGAACCATGATTCTTGTAAAAGAACCGATGTCACTTTTCGTTCTTTGGACAGAAACGCAGTGTTATCCCAGTCAATATCGTTCTTGTGCTTGTGCAAATGCTCGGCAATCGCATTAGAGGTCACCTTATGGTTTTTCCAATCGCGTTGGTGCTCTTTCATCCTTCTGGAAAACTTTGTGGTTTTCCCGATGTAAACATGGTTGCAATTAACGCAGGCGACACGTTAGAAAACACCGGAAGAAATATTAACGGGCAGCGGGTCCTTGGCTTTCACCAGCTTATTCGGAAGCTAGCTGGCCGGCACGTGTCCAATGCCTAGGTTATACTCCGCGAAAATACGTGCCAAAGCTTCGCCTATACCCCGTACATACGAAATACCGCCAGTAGCAGTGAAGACCCTTCGATTGGCAGTTTTAGGTTGTAGTTTTTGCTTCTCAATTCTTTCACAAAATGTTGTGGGTAGCCATTGCCACAAATGTTCCTGCGTACTACTTTTAGTTTTATTTTCAGATTGTTCCCGTCCTTGCAGATTCTTCTCGCACGCGTCCCCAGCGATGACACGACAGCTCTTTTGTGGGGGCAGCTGACATACATAGAATCGTACTGATACCACTTTTAACGCAAAATTCAGTCAAATCAGCTACATAATTAGGAAAAAAGGGTATGGCCATGTGACCCACGAGCTCATTTCCGGCAACGGCACCTATGGTGTCATTCGCGCCAGCTCTGCGATTCGCGGAGGCCGGCACAAGCAGACGCAAATTAGAGAGAGCTTAGAAGCTAGCCGAACGAGCGATTTGCGCTTAACATCAGGGCACATTGTTTACAAAGCAATAAGAATGGTGGGACAAACAGTGGGATGCACGAAATCACATGTAAACATACAAGTACTGATGCGTACTGCTGTTGGTACTGCGCGCACTATGCTTGGTTTAGCGGCGCAGTGCTGCGAGCCTTGGGGTTGTCTCAGACGACACTGGCCGATTGACGCAAGCAACGGTGTCTTCTGTGACCATATTTGTCGAGCGAGCACTGTTACAGGAAACGATTATTTTCTCCCAGAACAAAAACAAGCTAGGTCAGAGACAAACGAAAGGCTTGCCACGATATGGTGGCGCCATCTAGGTTCAGGTAACGTAAAGAAACATAGGAACGCAACCGTAGTGTACCTGACGATCAGCACCGCCGTACAGGCTGGAGACACCCTTTGAACGGTCCCGTGCCGCCGCAATCGGGCCAACGTGCTCAACGCGTTGTTCTTTTCGTTTCCCACGAGACCTACAAACGCGAAAAAGATAAGCTGATTCAACCTATTATAGAGCGGTTTTCACACAGTGACTTGCTTCGGCGGCGAGCGAGCGACCCCAAATGGCGGCGCCAGCATATACATGTCTCTACCCTGTACGGCGGACACGTGAATCAAGGTACTCTAGACTGCAGAGTGGTCGGTTCCTGTGATGTCATTGCACACCCCGAAAACAAGCGATTTACCGGGAAAATAAAATTTCAACTTAAAATAATTTATTTCTCAGTGAATAAACCATCGTTTGTATCCGGACAAGCGCTGGGGGCACTATAAAACACGAAATCGTTCGAATAAACCAAACTTGCTTTTCCGCTTCATTACTCGATTTATGAATTCAAAGTGTGAGCAAAGCGAATTTCGGGGCTGCCATGATACTGGGGGTACCGTCGAACGTCGCTTGTAGGATAAACGGCAGGGCACTCTGGCTCCCTTTATTTGCCTTGAAAAAAAAAAGCCGGTGAAACCCTCATTGCAAAAAAAACGATGTTTTGCCAATATTCTAATCATGGACTTTCAAAACAAAACGCCATCACTCAAGCGCACAACCACTCGAACACGCCAGGAGAAGACGCGGTTGCCAAGAATTTGGTACCCGAACAGAGTCTGCCAACGAATATTGCCGAGTGATTTCCTTTGGTGATGTTTCAGAGATTTGAGCCGTGGTAACGCTCGTTTCTTACGCACCCGTCTTGGATCCGAGTGCAGTTATGCTATTACTACAAGCGATGTAACCACAGCGCCCTTATTTGAGTCGAGAAAAGCTGTCGCAAAACCTCGGTTTTCCCTACGCAATCCACGGTAGGAACGAATGGAAAGGCATGCGCCGCTAGCATTCTGGCGTTCATAAGTCTTGGTCGTCACGCACCAATCTTGCAACCAAGCCCCGTCATGCTAATACTACAAGCGACGTAGCCACAGCTCCCTAATTTAACTCAAAAAAGCTATAGCAAATACCTGATCACCCCAATGAAAACCAAACAAGACAGAAATGAATGAGTGCTTTGCAACAGAAATAGCTCGCAATTTGTCTCAATGCAGCCGATAACCGCAAGTTAAAAAGATATTGATTCTCTTCTGCTGAAAGGAATGACCCCAAAGCACGAGAAGGACGTGAAACCAGACCGCTGCTGCCAGCTTTCCGCTGCTCTCTTGCGCTGCGTCGACGTTCATAACTGGCGAGCGTAGACTCGTAGACATCCCATTGCTCGCACGTCAGCTCGCGTCGCCACGCGAGAAAACGCCGAAAGTACGCTGCATATGGTTGGGCCTTGAACTTCTACTAAATGTGCATCAGCTCCCCAGCGCCGCAGCCCCAGCCTTGTGCCCAGAGCGAAACCATCGGCCGCCGCCCAAAACGAGAAACAAAAATCGAAGTCGCGCACGAAGAGAAAGTGACGTCACGTTGTGACGTCACCGTTTGAAGGTGGTGTGGTCGCCCTGGGCCCCTAGGGGATATGGTTTGGGAATACGCGACCGGGTGCACCCGTTCGATTGGAAGTCCAAGAACTTCCCGGTGTGTGCTGGCCTTCGGCGAACACTGAGGAACTGGCTGACTGACTGAAAAATATTTATTTACAGAAGTTTGTACAAGGAGGGTGGGGAGTGGTCCTTAAGAGACCGCCCCGTACAATGACTAGGTGGGCTGCCCCTTACGGGAGCCCAATGGCCTCGGCCGTGGCGCGGGCCCACCTGAACTGGGCCCGTTGGGCCGCCAGGTCAGAGCAGCCGAGCAGGGCTGCCTCGCAGTCTTTCCGGGAGGGGTTAGGTAGAGGGCGTAGGTTTGGGGTTTTTCGGTACGCCCACGGCATGCGGAAAATGTCAGATAAATTTTCCTTGCAGTGCGGGCACTTCCCCCTGCAAGCGGGGTCGAATTGTTTTAATATTGCCGGGCACAAGAGAGTTTTCTTATAAAGGCGAAGGAGGATGCGCTCGTCCGCCTTCGTGAGTCCCCTACAGGGCTTTGGATAGACGGAATGGCCGGATTGATAAAACTGTGGGACCTCCTTAAAGGTGCAATCGGCATTGGGTTCTAGGTCCGGATCGGTAGGGGATGAGGATGGTTCCCGGAAAGTGAGCGCGGGCAGCGGCGTCAGCCGCCTTGTGTGAGCCGGAGCCCATATGATCGTTCGATTCTCGGGGGCACCCAGGTAGTTACTGTTTTCCAGAATTTTGTAAGCAAAGTACGGAATTCATCCTTGTTCGATATTGCGGCAGGCACACTTTAAGTCGGTGATAATGACCCACGAGTCCTGGTCTTCGGCGGCTAGGGGGATGGCAATCTCCTCTGTGGGTGTCATATTGTGTGGAAGGAAAGTGAGTCCGTTCACTGCCGTGTTTTGGGGGACGACCACGGCCGTGTACCAACCCCCGTGGTGCGGGCCGGAGGCGTCTACGTAAAAGACAACACTTTTTCGACCATAGTGGCGATCCAATGCTGGTCCCCGCACTACGCGTCGGCCACTGTGGTCATCGCGTGTCATGTCGGCCGGAAGAGGACGCATATGCAAGGCGTATCTCCAGACGTCGGGAATCTGGACGCCTTTTTCGTATGTATTGGGTGATGGCTGTGTAGTCGGGCAAGAAGGCGGCAACCTGTCGGCGTTTTAGAGAGTCTCGTGTATTGATTTGTCAAGTGTGCCTCACGCAGCTCCTCTAATGTGTTCACCATTCCCAGGCCTAGAAGGCGTTCGTTGGAGGTATTCATCGGAAGGTCGAGAGCGCGCTTGTAGATTTTACGGAGAATGACTTCGAATACATCCTAGTTAAACCTGAGTAAATGGAAGTATGGAGTCGAGTGCATGACTCGGCTGGTTACGAATGCATGTCCCAGGCGCAAGGCATCTTTCCATCGTAACCCCCGTGCTTACTGGAAACCCGGCGGATCATCCGGCCCACCTGGTCCCCCACGTTATGCAATTTGGCCAATGTTGTGTCTGCTCTGCGATGATTGTCAACGAAGAGCCCCAGTACTCTGATCTCATCGCGTTTGGGTATGGGTCTGCCGTGAAGGGACAGGTGGATTTTGGTGGTGCACTTTGGTGAGGGGCGTATGTGCACGAATTCCGATTTGGACGGGGAGCACTGAAGGCCACAGCGACGGGCGTAGTCATCCACGACGTCCGCCGCTTGCTGCAGGTTGGCCTCCATGTCTCCTGACGAACCATGTGACGTCCAGATGGTGATGTCGTCTGCATACAGCGCATGCCGGATGCCTTCGACTTTCGCCAGCTGAGCAGGTAGACTTAACATTGCCACATTAAATAGGAGGGGTGAGAGGCCAGCTCCCTGCGGGGTCTCTCGCGTGCCTGATTGGTAAGGACCGTGTTCCATGTCCTGAATTCGAATCTATGATTGTCGGTCAGTAAAGCATTATTTTGTGAGTCACATTATCAAAGGCACCCTTCAAATACAAAGCGAGCACAACTTTGTCACTGAGAGGGTACTCGACGGGATTGAGAATCTCACGATCGAGCTGGAGCAAGACATCCTACGCGGACCGCTGCGGGCGGACCCCGAAGATAGTGTCTCAAAATGTCTGAAAGTGTCTGAAAATGCATTTTTGTTCTCCAAAACCTAGGACCGTTTGTCGCGCACCATAATGTTCATTAAGTTTTCCACGCAAGAGGTAAGGGAGATGGGGCGGAGGTTGTCCGTGCAATGGCTTTGCCCACTTTGGGTATGAAGGTGACGAGGGCCGTCTTCCAATCAATCGAGAGGGGTGTTTCCCCTAGCCAAATATAATTCATGTAAGCAAGGAGCATAGTGTAGGCAGAGTCGGGAAGATTGGCAAGTAGTTTCACTGTGATGTGATCCCGTCCTGGTGCCGTTCCTCGCCTTATTTTTGCTAGTGCCGCCTTCAGATCGTATAACTGGAACGGTTGATTCAGCTCCGCTTTCTGGCTACCTGCATACGAGTACGCGGACCCTCGGTGGTCCTGCTGTGTGCATAGGTATTGGCCTAGGAGTTTGCACGCCAGTTTTGTCGTGTCGCCATCGAAGCTGTGAATCGCTGGTTGGAGGAATGTGCATATTGATTGTTTTTAATGAGCGTAAGGTCCGGACATGTGTTCCGGGTGACAGAAGTACCCACGTGAGTTGGGTACGCAGGGTCGGTGTGAAGAGTTAGGCCTAGCACGGACATAAGTGCCGCCAACTTACGTCGATGCCGCTCTTCACGGACATATCCCCAACGTGTTTGGGGGGGCCTTAAAATCCCCAGAACTCACCAGCAGGTCCTTGCCCGCAGCCTTTAGGGCCCTGTTTAAAAGGTCAGTGACTGTAATGTTGGCTAGTCGATTGATTGATTGATTGATTGTGGGGTTTAACGCGCCGACGCAACGCAGGCGATGAGGCGCGCCGTAGTGGAGGGCTCCGGATTAATTTTGACCACCTGGGGATCTTTATCGTGCACCGAAATCTCGTACACACGGGCGTTTTTGCTTTTCGCCTCCATCAGAAAAGCGGCCGCCGCGACCGGGAATCGAACCCGCGACCTCGTGCTCTGCAGCGCAACGCCTTAGCCACTGAGCCACCGCGGCGGGTAATGTTGGCTAGTCTCGGCAAGCAATAGATGTTTAGCACATGTAGTGGGGGGTCCTGTTGGCGTAGCGGAAGAAGTGTTACCATCACGTACGAGAATTTGGGCTTAAGGTTTAGGTCAACTAAGTTGGCCGTGTTATTTTTACGCACGCAGATGCAGGATAAGGGGTGTTGCTGAAACGTAGTATAGTTTGTGATCGTGGCACCACTGCCTGGCTCTTGAAGGGCTACCATAGCAGGAAGGCTTTCAAACGTCGTGAGGAAAAGTCGGAAGGCAGCCCGCTTTGTGCTGTACTTAAAGGGGCCCTGAAAGGCGTTTTGAGCACCCTAAATTGACTAGCGCAATCGTTAGATTGGGTCGTCAACATCATCTGTGCCAAGTATTACTCTTTTACGCGCAGCGGAAAGCTCACACTTTTGTTGCAAAGTTTGTCGCTTTTTTCTCACCCTTTCCTTCGTGTTTTTGGACGCCGCCATCTTCACATGTCTACATCATCGATCCCCAGATGTTCGTCATGAGCTAGACATCCTGCTATTGGGCGGCTTTTTCACGCACTCCCGGCAAAGAGATGAGTCGTCTGCTCAGTGTCGGCTCGCCGGCTGATCTGCCAGCGGAGTGCCGGAGTGCTTGGACATTTTACGACAAACGAAACAAGTGTAAACAAACGCTTAACCGTTTGTATTGAATGCAACAGGGCCATAACACGACATGAATATTATCTTACTTGAGTACGTTCCATAAAGAAAGCGTTGAAGCCCCGTGGCACTTTTCTTGCAATCGCAAAAAACGCCCTGAAGCCGAATGCCCGGGTTTGACGCATACATTTTATTCAACTTCCAAACAATCCTGAGATGCGTTTCGAACGAATACAACGTCACAACATGCGTTGCAAGTCCGAACCGCGATTGATAGACGATGGGTTGCCTCCTCCTGCCCCTCGTAAATTCGGACTCACCTCGCGCGCGGTTTGCGGGGACGAACAGCAAGTCACTTAACTCTGGCGCACAAGCCGAGATGGCTTTTACCCACGCACACTGCGCATACTCCATGCGAGGTTGAGTCGTACGCCGCTTGAGAAAGATAATCCAGACCATGGGAAGCACTATCCACCCGCAGAAGCACAACGTCGCATTTCATCGCGAAACAAAGGCGTCCACAACACACACACCATCGCCTCCTGTAATGCCAAAGGCATCTCGCACTTCCAAATGTGAGTGAGTAGTATGCCTGCAGTGCCCATATGCCGCGAGGTGGGGCGCCAAGCTGAACCGGGATCACGCAACCGTAACTGACTTCTAGAGCGGTTTGTGCCTTGTTGCCAGGGCAACCGATGTTTGATATTGTCAAAGAAATGGTGCTCGCTCCAGCGCGAGGAAGCTCAGAGCCGTGGCGGAGCATGTTTTGCCAACGTTGCCGCTCTCCACCACGCGTCGCCCCAAGCTGAACTGGCGTTTTGTGCTCGGGTTCTGTGTCGGTTTAAAATGTCTTTTTCACATGCCGCCGGCAAGAATTACCACCGCCACAAAATAAGACCCGGCACCAGCGGGGCCACATCTGATAGGGCGCTTTTTGGATAAACAGTGCACTGTGCATCCAAGGGAGCGAGCGCAGGATCCTCCCCGTGCGGCTGCGAGTTCGCCGCCGATAAAAAGTCGTGTGCCGCCGATAGCAAAGTTATGCAGCAACGTACACCGCGAAAGGGCAAGGCCAGGCCGACGCACACACGGGGCCAGATTTTTCGTTCGCTTTTCCAGCCTTGAGCGGAGTGCCGGATTCATGATGTCAACAAAGCTTGCCCGTAGCAGACGGCTGTGTCAGCAGCGCAATAGCGGAAGTACGTCACCGCCGAGGAGCGCAGCATCATGGGAGGGGAGGCTCGCTGACCGTCAACAGCGGAGAGTAAGTTGAAAGGAGGAGGAAACGCGGCGCGACGATAATGCGCGGTTTTTGATTTGCGGTTTCTCAGCTAATACTCATCGCTTCAACAAAATTCTTGCGGGAGGAGATTGCTAATACATTGTTTTATTTGGTTACATGTACATCCACGCATCGGCGGAAGGTATTTCAGGACCCCTTTAAAGCCCCGACAATTCCACTGGGTGATTTGAATGGGGGTGGCCGTAGTGGATTGCTCGTATTTCCGAAGTTCAGGGCTCCCGCACAGGTAGGCGAGGTTGAGGAATTTTGATGGCGGCACTCCCGATCCAGCACTAGCGAGGGGGAGGGTTGTCTTCCATTCTCGCGAGAGAGCAGCTGTCATCATCATCAAGATCTATCTGTCTTCGAGACGTTTTGGGGTACCGGCCAGACACGTCCTAAATAGGCCGGTTCGTTTGTTGGAACGCGATCCAACCCTCGGCAGAACCGCGAAAACCTTGTTGCTAATTAACAATTAAGTACTTGTGAATAATTCTCCGAGACTGAATTAAAAACTTGTCAGCTGTATTTACGTTTCAAGGTTTAGCTTGCATATGGTATAAGTCGTTCTTTGGCGAGGAGTTTCTAGTGCCTTCGGGACCGGAATAGGAAGGCTCAAACCGCAGATTGAATTTTTTATATTATGTGAGGCCTGTGTGCTGAAACCGTATTCTTGCGTTCCTTTTCTCAGAGGTTTTAAGAGAAACAGCCTAATGCTATCGACATCATTATTGCTGCCAAGACATGTATATATTTTACAGTAAACGACATAAGCAACCCCAAAGAGGAACTTCTAAGGTAATATATAAACATGTGCAATTGTAACCCTCAGGACACTAGATGAAGAGTGCAGGGTTGGCGTGTTTACTACTGTCAATACAGAATAAGTTGTAAGCGTTTGTGTTTACCAGCCTTCTTGTTTGTTTGTTTGGTTTTTAAAGAGCCAATCAATAGAAATACCCATCAGTCGAACCGGCTTACACGTACTCTTCGGTTAAGCCGAAGAACATTCGTGGTGGCCACGACTGCTGGTTATGCTTGGTAGCACACATTCCACTTTTGGTGGGGTTCTGCAGGGCATTCCTGCTACCCAAGGGGAAAAAAGTAATAGCAAACAACAGCGAGGAGCAATTTCGCGGAGCCGAGGGATGCATGCAGCGAGTAATGAAAATCGACACGCTGATTAAGTGACCTCTTCTACCACCGTTGGACCCGTCAAACCAGCGATAAAGCACAGAAGAAAAGAGCGATGGTAAGTTTTGTGGCGGCTCAGCTTTGGAGAAGGGAGCCCAAACTGTAGAAGGCTAAATAAAGTTGCAGATGACATTTATGTTCGGATCATACGATGTACGATGGGATAGCGTTGCTTTGACTCGTGGAGAACACTTCGGAACATCATAATTGCTGCATTTACGATATATGCTTCATGAGAACTGAATGTCTGCGAAGAGAGAAACACTAACAGGAGGGTCTTTAATCTCTGTGGCTCAGTAGACAAAGAGACTCTGTGTGTTTCCGTGGCTTTATATGTCATTGTGGCAGGTCGTTGATTCGGGGTGTTGGTTAGTTCGGGCGATAAGCTGCAGCGAAAGGGATTCAAAGCCTTTATACTCTAAAGTCGATGCTGGACTGAATGATGTTTGCTTCTTGGAACGTGGACGCTGAAAACATTTGTATAGCAAAAATTATTTTTGGTTCAGGGAACGGGGGTAACAAAATATTAAAAATATCAAAAGTGAAAAAAAAACGCAGTGGCCCCAACGGAGCAGCTTCCATTCCGCTTCTAATCAGCTCACGCTGGTCTTGCGGTAAGGAGCTAGACAAAAACACCTGCAATGTTTGAATGGAAGTGGAATATGCAGTGTTGCAGCTATTGTTCTTTCATCATACCCCTGTACAAGGCTGGGATGCGTGGAAGTGGTTGGATGTGCACCGAATGTAGCAAAAGTTTAGGTTAATGTAAGGTTTTCCAACCAAACATCCTCACCGACCAGGCTCATCGCGAGTCTGAGGCTGGCGACATTTCATGGCCGCCATTCTCGATTTTCTTTCGTTTTGGGCGGCCCCATTGGAGATACGGTAATTGGCCGTACACGCGCGTGACAGAGTGGCGTTCGCTCCGCCACACACAGAACACACTGGTACACAATCATGAGGGGCCCGCATTCCCTCTTCCACCAGCTGCACCTGCTGTCCACATATGCCACACGTATTCATTCTTGGGTTGGGACAAGCATCCATCCGATGGCCGACGACAGCGCACTTGCCGCAGGCAGGAATCGTTCGGTAGTAGGGTTGCACTGTGATCAACACTGTGTCGTAGTGAACAAAGTGCTGCTTCTTCGGGCCAGCGAAGGTCACGCGCGCCTTTTTCGATGTTCCAAATTTGCGCACCTCGACAATCGTGCCTGATGTCCAACGCACGCTCTCGCGAAGCGTCTCCATCGTATCTGTGTTGCGGCCCACGATGACTCCATGGCAATCATTGCCTACATCTTGTCTTAGATACCCGCGTAGCAGGATCTCCCTGCTCTCGATGTTTAGCGCGAAGACCCCGATAATCTTGTCCGTCATGTCGGTGTCCGAGGTATGAATGACGATCAGATTGTTCTCTCTCGATGGAAGAAGTGTCAAAGACTCAGGTCGCTCGGGCCCGACGTACGCCTTGAATGCGGTTCCGTACCAGTTCTCGGCGAAAGCTTCATGCAGCGAGATGCACTCACGTGGCTTTACGACTATTACATAGTCGTCCGGATTAGGTTTTGGGAAGGGTCGAGGCATCCATTTGGTGAAAAGCTTGCCTTTGCGTCCCGCGGCAGGCGAGGCGGGACGCTGCGTCTTTTTCTGCCGGCGTGCCGGACGCCGGGGTCGCGTCCAACGCTGCTTCTTCGCGTTGGCTTGCGAAAGGCGTACTACCGCGTCGTTGAGAGCCTGGCTCTGAAATCTCGGTATAAAAGCAGAATTTGGCGTCTCGGAAATCGGAACCGTGTCCTACGCCATGGCATGTGGGTCTTATCCACGCTGGTTGATTGTAGAGGTTGCCATGTTGCCTCGGGAGGCCTGTGCCACGGACCCGGCGTCAGCGTCGCCGTTTGGCTTAACGGTGGCGCCAACGTGGTCGGGCGACCGTCGGCCGTAAAGCTATTAAACATCGGCCCACCTGGATGATTCTGGTGTCCATGTTTTCCCTGTAAGTTGCCTAAACAATCGATGTCGGTCTTTACGGGGTCCAGTGAAGTTGCCCGTGGTTCCAGCCGAAAAACGGCGGAGCCTAAGCGCACACCGCCGTGGGTCCGGCCCACAGTTAAGGAGAGCTCACCGCAAGCCAACACACACACCGAGACGTACAAGCACAAGAACGATATTGACTGAGACAACGGTGCGATTTTGTTCAACGAACGAAACGTGACATCACGTCGTGTACTAGAATGATCGTTCATACAAACACACTCCGACACGATGAATCGAAATAAAAGGGACATTACCTTTGATATACATGCAGTCATTGCGTCGCGAACTGCAACTTTAAATTCCAAACTTGTTCATTTTGCCTCATTGTGAACAAGGAACCCGTAGGGGTTCCGAAACGTCTTTTTATTTTTTAGATGCGTAGCATTTTATAGTAAGGGCATGTCCCGCGAGAGTGTCCGCACTCACACTGCACATGCGCAACTCTCCTCCTTCACTCTCTCCCAGAGCTGCGCGATACTCCCGCCACTTCTTCTCTTGAACCAGCTGCGTGCAGTTTGCTTTCGCTTCTCCCGCGTTCTCGCTTCTGCTTTCGCGGCGCATGCTCGGCGCTTGCGCATCTTCCTCATCTCGCCTCCTGTCCATCAACCTTGAATGTAAATCGGGTAGCGCGCTCCGCGCGTTCACTTCAGAGCTTGCTGCGGTTGACTCCACTTCACTCCGTTCTTCCGATAAATGTTATGGAAGCGACAGTTCCGTCAGTTAGTGGGTTGGCGCAAGCAAGCATCAGCACCACCGCACAAACAAACAGCGACGCTACATCCACTGAAGACTAAGCTGCGCGGAGAAGGGCACACGGCGCTGAGCGCAAACGCGTGAAGCGAGCGCCGGACCCTGAGCTTCGTCGGCGCGAATGCTCGGCGCTTGCGCATCTCTCCTCCTCTCATCTCCTCTCCTTCAACCTTGAAGGTAAATCGGGTAGCGCGCTGCGCGCGTTCGGTTCAGCGCTTGCAGCGGTTGACTCCACTTCCACGGCCCCTCGATTTTGAAGCAGCAGGCGCGGCCTGTCACGTGGAGTAAAAGCAGCGTGACGCGCCTAGTTCACTTCGCCGCCGCCGTGGCGCTACTGCTACGGGACGCGAGCGGCGGATCCGGGGCGAGCCGCCGGCAGCTTCGACGTTGCATTTCACGGCGTCGCGGCACTGCACTCGCAGTTGGTGGGTGTATCCCCGTTTTGCAAAAGTTAGAACCGTGAATTTTAAGCGCACCCCTTACTCGTCCGAAACAGCGCACGAATGGGACCGTAATTCGTCCGAGCCCCACAATACCATCAGTTAGCGACTATTTACGCAAAGCGCTTACGTTGCGTGCATGTTCACAAATGATAACCCGATTGCCAAGTAAAAAGGTTTCTCGTTTTTTATACCTGAACAGCATATTTTCTCGATACCCTTTGCTCTTGATATACAAGCTGCCGGTTCACTTCGAGACAATATTAAAAATAAACATGCCGTCAAATCATAAAGCAGGCTAAGGCTAAGATGATTAAAACGTACATTAATAAAGCACCACAAAAGTTGTTGACATTTTTTATTTTTTTGTTTTCGGAGAAAGAAAAACAGCCTTTACATCAGGAGAACGTTCTGTGACAGACTTGCGTGCAGACTTTGAAAGTAGTTCCGTAAAGAAAAAAAAAACTGTATTCACATGCGCAGAACTTTCCTTGACAGGGGCTTATGCACAAGCTTAGCAAGGCGTTCCACAGTCAAATTAATGTTGCCAGCCCAGCTGCCAAGCAAGACACGCAGCAGTTTCTGCAGGATTACTCTGCACATGTCTTCCGTGTGACTGGGGTCGCCTTTCTCGCAGATCAGTGCAGGGCATTGCGTTAAATGAGGTAGAAGAGCTGTCTGCAACAGTCTGCAAATGTTGCCACACCGCCTAACTTCCGGAGACTTCATTACTCTTTCTACAAAAATGCACGTTAGTTTGCAGAGGCCAACCATTTCCGCTGAAGGGTACTTCAGACCTCCGTTGTCAAGGTTAGAGATTAGGGCATAAATGTCCCCAGTCGGCTTCAGTGTCTGCAGAAGTACTTGGCAAGACTCGCAGGGCACCTGGAAACAACACGAAATAACCATGGCATTAAGCGTATTGACAAAAATAAGCAGAAGGAATTGCACATTATAACGAAAACCTTTAGCGTCACCAAATTCACGAGAATCCCTAAAACATTCAAAATAAAATCAAGCTCACCAATAAACGAAAATCTTTACCTTTTCCTCGCATACGCGTGCAAGGTAGCCGGCCAAAAAAGCAACCGGCGCAAGCTCAAAGTGCATATGCGCTCCCCTTTCACACCAAAGCTTGACGAACCCGAGCTCACTTGAGAGCCAGCGGGCTGCAAGGTCAACAGCTGCTGGACAGGCAGATGTTTCCTCATGTGTGGCAAGCTTGAGAGATGCCCTCATCTCAGACGTTGTGGGGGCATTTCCACTCTTTGCGCCTTGCAAAATGCCAACCTGCAAATTGGTGTTTTAGCATACCATGAAGTCAGCATACTTAGCGCTAAGTATTTAAAAAGTTACCTTGAGCAGCTTTTCCGCGGTAAAGACTGCAGTCCTGGCATCGACTCGGTCATTTCCACCATTAAACTGTCTCAGGCAGCTGAAGAGCGACTCCACAGGGTCACTGTTGAGGCCACGTGTCAGAACGTAACGGAAGCTGAAAAAATACGAGTATCTCATCAATATTCTGTACATTACTAAGACAAATATTGCCACTTGAACACACTTACTTGATGTGATCAAGCAGGTACTCAATTAGTGCGACGGTTGACTTCGTTGTCAAGAGTGTTGCTTCGTATGTCTCCTTGGTCAGCTTCTGGTTGGACTTGCCAGCATTCATTTGAAGCTCTTCAACGTACCGGACAAAGTCAACTTCCAACCAAGAAAGGCGTTCATCTTCTGTCAGAACGAAAGGCTGCTCGTCCTGTCCACGTGGCTTTACGGCTCCAATGTTGTGGAGGGCATACCACTGTGCCACCACCTTCATAAAAGTGATTGTGGCAGTGCTGTCTTGGTATTTAGAAGCGTCAGGATGGCATTGTGGGTTCTTCTCTAGGAATTCAAGTGTGGCTATTACTGGAGCAGAAAATATTTGAGTAGCTCTTGACACCTTCATTTTTTCGAGGTTGTTTGGCTCAACATGAGCTCGCGTCAAAAACCTTACCGGCTTTACAAGAAGCTGGCTTTGCATTTCGAACAACGTCTTCAAGTAGAATCCACCGCGAATAAGGTGCTCATCAAACTTGAGTTCCCGTTCAAGAAAGTTGTTGCGAAGATTCTTGATGAGGTGGTTTGGGTCGAACGACAAGAAGAGAGGGTCTCCTTCTCGCAGGGGATGAGGCACTGCATGCGCAAGTGCGCCATCCTCGGAAAGGTCCTTAAAAAGAGCTACATTTGTCTGGTGGTTGTCTGTCACAACCCTTGCTACTCGGAAACCGGCTTGTTCAGCTGCCTCCATAACTTCCATTGTCATGGAAAACAGCTTGTCATGCTTCAGAGCCCTAGTAAAGTAGTAGCCTACTGGTATTACTTACGCCGTTGACAAGCCTCTCATGACAAAGCATAACAAGCGGTTAGCAACCTCGGGAACCGTGGTTGTATTCTCAGCTGTTCCCATGTCCACAAGGCCGAATATCTTGTCGACTTGCTTGTCGTAAATCACCTTCTGCTGAATTGCCATTTCATCGATAATGAGAGAACAGTAGGCCTCTTGTTCCACACTGATTCCATTGTACTCGATGCGAAGGCGTTCCTTGATCAAACTGGTTGTTCCAATTTCTCCAGTTGATTTACCGACGTACTTTTGCAGTGTGGCACGGCAGGGAAGCTTCAGAAGGTTCCTCGACCTGGCGTATTCATATCCTTTATTAGAGCACGCCTTCCACAGCACGCACTCCCGAAGAATACTGTCGCTGTACGAGGGCTTCTTTCTGCTGTAGTTGCTGACTTGGTTTGCAATGAACAAAGCAGTTTTGTCGCCTTCTTCTGCTGCGTCTACTACTTGTAGGAAGGCTTGGACGGATTCGTTGGCTTCGTATCGTTGGAGTTGCTCTCTCGAGTCATCATACTGGCTTTGCAGTTTCTGCAGAGCAGCTTTCTGTCGAGCAACTTTTGCTGATAGCCGGCGCTCTGTTTTTTTTGCTTCATCAATCAAGACCCCCAAATCCATGGTTGTCTGGCACGCCTTTTCAATGAAGGGAGCACTTTCGCAGGAAGCCGAGGCTAGGGGAGCGAACGCTTGCTCCGCGCCACAGTCGGACAGCACGTGGGATTCGCTTGCGACAACGCTTACATCGAAACCTCCACATTCACGACCTGTCTCACTTTCGCCACAATCACTGGAGCGACTTTTTCGTGGTCGTTTCGTTCTTGTCGCTCCATTTTCGTTCCGCATGTACTGCGGATAGTTTGGAAAGACGGTCGGTACTGCGGACGGAAGCAGCAGTCTCAACGTGACATTTTTTCGGTAATCATCTTCTGTAAAGTGTAGAGAGCACACCAAAGACCGATCATTCGGCTCCCACTTGCTTCCTTTGCAATTTCCTTGCCGGGAAATGTTTTTTAGCCATGCTTCTCGGCGTTGCGAATCAGACGGGAACTCATGATACCGGATGGACGGGTTTTTCTTCGCGTTCGTGCTGCACAGCGGCACACAGCAGTTGCGCGGCATTCTGCCACTATAGAACCTTCACTCACAAAGATGCATAACAAAATCAGCGCCAAAATGTCCTCACCGATAGGTCACGGTTATGCAGAGGCGAAGAAGATACAGGCGAAGCCGGCTACCGAAGTCAACACCATCAACACGTTGTCCCGCCAGTGTAAACAAACTCCGGTCTCCGCCGCCGCTCCCGCGATCTTTCCCGTAGAGGTGGCGCCCCCGCGACGAAAACGGCAGAAACTGTAAACTATCCAATCACGCCGCCAGCCGCCTGCGCCGCCGGGACGTGACAGGCCGCGCCTGCTGCTTCAAAATCGAGGGGCCGTTGCTTCAAAATCGAGGGGCCGTGCCACTTCCACGGCCCCTCGATTTTGAAGCAGCAGCCTGCTGCTTCAAAATCGAGGGGCCGTGCCACTTCACTCCGTTCTTCGGTGACGTTCTACGAACGCAACGGAATCACAACAGAAACCTGAGATGCTCCGCATCTACTCAGCGTTCCCAAAGAAGGGGCTAATTTTGTTTGACTTGGTCAGAGACTGCATTACTGTTTCTTCATACAATGCCTGACCAGACGAACCTTCGTCGAATCCTTGACTATTATTTTCTGTGCACACCCTCGCTGCGGACTTCTAAACGCCGTCTTCTATGAGGTTTAGCGGAATCAATTGTACTCTTCTCGAAACGGCGTTGCTACCGAAAGACGTAAAATTACGCGTGGTGTAAGCGCAAATAAAGCCCTCGTGTATAAAAAGTCTTGCCGGGTACTTTTCAACACTACACCAGTCCCTCACGAAGCGTAGCAACTGCAACTAGGTTGAAAAATGTATCTCCAAATCTACATTTACCACTATATGCGTTGCATTGAATTTGAGAATAACGAGAAAACCAGAATGTGTGTAGGTAACGCTTTATATATGACACTTCCATAGTCCTGGGAGAAAGAAAACCTTAGGAGAGGCGCTGATGTCAGTTCTACTGATGCTGTAAACGCCATTATACGACCTTTCCTACAACTGTACGACCTTTCTCGCATGTATTTTTCACACAAGTGCCACCTCCTCCGCCTTCGCGTGCTCCCCTGTCGTGGGCTTAGTCTGTGCATGCCGACCATTGGCTACCCTCGGCGCCGCTCAGTGACTTACGGCGTTGGTGGGGGTTCCTTGAACGCTGTTACTTGGAGGTGGTAGCCATTGGCCTCCGCTTGCCGCGAAAAAAAACATGTCACTTCATTCACACGTCTCTCCATGCTGCGGTGGATGGCTAGCTGGGCGTCGTCTAAAGTTTCTTACCTGCATGTCCGCTGCTGAAGCCAATTTTTAATAAAAATGTTCCAGTCATAAATATCTGAACCAGTTGTATTTGTCGGGAGTTTGATAAAACCTCGCATATTTCAAATCCTATATGCTATCCAATCAGCGCATTGACTAGTTAAATCAGAAATTATCCTACAACACTGAACCGATATCTTTTTACTCTTGATGTTTTTAAACTTCTTGTAATCTGGTGATTCACAAATGTTTTCTGAGCTGTAACATAAATATCGCACTATAATTTGGGTAACTACTACTGAATAAAATATTCCAACTAAGATGGTTCTCCAAAACTAGGCTACTGGGAAGATGCTAGGGGCATTAAGGGCCATGAGTGGGCCATCCTCAGTCACCCGCCCAGAAACACAAGCGAACGCATAATTGTGTACCACATAGGTCATTAAAACGCCAATGTCTTTTCTGGGACGCAAGCGATAGCTTCAAATTCAAAGATATTTTCTCGGCTGTTTCCGAAACTATGCATGGTAAATTACACAGCACGGCGGTTACACAATCTACCTCCTGTGCCTGCGTATTTGATTTACTCCGTCTCAAAAACTGTATACCGTTGAAAAAAAACAGCATCCGGAAAGCACCAATAACAAAGGACTCACTATGTGTAGTTCGTTTTGCAGTACGAGTTTGGCGAGCTGTCAACAAATGTAATCGGCTTTGGCATAGGTGCAACGGCAGCCAAGAAGAAAGAAAATATTTTATGTAAATTTTCTGCACGAAAAACTGTAGTCCGCTCTTGGGCACTCGCTCAATTGAGCCTTCCTTGTATTAACTGTGTGCAGACCCAATAGATCAACCTCTCCGTTTTACTCGTTCATTTTGTGGGCATGATTTAGGTGATCGTGTCGGCGCCTTTTTGATTATGAGCAATTTTCCTTCACGTTCACTCAGTAGTGGTGATATTTAGGGTTTATTGGTACCGCCGGTACTTCTTCGCACTGTGACTGTATGTGTAAAATTGGGAAACCTGAAAGTAATGACACTGTTGCGTTCAGATAAAACCGTGGTAGTGGTCAACTGCATTACACAGTACATGAAAAAGCGGATTTTGCTCAAGGTTTCGCGGAATTCCACCAGCGGAAACAGTTTACTAAGCATATCGTCATGTGGATATGCTCTGTAGTAACAAAATGTAATATTTTTATTAAAAGGCTTGAAAATAATTTAGTAATAAAAATTCAATAAATTCGAAACCAATATTTGTTTTGAAAATTCTTTCGAATGACGTTATAATGGTTAAGAACTTGAAAGTGATGATTCAAAGCATTTTAATGCATCCCACTGTACGCCACTTTTACCTGAATGTAATGCCTACATTTGTTCACGATACTTTGTTAAAACAGGCATTAATAACAAACTTTTTTGCAGGGTGTTGTTATCTACAAACTCCGCAGCTTCGCCCAGACAATAAAACAAGGCCCAAGTGAGACGCCCGTGAACCCCAACGCAGTGCCCGCCCCTGCGCCACCGTCGCCCTCCAAACCAGAGCGCTCCCCTGGTCCATGATCTTCGCGAAAGTTTTGAGCACTCTTCTCTGCTTTGCTCACACCTAAATTGAGACGGTTGTCTATATACACCCCCAGTAAACAAAACAATAAATATCTAGCCCCTTTCTGTTATTTCTTAGTGTCAATGTGTTCTTGTAATATTTCTTCCGGCTACAGCGGACGTGTGTAGACGGAGCTTCACCAAGTTTAATCTTTTCGCCACCAAATATGCCATGTAAGTTCTGATGCTTTCGCGCTCGTCTTTCAAAAAGTTCTAGAGCACCTTTAGAAGAAATGCAAAGCCATAGACGCATAATAACGGGCCTGCTCCGAGAATATGGCAAGTTAAATCAGCTTGCTAGGCACGTCAGGCCATGAGCTCAAACGTAATTAAGCTGAAATCACCGTAGCCAAATTCGGCTAAGCCACCTGTGCAAAAACAGAATAGGCAAGAAATTTATTCGACACAGGTTAAAACAGTTCCACTGCATCAAACAAGCAATTAGAAACAAGGAAAAGCCGCATAATAACATCACTCGTCGAAACGCGATATGCACTAACCATAGTAACCACAAGCCTAACCGGACCACCGGGCGTAGTGAACTTTGGAAAAAGAGATTATTCGCTTGGCAAAGGAAGAAGACGAGACGACGAGCTGATCGACTGCGTTGCATTGGCTCTGGTTTAAAGATCAACCTCTCTCAGAAATCACCTTCAGTGACCCAAAACAACGCTCCTGTAGGGTTCCTTAAGTCACCAGGGGAGCGTTGATACCAAGCGCTATGCCATAAGTGCATTTTTTTTGCACTTTGCGGACGTTTAGGCTACCGAAGCGGCGGCCGCCTCGCTAAGCCTGGCACGTTAGCGGTGCAGCCTATCCCGTACCTGGACAGTCATGACGCTCCAGATGGCGAGTGCGAAATCGCGCTCCGCCGGTGGAGAAGCCCACCAGTCATCGAACGGTGGCTCGGAGGGTCAGGAGATGGAAACCCCCGAAAACCAAGACGCCTCTCCACATTCGAAGGAAGACGAAAGAACTACTGCGCCCTGGGTTCTTGTCACGCGCCGCGCCAAGCACCGCCGAGATCAGCGACTCGTTGCTGCACAGCAGCAATTGGCTGAAACGCCGGAGAAGCCCTCCCTCCGCAAACGCCGGCCCAGAGAGCGCAAACGCCGATAGCCTCCACTACCTGCCGAACATCTAAAACTGGCATTTCGGCCACGCAAAGGTCTCAGCCTTTCCAGTGTGAGTGCCGAAAAATTACTAATGCCTATAGCAACCTGTTCGAGCAGACAACGTCTAGATGCGCATTGACGGGGAACAAAACCTCCTTGTCATGAGTGCCCATTCTGAAACAACAGCTACGACGCTAGCCAAGATCAACAAGACCATTGGTGGGACGTTTCACGAGTTAGCGTCCTACACACCATCTCCAGACAACTCCTGCAAATGAATAATTCATAACATCGACCTTGATACAACCTCGACACGGTCCTTAAACGCATCGAGGATCCAGGTTATGAAGTTTTGACTTGCAGAAGGCTTGGAAATACAGAAACAATGGTGACAACAACCTATGGCAAGCGCGTGACCTATTTTGTCAACTACAGTGGCATCTCGCTTCGGTGCTTCTACAAGAGAGCGGTACCTTATTGCGGCAAATGCAACGAGACTGGTGACAGGGAGGATGTGTGCCCGCATCCCTCTACAATGCCGAGGTGCGGGAAATATGGGCTCACCTTAACAAGTGCCACCCTCAGTGTATCTTGTGCTGGAGCTCCCACCCGATGGCGGGCAAGTCTTGCACTAAACTGAACCTGCACACCTTGGAATCGTCAAAAGCCTCAGCGCCAACAGCAACAGTCCTACCGACACACCCGCTCTCCCATCCCGTGAAATCCGTGGTGGTGGTTCGCACTTACGCCATTCTCGCTTATCAACGAGGCGCAGTGCCAACCATGGAAGGAGCATCTCTAAGCACCATTCCAGGTCAACGCAGAAGGCTTCATTAAAGAAACGGACGCCTTCCCGCGACAGAACTCCTAGTGAAGGCCGGACAACGAGTGGCGGGCGAAAAAGCAAGCCAGTTTCGTATACCTTACCACAGGTGAGCTGGGCACAGGTTACCTGTCTAAAAACTCTACACGCAGCAGTCACTCCAGAACGGGATAGTGTGCGCGCCTATAGTGCACGAGTAGCCGAAGAAAACGCCACCCTTAAGAAGGAGCTAGCTAATTTGCGAGCCGAACATTTGGCTCTTCGAATCGAAATTCGTAAAACAGATAAAACACTCTACGAGGCAGACCCCCAATCCCCAACCCTCGTCAAACGTAAACAGAAAGAAAAAAACGAACCCACAACATCCCCAGACCTCTCACATCAACAGGCAAGCGTAACACCCAGATACCAGGAGGGTCTCCCTCCTGCGCCTTATGCAACCGTCCAAGAGCTAATGGTTATGGAAACCAAGACTGTCCAAACCGTACAGGCGGCAACTCAACATGCAGGTGACACACCCGGCGACCCGGTGGGTCTCCTTCCAACGGCCTATGCTACCGTCCAAGATGTAACGAATATGGAAACCTAGACCATTCAAGCCCTACAAGGTACTATAGAGGAGGCTATACAGCGATCGATGCAGCAGCACTTGCCAGTTATTCAACGAGACATCGGAACCCAGCAGCACAAATCTGATAATTACATTCAAGAAAGGTATGCAAGGCTAGAGGAACGCTTTTTTGCTCTTGGGGCCAGGCACCTCCGTTGGCTTCAGAAAGTAACCATAGCAGAGCCTACCGACCTCCACATGCACCAAGAGCTACCTCCAGTATATGACGAGGTTGACTGTTACCCTACAGACGCCTCACCCTCGCCAAGGCTATACAGAAAAGACCACCGTAAGGCAGTGGAACGGCCGAAGTTTATAAACAAGTACGGCTCTCTTCTTCAAAGCATATCTTCGTGAATACCCCCTCCAGACATTGTTGCGCTTCAGGAAACGAACACACGTGCTCGCCTACCCGAATATGTCACGTACAGCCCTGAAGTAGGGGACAGTCTTCACACCCTCGTGGATAAAACACTAGTGGCTATACAGTACCAACTGCAGCAATCCGAGCCGGTCGCTATCCTGATATACCTGATACCGCGACAACTTAAAAGAAAGAAGAGTCCCTTGTTTTTCCTAAACGTTTACTGCCGTCCAAGATGCCCGCGGGGCATCCTCAAACATGCAATAGAGCAGGCCAGCTCCAAAGGAGAGAGCAAACCACTGCTTAAATGGGTGACTTAAACGCAGCCCACCACTTATGGGGCTATAAATGGGCAAACCCCAGAAGCACCCTGCTCTACAGACTTAATGAAGACATGTACCTCACACTTACAATCGATACCACGAAGCGTACAAAAATCTGCACGAGCTCGACAAGAGACACCAATTCCGATCTCACTTTCATAAAAAGCGTCCCCCATGCTACAGGCACCAATTTGAACGAATACCATGGCATCGATCATGGTCTTCTGGCCGCCACTCTACATGGGTTGGAATACAAAGTCAGTGCTGGTTTAGACTGTCTAACGGACTGGACGAAGCTAAGAGAAACACGAGCAGAAAGTCAACAAAGCAAGGAAGACCATTTCTCGACCATCCAAGAATGGATCGCGCAGTTATCCCGGGATGTGAAGACCCATACCCTAATATTACAGACTTCCACTATTACTCCTTGCATTGACGCCTTTCTCAACCTATGTGAAGCCCGACGAAGCCTGTTGAAGCGGTGATAAAAACAGCGTATGAATGACAAACACAAAAATCGCATAGCTCCACTCACTGCCAAGGCGGTAGAATACGCGAGCAAGCTAGCGAGAGAAAATTTCCTGACCCCCTGCGATGGGCTCCGAGGCACACTAAGTACCTTAAAACTTTGAGACTGCTCTGGTGTTTGATCAGTCCGACAAGCCGTAGGACGGAATTCCACCGCAACATGACCACAGTATTCACCAATCCCGAGGCAGTGAAACTGATCTCCTTTTGCTTCTAAATGCCCGGTACTTCCCTGCGCAACCTTCGGAGCCATTCCGGCCATACACCGGCAGCCAAAACGAGCTTCTCGAGGAGGATCTCCATCTTCACGAAGTTTTGGCGGCCATTAAAAATCTGAGGAGCCACACGGCTCAAGAAATTGACCAAATTTCTAACAAAGCACGCATTAATCTCGACGACCGTTCGCTGCTAGAACTTACCGCCCCCCTCAACAAAATGTGAAAGGCTGGCGCCCTACCCGACGATTGGAAAACAGTGGAGGTCCGCCTCGTACCAAAACCAGGCAAACCTCCAGCATTTGAAAACTTGAGTCCTCTCTCTCTTCGTGTGTGGGAACTCCTAGCGCATGTGGTTCTCAACAGACTGCAACCGTATCTAGAAGACGCAGGTAAAACTCCACCAACGATGGTGGGATTTCGTCCGCAACTGTAAATGCAGGATATCTTACTTCAGCTTAAAAAGGAAGTGATGCCCCCTGCGACTCGTGCCTCCCGCACTGACATCCACGCATTAGACGTTAAACGTCCAGCAGACAGAAATTTTGCACAGGTTGAACACACTGGGATGTGGAGCCAGGGTACACAACTACATCAGAGATTTTCTCTCTCGAAAGAAAGCTGTGTTAAAAGTCAGAAAAATAGGTAAGGACCCCTTCTTATTAGGTGGGCGCGTACCACCCCAGGGGGTTGTATTGTTTCCCATTGTCTCCCTTTTGGTGGCTGGCTATGCAAAGTCATGTGGTCTCAGCTGCGCTCCCCAGAAGACTGAGCTACTCCTGGTTTCACCGCGCAAAACACACACTCCAGGTTCACCCACTATCACCTTACGCCTAGAGGGCCATAGCATTGCGCCATCTCCAAACATGAAGATCCTCGGCATGATATTCCAGGTGGATCGCTCCAACACCCTTCTGATCAGCAAGCTTAAAACCATAACAGACGAGGTTACTCTTATGATACGATGAATCACGACCAAAACCAGGGCTATGGGGTACGCGGACAGCTTCGCCTTGTCCAGGCCTTAGTCGTGTCTGGGATTACGTAAGCTATACCTCACGCCCTGCTTAAAGCCACAGAGGTCGAGAAAATTAGCATCGTGATCAGGAAGGCGTACAAGCAAGCCATGGGTCCCCCGGCAAGCACCTCGACCGAACGACTAATCCGACTAGGCATCCACAACTCGGCCGAGGAGTTAATAAAGGCGCACCTGTCTAGCCAAAGATTAAGGTTGGGATCAACCGAAACGCGGAGGTTCATCCTCTCCCGCCTGGCGCTGTCGGCCCCAATCAGCCAACCACCTCTCTTTACTGGAAACGTACCCCACTCCATTAGAAAACTCTTTATAGTGCCCGTCTTACCACGCAATGTGTACCCTGTGCAACATGAGTATCGCAGAGAAGCCGCCGCGCTGACTATATTTTGGTTGTACTGAGATGCACCATCTACCACCTACACAAACACAGCTTGTTACCCCAGAAGAGCAGCCATGGCAGCACCAGTCGTTTTAAATAAGCAGCACAGGTGGAGCATCTCAATACCCGGAAACAACCCTTGCCAAGCGGAAGAAGTGGCGATAGCACTTGCGCTTAGCCAACGCGACGCCAAAGTTATAATCTCAGGCTACCAGCAGGCGCTCCGCAACTTTGCCAACCGTCGCTTGCACGTCCCAACACTTCGAGTTATCAATCAGACACAACCAAGGAGACCAGTCAGGATTGCATGGGCACCAGCTCACAGCGGAATCCCCGGCAACATGATCGTCAACCTCGTGGCTTGAGATTTGACCTGTCGAGCAAGCCCTTGTGAAGCCTAAGCCGCGCCCGAGTGCATGCAACCTTTTGTCAGCTACCAGGAAATCGTGCAGTACTCTAGCTGTCCCGTAAAACGTACTCTTCACCCCACAATTACTACCAAGAGATCAGGAAAGATTATTGCGTGTTCTGCAGGTCAACACCTTCACCACATCCCACGAGACTTCACCTGTTTGGCCGGACACACTTTTCTACACTTTGTCGCTTGTGCGGAGAGCCTGGGAATCTCAGACACACAGTAGGCGGCTGCGATACGTCTACCTTAGACCCCCCTAACACCCCCCTTTCCACGCAGCTTTGGGAGGGAGCGTTGTCCAGCTCCGGCCTCGGAGATTAGCTGCGCCTGATCTAAAGGGTTGCCGGCGGTGCCCGAGATCAAGGCATCATGTAATGTGGACGGCTGTCTTAATTACTGTCTTGATTTCAATAAAGGTTATTCTCTCTCTCTCGCTTGGCAGAAGCCAATGATTTTTTGAGAAAAAAAGAAGTCCTTCCGCAGCATCGTATCCTGAGTTACAAAGGAAAGAACTTAAATTGGTTCGGAGCTACGTCGGCAACGTCGTGCCCCTACAGCGCTAGGAATAGGAAGGCGGCCGAGGGTGACAGAGGTAGCATCGCTAAAATTTGAATAACTCGATACCCCGGAAACCACCGAAAAAAATGGGGTCCAATCGACGCTCTGAAGGTGGTTTGAAAGCAAAGCTTTAACCGACAACCACAACAATTGCGCATGGACGTCACTTGAATTCGCCCACGTGGCTTTACAAAGACTGAAATCAGATATTCTGCCAACCATTACCTAAAAACGCGTGGGCGCAGTCCCGAACGCAGCAGCAGCTGCATTGACGAAAGCCTGGCTAGAGCGGCGGAAGGCGCCGCTGGAGCCCAGACGTGAGTCCTGTGAAAGAAAACCGAGGAGCGTCTTTTTAAGGGTGAGACAGCGGAACCTAGCCATCCTGATGTGCTAGCTTGGGGCTACACCGCCTCGCCACGCAAGCGCAGACACAAAAACAAATCGGCATGTGATCATATGATTCCCATTGATGCCATTTTAAACTACAGTAATCCCGCTTGATAACAAAATCGCTTTGCTCTAAATATCGCTTCATTCGGAATTTCTTCTTGTCGCAACGCAAACCCATGCATTTTTGGCCGCATTACTCGAAGCGCACAGAGCTTGACCCGCTTAGACCGAAGTGGCGAGTGGAGGCGTCGCCGAGCGGCGGCGACCCAGCCGCGAGTCAGGCTCCGGCTGACTCGCGCAAGCGCAATGGAGGGTCAGCGCAAGCTGGTGTTACCCCGGTGATTTTATCCAGTCGGTTATGCTCGATTAACGCAAAATGACTTTTGAGGAACGGTGTATAGCCATGCGAGGTATAGCCATTAAATTTTGTTCCTAGGCATTGGACAATGGCATGGTCGTGATGGTGCACAAACACAGAAACTCGAACCGTAGACTCAGCAGCGTCGTTAACAACAGGGCACCGAAAAACTATTATTTTGCAAACTTCAAAGGCTGCACACTTGGGGAACTGATTACCCGGTAATACTGCCAAGCCTCCAGTGCAAATCCGCATAGTTTTCATGAGTGCGCTGTGTACCCACAATGGGGCTAATCGTTTTTTGAGCTGAACAAAAGCAACCTCAGACTCGGGCCATGGCATTTTGCGTCACTTTCCAGCGCGAAACTCTCGTAGCGTTGCGTGACATGCAAAGAGGTAGAATTTCTCGCTAATAGGTAGAAGGTGAGCTCGAGTTTGCGTTGGCTGATGCTGCCGCTCCTGTCGTCGTCCCAGCGACGAATGCGGGGATAATTGACACTCTTGTTGGTGGCCCCGACGAGGACGAAGAGCCCACAGACGAAGATCCAGATGAAGTGCCAACTATGGTACAGATGCGGGAGTGCCTACAGCAGCTGCGAAATAAAGTTTTGAATGCAAGTGCGGTGTCCACAGCTTCATGAAATGCCCGGGCAAATTGGAGCAGCGGTTGTTCGGTCCCCGCAAGAACCAGAAACAGCCAACGCTCACTGCCTTTTTTTCCACGTGAATAATGTTTTCTTTCAGTGAAAATGTTGTATTTTTGTTCCTCGCAGTTTTTGTCTAATTAAAGCTGTTCAGCTTTTCTCTAGTGGTCGCTTATATCGAAATACCGTTTATAACGAAAATTCTAGCTGTGTTTCTGACCTCGTTATAACGAGGGATTACTGCACTTTAGAACGTTTGACAACTGTGAGAGAGCTGAGGAAACTTTTATAATCGCTATTTATCAGAAACAGTTGCTACTTTCGCCTTTTGTATTACCTCTTAAAACACACTAGAATGTATTCAACGATTCTTGGCAGGCAGTGCGCAAAAAGTAGCGTTTCTATAGCGGCCAGATGTCTGTCTGTAGTTTGTACGTTTTGTTTTCCCGCCCTGGAAACCTATCCTTAACGTATTTTTGATGTACGACCACTTAATTTCGTCGCGTGCGGGTATCCTGGAGGTGCTGTCGAACAAGGCGCTTCCTGCAATTGATAAGAATTTCAAACAGTACCCACGCAAACCTTCCAGCGTGAAGAAACAGCGCGTTGCACTGACTGAATTTGGATGCCCTCGGAGCTCTGGTGTGTGGGGCCAAAAAAGATATTCTCGAGGCTTTCTTCTCGGCCAATACCCACGAACAAGATGTTCACTGCAGGGTGTTACATACGGAGCCGGGTACTTGGCAGGGCGCTGTTTCTACGTTCCTTGAAATGCAAATGGGTTTTTTGGCGATCGAAGATCCTTTCTTGTGACCGGCTCTGAGCAAGTAGTGGAATATTTGTCTGCTGAAACACCTAGTGATTGCTTTGTGTTTAGTATTGACGTGATAGACCACTTTTAATCTATTCACCATGTCACTTTACTCACTTGTGCTAAACAGTGTATTACGGATCACAATGACGAAGAGAAGTCTGTTAACAGTTGTAGTATGTCTCTTGGAAGCTTTCTGGAACTGTCGAATATTTTTTGAACTCCACCCTAGTTTATTGGGGGAGAAGGTTTACACTGGATCGTGTGTGCCTCCTGTAGTTAGCAATATTTTTGAGCAGCCTTGACACTGTCTCTAAAGGGCTACTGAAGTGCTTTTAAAACTGGGCAAGACTTTTTTTTAGAATGATTACATTGGTCAGCTTATGCCTGTTAAGTGTTTTCGTCATTTTTAGCTTGGGGACAGCGGTATTCGTCCTCAAAGTTGATCCTACGCCCCGCCCACTTCTCCCTGCCGCAACGCCGGAAGAGCGAGAAACTGAGCGGTAGCGACCGGAAGTAGCGTCATATTCGGAAGACGGCCAGCAACGTGCACTGCCGCGTCGCTGTGTCCCAGATTTCTGGGCGAAGTTCGGAATTAAGCAGACGTGTAATCTGCACTTTATTAATAATCATTGTCTAGAGTTGCTTCCGCGTCAATTTTTAACTGTAATGCTACTGCGTGATTCCCTAAAGCGACTCCTCGATACCAGAGATTTCCTACGCGAGCGCCCTTAGCTACTACATTGCCTTTACAAGTAGTCGCGGGGTGCCGTCGTCGGGTGCTCTGTCTCGTCGGGTGCTCTGTGCTTCGTACGGGAAGCGACGGGCTCAAAGAAATGCGGAGGTACCCCAAGTTCCTGATCCATTATTTTAAGGGAATTAGACAATTTGTGGGACCACAGCGCTCTGGGCTTTCCGAACTTCTTGCGCGTTTTCCCAATCAACGTTGTTGGCTGTGACGACAGCTTAGCTGAATAGCTAGATTTTATGAAGAAATCAAGCAAGCTGAAAGCTTGAAGCGTTTTCTGCGCGCGGAAGCGCTCCGCACACTCGCCGGTCGCGCATGCCCGTACGGTCGAAACGGCTCCCACCAGACATGCCGCGGCAGCGACCGCCCTTCGCTGCCGTCCAGAATCAAGGCCGTCGCGAAAAGCAAGGTAAACGTGTAAGAGAGTATGATAGTGTAGTGAAACATTGGGGTGGGGATTATCATCCAAGGTGATTTCAAAAGAGGTGACGAATTTGTATCGCGATGCGGAGTGCCTACCGGTCCCGGAGGCTCGTCGACGGCAGCAAACCGACCTCCCCGAGCGCGAGATGCGGCGAGAGGCTGACGGATGGTGTTACCTGCGCGCAAGAAAGAGCACAGCACCGATCGCTAGAATGACTATCAACGTAGTAATAAGGATCCACATGAGAGAAAGAGGATGAAGGTGCGGTGAAAAACTGTGTTAAGGATAGTCATTCGCAACTTTAAAGATAGCAGTGACCAAAGATCTCCCTTGGTGCTAAGCCTAAAGTTTCCAACATCAGCGGCGACCCCTGCAACGTGAGCCGCCTGGCGCTGTTGGGGAAGACGTTCTAAAGCTTGTCAGGGACCAGCGTGCTGCGCTTGGGTTCTTCTACCTTTTGAGGGGCGGCCAATGTTCGGCTCCCCTATTCTAAAGCATGCGTGTGTGCAGCAATGCCACGTTCCGCTGACCGGCCAAACAGCGACCCGGCACCAGCACGTCTGCGCGACGCGGCGGCCGCGCTGCCCGTGCGCATCGCAGGCCACTGCACAGAGCTCCTTGCCGCCTGTCCAAATGTAAAAACAAAGTTCAACATTCGAAAATGGAGATAATGGTGGGTTGAAAAAATTGTGCTAGGAACTGTGACTACCGCTTGTAGTGAAAGCAGCTTCCCTGCACCCGAGAAACAAGTCGGCCATGAGTCGTCGAGGGAGAACCCCTTTCTAGAGCTCGCCGCAAGCGAACCTGTTGCGTTAATACTTCCCTCAGGCTCTCCTATTCTAAGGAAAGATTGTGTGAGCCCTCCATTAACCAGAGGACTCTCTTGCTCGTATCTGAACGGGAACAGAATGAGATCTTCAGGCCGAGCGGTCTCCGCAGCGCCAGCACTTCCGAATATGACGTCATCTACCACCAGCTAATCGTGAAAGGCAGCCAGGGCTCTCACCGCCCCCGCGGGCAGGGGTCGTTTGTTTTGACAAAAAAAGATGGTTTGGATGTATTTACGCATAAAATAAAGATGTTTTCCTATTTCAGCGTCAGGAAAACAATAATAAAGTGCCCCCAAAAAAATATTTTTGAAAAGCTCTTCAGCAGCCCTTTAAGAAACAACTGGAGCGCCTAGTTTTCAAGACTTTCAGGTACGTTGATGATTTTCTTGCTTGTACGGACATGTAGTTTTGAGCAACATGTCTATAAGGTTTTGAAGGCGTTTGACGAAAATAGTCGTGGTCGGGCGTTTACAAGTGAGGTTCCCCAAGCGGGATTTATCCAGTTTTTGGACTTGAAGCCGACTTTCCAGGATAAGCGCTTCGGCTGGATGTATGACCCAAGGTCTAACAAACCCCTATTGAGTTATTCGTCCTGCCCCTCAAAAATGGTAAGAACAGGTATTGCTGTCAATAGCCTGAACTCGTCTCTCACGAAGTCTTGCGTCCACACCATGGTTACTAGTTTTCCGCATCAGATAGTTTGAAAAAAGGTGACTTCTCTGGTCGTACCCTTGTGTTTACTGCGAAAAAGGTTATAACAAATTTGAAGCATCACGGATGACCTGCAATTGAAAAAGAATTGCGGAAACAGCGGGCTGTTATACCCTGAACTGGATTGGAAAAGACTTTATTGACAAAGATCGTGCAGTAGGCGGGGGCCCATTTACGGCCCCGCCTCAACGCGGCCTACCGTTGCATCTCCTTTCGCATCCCTACTGAGCACTAGCTCTTTTTTGAGCTCTTGCCTTTCAAACGCGGTGAAGATCTGCTGGATGGCCCATTCGTGATCTATCTTGCTGGCTGACTCGATGGCTCCTTGAAGTTTCGCTGGATACATCCCGAAACTGGCACTCTCCGGTTCGGTGGCACAGTTTCACATAACGTTCCACCGGTTGGCCGTTCCCTTCTTGCGCACACTGCACAGAGCCTCGGGGTATTTGTTTGGGAACATCTCATGTAACACTCTCGGTGATGTGGCCGACGCTGTCTGGAGCCGTCTTAGCCACACCGCTTCCTCGCGACCCAGCGACCGATGTGGTGGTGGTTACGCCCGTGTCGCAAGCCACATGTTCTTGAGATTTCGCCATAGCCTCTCGGTCTGTCCTTGGTCTCCGACCACCATTCCCACTCGGGACGACTCTCCACATTCGGAGCGCGGTGAGTAATAGCGCGCGCCTCCCTGTGGGCCGTCTGGTTGTGGTTGGGTGCACTCGGAGAGCATTCACTCGCGTGCGCAGGGATCCACCTTACTTCCACACATCATTCTTCCTGCGCAACCACTCGTTCGAAGATCTGGGCTGCCTTGTCACTGATCCGGCCGTTCGGTAGGTTTCGGGAAGCTTCTAGCGAATCGCTTAGGACGGTGTCACACTAGGGCTCGGCCATTGCTAGGGCAGATGCAATCTCCTCTGCTTCTGTTGCATTAACACACCGCATACTCGCTGACGTGGACACTTCCCCCGTTCTGGCATTGATGATAACCGCTGCGTATTTGCCCTTTTCGTAGTCTGCTGCATCCATGTATCTACTTCTCGGATCACCGCTGTACTGCTCGATGAGGTACTTGACCCTAGCTCGCCTCCGCTCCCGGTTGTGCTCTGGATGTACTTTCTTCGGGATGGAACTCACCCGCACGTTTTCTCGAAGTTTATCACAGAGCTCGTTAGGCTGCTTCTCCGTTACCTGATAGCCGTACCCCAAGGTCTCGAGTATGGCCCTGCCCGTCTTGGTTCCCGCCAGCCTCTCTCGCTGTGCCGCCAGCTGCGCCTCAATGAGCTAATCCAGAGGGTTGTGAACGCCCAACTGCATCAGCCGCTCTGTGTTCGTTGACTCCATCAACCCCAACACTCGGTTGTACAACCTTCTGATAATGGTGTCAATCTTGTTCTTGTACCTCTTCGACCACTTGTGGTAAGCCGCCGTGTACGCTGTGTGACTGACAGCGAAGGATTGCACCAGCCTCGCGAGCCCTTCCTCACGCATGCCCGCCTGCTTGGACGACACGCGCTGGATCAGCCGCAGTGTACTTGCTGTCTTGATCGCCAACATCTTCATCACGGTATCCTTGCTGCCGTTGCCGCTGATCAGCATGCCCAGCTCCCGGATCTCAGGAACCTCGAAGTTCTCTGACCGGTCTTAGCGATCAGAATGAGGCGATAGCACTATCTCGTGGGAAACCGAGCTCGCCCGGCCTTGCGAGGCAAGTACACCAGGAGCTCTGATTTTGATGGCGAGCACTGCAGGCCTGTCCCGTCAAGCCGTTCTTCGATAGCCGAGACTGCTCTCTGCAGCCTCCTCTCAATACTCGCATCCGTGCCGCCGGTCGTCCACAACGTAATATCGTCAGTATAGATGGTCGGCCGGACGCCCTTGACACCAGCCACCGCTTCGGCGACCCGGATCATGGCGATGTTGAGATAACAGCATTGAGGAACAGCAGCAGTGAGATAACAGACCCCTGGGGCGCACCTACGCTGCCAATATCTCGTTCTGCTAGCTCGATCTCTTCTGCGTGCAGCTCGATCTTTCGCCCCGAGAGGAAGTTCTTGATATATTCATACCTTCTCTCGCCCATGTTGAGCTTCGTCACATGCGCCAGGATGGCCGAGTGCTTGACCCGATCAAAGGCGCTGTACAGGTCCAATCCTAGGATCACCCTTCTGTGTCTCGTCTCGTTCTCGATGATCTCTTGTTTCAGTTGTATCATCGCGTCTTGGGTGCTCAGGCCCCTCAGAAACCCGATCATCGAGTCAGGATACAGCCGCTCTTGCTCTAGGTAATCTTGCCAGCGGTTCGCCAACACATGCTCGAGAACCTTCCCCACGCACAAAGTCAGCGAGATGGGGCGTAAGTTCTCGATGCCTGGTGGCCTGCCCGGTTAAGGTATCAATACCGTCTTCGGCTTCTTCCACTGCATCGGTAGTTTGCCGCTCCGCCAGCACACATTGTAGTATCTCGTAAGCACCTCGATTGAGAGATCATATAAATTTTGCACGGCCTTGTTCGAAACTTCATCTGGTCCTACCGCCGACCTGGTGTTCATCTCCCACAGAACGGTCTTGACCTCGGCCGTGGTGATGTCGCAATCTAGTTTCTCGTTCGAGACTTCTGCGTACGCTGCGTGTTGCTCGGCCTGCGTTTCAGGTAGGTGCTTGGCACTCAGCCTCTTAATCAGCTCGTCAATGCCCAGGCTCTCTTCGGCCTCGTGCATGACCGGAGCCATGGGATTCGGCTTGAACGAGTTGGATTTGGTCTCGTCCAATAAATGGAGGATCAACGACCAGGGCTTGCCCTGATGCAAGCTACCATCTATGCGGTTGCACAGCTCGTCCCAATGCTGTCTGCAGAGCAACGCGCTGTGCCTCGCAATCACGCGGTTCAGTTCAGTCACCTTCTTCCGCAGCTTCTTGTTCCACTTCTGCTTCTTCCACCGCTCTTTGATCGATGTCTTTGCCTCGATCAAGTGCGCCAGCTTGCTGTTGACACTGGGTATGTCATCGTGAGTCTCGATCGACTTTGTAGTTCGCTTGACGGGAGAACTATGCCACTCCTGCACCCGGGACTAACCCGCACCGAGGAAGTGCTTTACCGACAGCTGCGGACTGGATCCCTGATAACCCCGGTGCTTGCCAAGTACATTTGTCACAGTGTTTATGAGAGCGACATGTGTAGGTTGTGCGCAAAGGAGCGAGCTACAGCAGCTCATATCCTGTGGAACTGTGAGGTGAACCCACGTGATGCAAGCGAGAAGACAAGGATCCCGCCGCAACTGTAGGCTGCAACAAGGAGCTATCACTACGGACTACAACTCCAGGCCGTCCAGCAGGTCGCGGTGGGCCTCGAAAAGCAGCGACCGGGAGAAGCCGCCGGGGAGGGGGGCGCAAGCCTCCCTGGACACATGGGCGGAACTCGGAAGCGGCCCTCAGGACGCAGTCGCGACGACGTCCAGGCCACGTCACGGTGACGGACCCCCTGAAGGGTTAGCCTAACCACTCTGCAGGCGTGTCGGTAAAGTTCTCTCTCTCTCTCTCTCTCTCTCGCACCTCCTTGACGCCGGCCGTCAACTTTTCGATATTAACAATGTATTTTACCGCCACCGGGTCTTCTCGCCTATGGTTGCGAAAAGCGTCCCAGTTGGTCCAACACTGCTCCATCTTCTGGCCGCCGCCGCCTACCAACTCGATCGCCAAGATGTAGTGGTCGCTCCCAGGTCCTCTCCGGTGTTACGCCACGTCATCTCTCCCCCGCTCTTTACGAAGGTCAGGTCCGGCGTGGTGTCGCGTTGAGTCGAGGAGCCGCTCGTCCGCATTGGTTGCTCTGAGTGAGCGATCAGGGTGAACCCCTGCTCGGTTGAGTCTTACATCAGGTCTTTGCCTTTGGCCGTATCATACACGTAGCCCCACGCTTGATGTGAGGCACTGAAGGCTCCCGCCACCACCAGTGTCTCTTTCTTGGTTTGGTTGCGCGCCGCTCTCATCAGGGTCTTGAACTTCTGGCGGTGGTCTTTCGGGTTACTGTATACGCTCACCAAAAAAACGGCGCGCTTGCAGCCTTTACCTCGCGCGATCTCGACACACAGATGCTCCCACTTGCACTTCTTGCCTTTGTGTAGTTGATTTTCAATGGCGGTTAAGCCCTTCCTCACCACAGTACACACCCCTCACCGACCAGACGTGTCAACGTGGGCTCTGTACCCCGGCAAGGTCGGGTCCTTTGCCACCGTTTATTCTAAACCCTATGTTCATGCAATTTCGCATACAATAAAAATGATAGCCGGAAGTTTGGCTTTGGATGTGGTATACTCGGCGAACAACAAATTAGTGAGGCTTATAGTGGCTCAGTGGCTAAGGCGTTGTGCTCCTGTGCACGAGGTCAAGGGTTTGATTCCCTGCCGCGGCGGCAGCTTTTGTCATTAGGCGAAAAGCGAAAACGCACGTGTGTATGAGATTTCGGCGCACGTTAAAGATCCCCAGGTGGCCAAAATTACTCCGCAGCCCTCCACTACGGCGCGCCTCATCACCTGCATTGCGTCGGCGTGTTAAACCCTACAATCAATCAATCAATCAAGAAAGTACATCGAGCAAACAGGGTGATGCCTCGAAACACCCTTAAGGGCGCGGTCACGTCACATTTATCCTCTGATTGGAAAAATTGAATTGTGGCCGCTATCCGTAGAGTAATAGCACCACGGTTTTGATGACTCGTAAAGGCAGGAGAACAAAGGAGATACCTGATGCCTTTTACATGAAAAAGAATTCAAAAGATTGTATTAGTTACCTTCCATACCGCTACTGGACAAGAGTTATAGCTACTGGACTGTACCAAAGTTATAGTCCACCCGTAAAGGTGACAGCCTGGATACCCATAAATCCAGAGAGCAGGCTAAGTTTCAGAAACGGTTCTCAACCACGAATCTCATACATGTCGTCAATCAAGTGATCGAAATATCTGCTGAATACGCGAACGCTGTACAATGCATTGAAAGGTTATGAGAAAGCGTTTGATTCCGTACGTACTGCAGCCATACTAGAATTACTAAAGAACCAGGATACAAGACTCCTACAAGACATATATAAGAATGTACGGGCAGAAAAACCCTTCACAGGCACAGTAATATGTTTCCGATCCGAAAGGAAGATATCATTCCTAAGACTATTCACAGCATGCCTGGAGGAAATACCTAGAAAGATCGACGGGGACAATATTTGAATAAAAATAAACGAGGAATACTTGAATAATTTGACGTTTACGAACAACATAGCCTTGATGAGTAAGACTGCAGAACACCTGCAAACAATGCTTGAGGAACTACAACCAGAATGCACGGCCGTGCGGCTAAAAAATATTATGAATAAATTTAAAGTATTGAGCAATAAGCATACCACAAACCTACTCTTCCGCTTAGGAAACCAAGTGCTAGTAGAGGTGATGATGAACTAATATTTATTATAGAGCAAAGAGGTAAGGAAATGGGGTGTGGTCCGCGAAAGGACCACACCCCACGAGAGGACGCCCCACGAGAGGCCGCGGGAGGACGTAGCCGTCAGCGCCCGGTCGACCAGCCTACCCTGATCTTCACAGTCGGAGCTGGTCAGCAACCTTTTCGCAAAGCTTTTGGGAAGGGGTGGGGGCCAGTCGGAGAAGTAGGGGTGGAGAGTGCGCGCATTCACTGACAAGATAGAAAGTGTCTAGTTGGGTATTACATGGCTGGCCAGTGTCCGGGCAGAGCATTGAAGCAATGTGGTGAAGTCGTGTACAGTTGTAGTAAGCATGTGTTGTAGGTGTCGCAATGTGTATGCTTGGGCGTGCGTGAGGGATGTGTATGGCGGAGGTGCCTGGAGTGGGTGAGAATCGCTTCAGTGGTGGTCAGGGTTCGGTGGTTATGAGAAGAGTGCTCAAAACGTTCGGGAGAATAGCTGCGAGGCGAGCTTCTCTACGATGGCAGTGTAGGCATGCCTACAGAGAGTCCGTAACAATCGTGAGGGGGTTTTCAGTGCGGTGCGTAGTAGCGAAATGATCTATGGCAATGGATTCAGCGGTATTCGAGGAGTATCCGCGATTCGTGGCAGAATTCATCGTGGTACCCTGGAGTCGAGAACCACAACTATGATACGCCGGTCGTGGTGAGTACACGCACAATCTGTATATCGCACGTGTTGATCCCTGTCTCGTTTTCTTTGTAGCGTTCGGACATTAGCTAGTCTTCTGCCCCCGTTGTGACTTTGGTGCATGCGCCTCTGGATAGGGGCGATGTGAATTCGTTGACGCACAGAAATTGGGATCGGGTGTGTTTTTTGTGCGCTTAAGATGAACACTACATATTTTTGTTGCACCAGGGAGAGCAAACCCACGGCCATGGTCACGCGGCGCCGCTGCGGTTATCCTGAATATAAAAACCATGTCCCGGGAACCGAGTGATTACAAATTCTTCATAACGAAGTGAGCACAAGCATGCGCAAAGCGTAGAGTTTTCTAATAATATACGCTAGAGGGGGCACTGGCGCTAGTGTCTATGCGAGGCGCCGAATGGCGGCTTCAATCCCGCAGGAGGTGGCCATGACCGGTGTGGAGGACGCGTGATTTTCGAACTTGGCTTGACCAGGCCGTTGACAAAAGCACTTTTTTTAATACAGAAGATATAAGTAATGTTGATTACTGTATAAATTAATAATCCTGAAATCAAATTGATCTTCCCGTTTATTTTATATTGAGGTTTAGAAGAATTGTTCTGTCAGACCGGAAGATATTCGTAAACTGTATATACGGCTGATCTTACCGGAGCCGAAGATTAGGCGGGGAAGCATTTTCTTTTTTTTTTTGCGAGCAAGTCGGCGATGCCATGCGGCTGAAGCAGGGCGGCTGCACTGTATTCCTCAAGTTTGCATGGTCCCGCGGGTGGTGACAGCGATTGGGCTTGCACCTTGTTCACTCCAATAATTGCGGGCAGCTGATTACCGGCGGAAAAGGGCAGCCTAGCAGATGATGATTGCACCGGCGAAATCTTTCTGTGAATGCGACCTACCCTCGTTTGTTCCGCCGCTGCTTTCTACCGTGATGCGGTGCTCACCACGATCAACTTGGTGCTGAGCCATCCGCCGTACGAAGCTCCCGCGATATTGTTTTGTGAAGAAGAATTAGACGGCTGCACAAATGTACAGCCTCCCAAATTTTTAATAATATAGCAGGAGCGACGACCGATCGGCATGCCAGCGCCTTATCACGGTGTTCACCGGCCAAATGGGCGAGAGTACGCGCATGCGCATATAACTGTCTGTGTTGGGCTGTCGTCTGCTCCGCTGTTCTCCTCAGGAGAACACACCCCCTGTTTTCTTCTTATCTTGCAAGGTCATTTCGCTACCGCAAAAGGTAGCTTAGCACCGTGGGACAGAAGTTATTATTGTTATAACATTTGTTATTGATCACATTATATACCACAGCGGCATAAGGGCATTCCGGCCATAAAACTGATCCTGTTCTACTAATATTTATTGTTTCCGTGACATTCCTCACGCTGGTAGGGGGCAAGTGAACCGAAAAAAAAAATCACACGCACATTTGATATGCGCATTCGCGTCAAATAACCACGGATTCGCGTGAACAAAGTTATTCACATGCAGCGGCAGGGGGTGTTCCACTGTCAAGAAAACAGTGTAGCAGGCGACACTCATACAGACGATAGCCCTATGCGCGTGCGCGTACTCTCGCCTATTTCGCTGCTGAACAACGTGATAATGCGCTGACATGCCGATCAGTCGTGGCCCCCGCTACATTCTTAAAACTTTATGAGGCTTTACTTACTGCTGCTAAAGGTTTTTTTTTTGCGGAGCCGCTACCATGCTCGTGTTGTCCTCGCGAGCGTCATCATGAACGGGACATTGGATGGAACAGCGAGCTCGTACCATATGCATTGTGCGAAATCTCGAGTTCGCGTCCGTTTTCAGGAATGCTGTACAACATGACTAGACATAGATTAGGGGCTACACGGCGATTCTACTGCTTTCCACCCCCACTTCATTGCAGTCGAGCAGTATTTGATACTTTCAGCCACTGGAATCGGCCGCTAACAGCAATTCTGACCCGGAACGAGCCCTCGACGCTTTCGACGCCGAAACCGAAACTGATGGCGCAGAAAAATCCGAATCCAAGTGCACATAACCGCCAAGACTGAAGTTAAGCTAAGTTCGAATATCACCAGTCTACCTCACTCAATCAGCCCCATGGTGGTTGAACGATGGCAGCGCCAGTGTCCCCTCTAGCGTATGAAACTCTGTGGCACAAAGGGCGCCTGGCGCGCAAGTTTCTTGCGAATCGACCCGGTGGTCTGGGGTGGCAGATTGCGCCGCAATCCAGATTAGCGACGCTCCGCCACGCACTCCACATCCATCAAACTTTTGCGGCCGACAATACGTAGAACCGGCTGTATCACGTCCGATTTCTCCTAACCATTTCACCGGCGCCTTCATAGTATTTTCCTGCCCCCAAAATAAGTGAGGGCACCCCCTCCCCCCTTCTAGTCTTAAAATAACCCCCAGTGTATAAGCTGCGAAAGCGCACGCATTCTATTCGCGTAGAATTGCCATGATAGATTGATGTGGAAAGGGGGATGGAATGGTGTATACTACCCGTGTCGTACAAGTGCGCGGACTGAACAAAGCGTCTCTCGCTCTCTCTCTCTCTCTCTCTCTCTCTCTCTCTCTCTCTCTCTCTCTCTCTCTCTCTCTCTCTCTCTCTCTCTCTCTCTCACACACACACACTTTCTTTCTGTTTAATAACGGGCTTGGTATAGTTGCCACTGAGAGTACAAAAAAACAAATGTGTTGCCGTTATTCCTTGGCCTAAAAAATTCACAACGCAACAACTTCCGTACGCGATCCGCACGGAACGCAGGAAATTGGCTTGCACTAGACTGCGCGGACAACACGTCCTCATAGCGCCTGTTTTCATATCGATAGCGTGGAGCATGTGTGGTCTCATGAGCGTGATTGCGCCTTTTACTTGCTTTACCATGTCTTGCCCTCGGCCCCTGATTTTGCCGTTGGGGCCGTCAGCGGTACCGGGATGGAAAACGGAAACCAATATTACCCGACTCAGGGCGCAATACGTGAATGTTTCGTGTACATTACTTTCGGCGTTCAGTTAATTGTTGCGGTGCCATTGCCGCTAGGGAAATATGCTGCCTTGAGTGCGCATTCCTTCCCTGCCACGCAAAACCCTGTCCTGTCTCCCCCAACCACCCGTCATGCTCTTTCTCACTCGTCCCATCATGAGTCAATGAAGGTCTGCTTAATTCGAATGAATTTTCCCGCGTTTGCACTACCCGCTCGCCGTCCATTGGAACATCTTGTTTGTGTTGCGCTTGAAGCAGCTCGAGGCGATCTCTGTTTAACTGTACGTCTAAACGATCTTCGGCTGATTTTATTTTTAGGGACGGACAAACCGACATTTGTCGCGTATATTTTCGCTAGCTCATTGAAAGGCAGCCATTTATATAGCCCGGTAACCACGACCAATTTGTAAACAAATTGGCGGAAATAATTTTATTTTGGCAACAAACTTTATACGATCCGAAGGGTGGTAGCGGTTCGTAATGTCGAAACGTGACACTACAATATGGGTCCCGGTCCCGTGGCCTGCAAACCTAGCAGCTACTGTGACTGCTGTAACGTACTCTTCACTGATTGAAAACCTTTTAACAAACGTATTTGTATAATTTTCGATTGTATATGTATTCCTAAATATTATTAGATGCGACGCATCTCTTGCTCGGGGGTATCTCCCTCCGGCGTCGGCGTTGTCCGAACGCTCACTGCACATGCGCAACTCTCCTCCCTTCTTCTCTCCGACAGCTGTGCGCAACACACTCACTCCGTCTCATTATCATAAAAACAGCTGCGCGTGTGCGCTTCGCTGCTCTGGGTGCGCGCATGTATGCGCATGCGCGCGACTCTCCCTCCCGGCTCCTCTCCTTTCAAAAGCGGGAATATAAGCGGGGGAGCGCACGGCGACGGATCAGTCCAGCGCTCGCTCTCGCACTTGACTTGACTTTGCTTGACGATACCTCCGTGCAAGATCTTCCGATGAAGACGTGATGGAAGCGAAAGTCCCTTCAGCGAGTGGACTGACGCAACCCAATACCAGCGTCAGTCCAAACGCTCCACCCTGATGCGTCGCATCACATCAGGGTTCCCTCGCGGGAAGATGGGCGTAATTTTTTTGAAATGTTTTAAGACACGCCGCCCGCCGCCGCTGGGTTGCTCTGTGTGGCTAACTGAGCCTCCATGCCCAGAATCAATGGCAGCGTTCTGCAAAGCGACCCAGTGAAGGAGCTTCAACCATTCTGACTGGGTCAGTGGCATTGGTTCTGCCAAAATATTCTATTTCTGTTCCTGCCTTTCAAACTTTTTGTCCCGATCAAAATTCAGTTCACGTTTTCGCACGAGTGAATAGTTGAAGCATTCCGAAACTACGTCTGCTCGCTCAAGTGTATTTCACGAAGAAAGACAAGACTATTACTTTAAACATGGGGTCGTGGAACTGGCCCTGTGACTCCCTGGAGGCACGGCTCCAGTACAGCGCGCCTTTCGAATTAAGAGCTCTGTCCGGACATGCGAGAATTGCCTCCTTTTTGCTCTTAACATGGCGGTCATTGCTACTTGTGCGGCTGAATTACCCTAACAGTTCGAAGACTTCTTTCGCCGTGTCTTGAAAACTGATGGTCAGGAAACACAGTCGGGGCAAAAGCCGCCCACACCAACAAAAGACCAGCACCTTCCAAATGATGGCAGGCGCATAAACCATGAGTGTGGTTCTTCCCTCACTCGAGGGCTTTGATTCATACGTGCAACGTTTTCAAATTTCACGAAACGTTTCCTTCTTAATCCCACTCTTTATATCCCGCCCCTTCCTTTGCTTTCGTGTTTCCCCTTATCCGCGTGGAGGAATGTGGCCACCCCATTCTGGCAAAATGATGACGCTGGAACAACGTAAAACGGATAAGCGGGGTGAGGCGCAGACCATGAGAAGGCGTTGAACTAAGCAGCGGCTTTGGGGTTCTCTCAATGCATTACAACCGACACGACAAGCAAGTGAAGACATCAGCGCTCTGCGAACCTATCATCAAGTCGTAAACACAGGGTGTTACGTCGGTAAAAGGAACACTAAAAAATGTCTTCCTGAGTGAACCGCTCCTCCGCTCGCGCTTAAATTTCCATTCTTTGTCGGCTTTGTGGCGCAGTGGGTAGAGCACCATGAACAGGTGTCACAAAAAGTAAAAGGGGCCGGGCCGCGTAAAAATAGAAGAGTTTCTATTTTATGTGGCTACCAGCATAAATAGAACATGTGCGGGACCATTCTGTTCCAGAATGATTTTATTGCAAAAAAATTTCGAGGTAGCTGGCTAGGCACGAGGCGGAGATATCCCTTCAAAAATCCACAACCCGTGGTCCGTTTACTTTTTGGGGCCCCTGTGCATAGTTTATTGGGTGAGTGCTCATTGCTTTTTGGGGGGTTATCGACGACGCCACGTAGAAGAAGTAAGCGAGCAGGGCACCACTTTTGCCATTCTTTAGCTTTTGTATAGAAGAAACACAACGGAATGCTAGCTAGTTCGAATTAAGCAAGACTGGTGGTTTTCTTTTTTTTTTTTTTTTTGAAAGGTGCCGCGACCTCACGGTTTCTTGCCGTCATAGAAGCTCTGAATACAAAACAGAAAGACTGACTGACTGCAACGGCTTACTTGCACGAATGCTTTGCTCTGTGGACAGCCAACGCACTCGCCATTTGTACAAGTGTGGCACGCACACACACAGCTGGCTGGCGCCGCATCTTTTCAAAGAGCTACGAGTTCTGGCGCGCCTCCGCCAAATGGCGCCACGGGTCCCGCGACCGAGAGAAGACGCAGTGAAACATCCCCCTCACGAGGGGCAAGATCAAATGCAGAGCATTTCCGGGGGCGCACGACGTTAAGTAGTATGCGTTAAGTTAATGTTGTTGCTCTTGTGGCAACTGCTGACGAGAGAGCGCTCGTCAGCAGTAATTTGAATGAGTCAACGATATAGGGCGCGTTCGTAGCGTCCCATTCTTTGTCGGCTTTGTGGCGCAGTGGGTAGAGCACCATGTACATTGCGTTCCGCCCGCAGGGTCGAGGGATCGACCCCGGGCGCCGGATAGTATTTTTTTATATAGTAGGGACAACGACGGTGCCGACTACGGACGTCAACGCAGGTGACAGCGTGAGTTACTGAAATGCTCTGCATTTAAAACATGACGGAGTCTCGAAGCGTAACCACGCATAAACTTATCAGTACCAAGAGTAAGATATGTGTGACCGCCAGCTTCCCTGTTCGCCTAGTCTTCGCACGACGAGTGCGAAGTTGCCACAATGTTCTTCAATATAAAATGTTTTTTTTAGGTCAAAACTACTGATTCTTTCCAAAACAAACTTCTCGGGGCACTTAAGCGGTCTTACGTGATTTCAAGGTGTAGCTTGGTGATGCTTAGTCTTGTCTGTCATCGACAGTGCGGTACCGCTCCTATCGTAACGCGTACTGTTGTACTATTTGGTGTTATTGCAACTGTTACCGTTTGCATAGGCATCCACACATCATCTACGCTAAACGCTATAGTTTACCGTCTCACAATTTTACCACCTCAGTTCTATAATGAAGTTTATTCGTACACACCTAAACCCTATCTTGATTCGGCTTTTTTCCTTCGTGTCCACCTGAATCCCACATTAATCTACCTTTACATTAGCCCCTCCTTTTTAATTCTAATCCACCGTAATCACAACTTACTAATCGTACCCCAGGTAATATAGCTCTACCGGTACCTTTCGTATAACAAAGTCGCTTGACTTATGATGAAATTCAGGATTGTGGTAAGGACAAGAGTAACAGGGGAGTGCACGGCGCAAATTTGTGCGGCCAAGTGTAGCGCCATCGCACTTTATTCAAGACACTGAAATAACAATAATTAGCTTTAGGTCCTTCGTCGACGCTTGCAGAGTCGGTTAGTTGGTTATTTTCTGCAAATAGCGCCACACACTACAAAGCTTTGGCATGGAGAATATGTGAGCAAATATTCCCTGCCCTAAAAACCCACCATCTTCTCCATAGACATAGAAGATTGGCCAGGTATGCAAATTTTTTTTTTAATGAAAGTTTTTTTTGCCACAGGGCATATATATGGGATTATGGGGTGATGGTGATTAGATGAAAATGAAAATGTAAACCACAGTAAATGGTAGTCAGCGAGAGATCGTTATGATTGCAGTAGTCTTCGTCGACCGAAGGAGGGGCACAATGCTAAAACAATATCTCTAGACAGTTTTAAGAAGTGCCATCTTCTCCATGAACACATAAAAAGTGAGTCGCTGTCAAGGCGAGAATCTGTTCCTTTGTGGCTACAGGCGCGCCGCTTCCAAAACTCACCCAGCGCCATCTACAGACTCGCTTCAAAAGGTCCCTATTTTTATACTGTTTTTAGACACCAAAATTAGCAAAAGCTAATATGGCGTCTTTATATCCCTTCTAAATAAAATACATGTTTGTTACCACCACCTTTTTCAGCCCAATGGCGTTTTTGGAGTACCATTTCATGCAGACGGCTCAGGTACCGACTTGCTACCACAAATAAACATCACGGCCATGCAGTTGATGCACTTGACCCGATGGATCTCCACTCAGCAGAGCGGTCTTAAAGAACAAGATTCTTGCTGCACAGTTGAAGCACTGCTGACAAGCCGAATCGCCTATGGCACCCCACACGTGCACTTGCACCCCAAGGAACACTCTAAAACAGATGGCCAATACGAAATTCGTATAAGCTCGCCCTGTGACTTCCTGCTTTTACACCTACAGACAACCTCCGGAAGCTTCGACTCCATAGCTTCTTGAGCGAAATTCTCGAAACGCAACGAGCAAGCAAACTAAATCGACTAGCTCTAACTCCACCGGGATGCGTGGTTCTCGAAAAACTAGGCTACCCTATCCCTACACCATCCAACGCGCGAATCCGGATCACATGAAACATACGTACCAACACCAAAGTCGCCCCCATTCCAAGACACATGCACTCGGGATACAAGAGAGGGAGAAGACAACCAAGAACAAAATACCTAAGCAATAAATTCACTGGGAACCCGCATGTCTATTACACAGATGTCGCAAGAAACCCCGACCGCCAGGCCCACGTTGCAGTGGTCGTGGGTTCCGAAGGAACAGCAATCTCAGTTGCAAGTCCGAACAACCGATACCAATCTCGCAGAAGAGACAACCATCGCCTTAGCGGCCACCTCCATCAAAAAGCAAATTATTACTGTTGTAAAGGTCTCACAACAGGCGTGCCGGCATTACCTATCAGGACGAATATCTCCCCATGCGCTCACACTTATATAACACGCCAAAACTCTACACACCATTGACATTGTTCCGCCACCTGCTCATTCTCTCTCTCCCCGGGAAAGAGGCGGCCCACGCCGCGGCCCGCGACATTTTACACCGGGCATTCCCAACGGAGGCCGACGACAGACCTCCAATCGCCTCGGCCAGCCACTCGGTTCAAAAAACATACACGGACATTATAACATTATCTCCGGAACGCCTCATTTACCCCCTCCTCACCCATCACTCAATACACAAGACTCTCGAGCCTGGCGCCGAATCCAAACACAGACTTTATACAAAATTTTACATCACATTTCATCAACTGTTTTTCCCTACAACTACACAACATCCAATACACCAAACACAACCTATCCCCTCGTATGGAAGTGTGTCAAGCATCCCAACCCAACTCCATTACCTATACATTGGAGTAGTTAAGGGTCAGGCTGACCAGCATCCAGCTCGAGGATCAGGAGTACCTGACCTCCCGGGCGCGGGGGCTGCTGACAGGACTAAAGCCGGCCTGGGCTGGGGCCACCACACACACTCCTTACCCCTTTCCATTAAAACAAATAAATGTTCTTCCTCCACCTCCTCCTTAGCACCACCTTTTGAGCTACTGCGAAACTAACTCTGCTCTTTGGCCTCAGTAGCCTAAAAGTAGGTCCGCGAGTTTTTACGAAAACCACCTGGCTTCAAGCCCCAGCTTCGCCAATTTTTTTGCAGCAACTGCTCTTTGATGCGGAGCGTCTTATGCTCGGGGGTATGTTCCGCGGCGTCGGCGGTGGTTCGGCGTCCGCACACCACCTGCGCATGCGCCACCGTCGTCATCTTCCCATAGGGAAACCGCTGAAGACGAAGATGGAGAAGACAATCTTATGCTCGGGGGTATGTCCCGCGGCCTCGGCGGTGGTCCGGCGTCCGCACACCACCTGCGCATGCGCCACCGTCGTCATCTTCCCATAGGGGAACCGCTGAAGACGAAGATGGAGAACAAGACAATCTTATGCTCGGGGGTATGTCCGGCGGCCTCGGCGGTGGTCCCGCGTCCGCACACCACCTGCGCATACGCCACCGTCGTCATCTTCCCATAGGGTAACCACTGAAGACGAAGATGGAGAAGAAGACAATCTTATGCTCGGGGGTATGTCCCGCGGCCTCGGCGGTGGTCCGGCGTCCGCACACCACCTGCGCATGCACCACCGTCGTCATCTTCCTATAGGGGAACCGCTGAAGACGAAGATGGAGAAGAAGACAATCTTATGCTCGGGGGTATGTCCCGCGGCCTCGGCGGTGGTCCGGCGTCCGCACACCACCTGCGCATGCGCCACCGTCGTCATCTTCCCATAGGGGAACCGCTGAAGACGAAGATGGAGAAGAAGACAATCTTATGCTCGGGGGTATGTCCCGCGGCCTCGGTGGTGGTCCGGCGTCCGCACACCACCTGCGCATGCGCCACCGTCGTCATCTTCCCATAGGGGAACCGCTGAAGACGAAGATGGAGAAGAAGTCAATCTTATGCTCGGGGGTATGTCCCGCGGCCTCGGCGGTGGTCCGGCGTCCGCACACCACCTGCACATGCGCCACCGTCGTCATCTTCCCATAGGGGAACCGCTGAAGACGAAGATGGAGAAGAAGACAATCTTATGCTCGGGGGTACGTCCCGCGGCCTCAGTGGTGGTCCGGCGTCCACACACCACCTGCGCATGCGCCACCGTCGTCATCTTGCCATTGGGGAACCGCTGAAGACGAAGAAGGAGAAGAAGACAAAGCTGCGAAGGGGAGGGCGTGTACTTTGCTGTCGCCCCGTCCGCAGCACTTGTGATGATGATTTTGGCAGGATGCCCCTAGGGATTGGCCTAGGAATTGGCCGCATGCTTCGCTTGACTCCGGTTGTGCTTGCGCTTGACTCCGTGATTCTTCAGATAAAGTAGGATGGAAGGAACAGCAGCGTCAGTGAGTGTGCTCAAGCAATTAAGTGAGAGCATCAGCGCAAACACTAACAGACCTTTACATACCTCTTCAATCTCGTCTCACTCGCGTATATACGCATGCAATAAAGAAAATTACACCCATCTCCCGGAAGAGAACCATGAGTAGGATATATGAGCATTACGGGGTTCACTACATTTCCACCAAATTTGGCTAACCAACACCACGGAAAGGCAAACGGAACCCCCATGACGCTCTGCATCCTACTCATGGTTCCCTTCGGGGAGATGGGTGCAATTATTTTTATCTGTAAAATGTTTTTTTAGGCCAAGCAGAATCATTCGCTTTGTAAAGATGGTGGTTTGGTACCCCGTTTGGTCCGTTTTGGGGCGGGGCATCGCATCTAAAAACGTCTTATTAATGTTCTGCATCGCAACGGAAGTGCCTGGCTTGACCCTATGTCGAAAGGGAATATTGCTCGTTCAAACGTTTCTCTTGAACTTGCAACACAGCGGGTGCTCTACCCTTCTCAGCGTCGTTGGGTAGCCCATTTCTGCCGGACACCCCGTCCACTTCGAACAGCTCAGTAACGCTCCGTTTTGCCACGCTTCGTTCGTTCTTCTCCAAGTTTATAATGCCATTGCCCAACAATAATTTCCTGCCTTGGCCAATCCTTCTAAGCAGTTATGATATGTTTATATAATGTACTTGTGGTGGTATAACTAGTTCATTGATTGGACAGGTGTGAAGCGAATGTGCGCCCGGCTACTCCATGTGTTCTTCTAGTTTTGTCACATACCCACTCTGCTGGTTGGCCAGGAATGGAGGATTTTTCAGGAACTAATGTGCCCGCTTTACGACAATATGATTTTTTAAAAAATGAATAAAGCATACTCAAGAACGACGCGTGATTCTGTAATCAGCTCGAGCTGATTACAGTCAGGAAAATGCAGACAGGGCGCTCGCTCAGATTCGTAGAGGAAGAAGACGAAACGTAGCTGGCCGCTTGAAGCCGCCACGAGACCGGGCTGCCCCTCAAATTCGACGGCTTTGCACTTGTTAAGATCGAACGCCTGCTTTGTGCTCCTGCGCACCAGTTAGCTGGGAAGCCTGGAATGCAACCTGAGCAAAGCCTGTAGAGAACATCCTAAGGTGAGCATTGGCGCCCTTCAATTGGTTCTACGGAGCGCTCTTGGTGCGGGCTCGCACCGGCCTCCAGTTTAGTTTCTCCCCCTGCAAGAAAAGCAACTAGACAAGTATAGGGCTAGCGCGCGGCGGGTTGAATAGTACGGGCCACGCCCCCTAGCAGCCACGGCGGCATATTTTGCTCGTTCGGGGCCGGCGAGGTCAGCCGCATCCAGCGGCCGATGTATCACGGAATGGCGCCTTTACGGGCGAAAAATAAGCAATTCTGCCTACTTTTGGCTCAATAGTTACAAACAATAGTTACAATAGCTGAATAGTTACAAAAACAAGGCTGTAATGTCGCCGTAGAATAAGTTATGCTCGTTTTTATGCGAATGTTGTTAAGAAGAGCTCAGGCTGCGCTCCCAGAAGCCATCTGATCCCCTCAGCGCTTGTTTTCATAATTTATTCAACAGTGCCTGTCGGAGCATATGTTGGGTTTTCATTTTTGTGGCTGCCCTGGCGCGCAGGAACGTCAGCGTGACAGAATTTCACATCGCTAATTTGTGCGGGCAATTTTCCGGGTAACGTGTAGGCTAATTTCTGTTGTACAGTTTCAACAGCGCTCGTCATTCTAAAATTTCAAAAAAATTACACCATCTTCCCACTTGAGAACTCTGAGGGGATGCAAAGCCGTGGAAACCCGTGCAAATTGAGTTGCTTCAGGATCTGCTGTTCGCCGTCGACGGTGCGAAGCGGGTTCGCTTTATCGCAGAGTGGGTTCAGCCGCTCGGCGTTGGCGTTTTGTAGCGGCTTCTCATTCTCGAAGCGAGGAATCCGCTGCTCGACGCTGCCGTTTATATATATATACGTTCGGCGTTGCGTGCACTCCTCTGTGCAGCCTTGTTTGTCTTCGGAGGTGCTCGCGGTTCTGACAGTGTGCTGGCTGGCGCTAGTTGAAGGTGTGCCAGCCAGTTCGCTGACGGAATCGCTGGCATACATTTCCAGTCATCGGACGGCGCAGTACCAAAGAAGCACCTGAGCGGAGCGCTGACCGGGTTTATTTGCAGAGCAGAGGGAGTGGAGAGGAGGAGCAGCGCGCATGCGTTGGACAGCTGGGGTGGAGAGGGGAGAGGAGAAGCAGCAGGCGTAGCGCACAGGTGGTGTGGAGAGGATGAGCAGCGCGCGCTAGCACACAGGTGGTGTGTAGAGGAGGGGGAGAGAGAGTGGTGTTATCACAGGGTGTGTGGAGAGGAGGAGAGGTGCGGACGCCAGACGCCGACTGACGACGGAGGGTCGACTAAGAGATGCTTTGCATCTAATAAGCGTCTTATCTTCTGCTGTGTGTCCTGCATTGTACGCACCTATTTCTTATCCCACGCACGCGGCAACTCGGTGGACGATTTGTGCGCGGCGCTCGTGGCTACTCATGGAAACAGCCACCATCGCCGCGTGTTAGCCACAGCCGCGGCAGAGAGCTTTTATTCAGCTTCCCCGACAAAAAAAAGAAAATGCGCGTTAGGTTTGCCGACAAGTACAGAAACAAAAAACAAATTATGTACGTGAAATATCCACAAAATTTGAGAAATTTAGAGACTTGCACGTCTGCTGTGTGTGGATTCCTACGCCGCTTCGGTTCATCTTCGGTTCATCATCCTACACCGCTTCGGTTCATTATTGTAGCAAGATTGGTGCTTTTCTGAATTTTTTTCGTGTTTGTTTGCTTTTTCTGGTTTATGTTATTTTGCGATCAATGAACACGTGAGTGCGGTGAATCGTTTTTTGGTCTCATTAGTTTATTTCTAACTGTACGGATGTTTTTAGTTTTTCTTAGACAAATAACATGCATTCGCGCTATGATACTACAAACGTGTGAACTTATCTAATTATGCTCGACTGTGCAAATGCAAGGAATTTAACGTTTAATCATTTGTGGTGGTGTTCGGGTTGCTTTTGTGGGTTTTTATAATTTTGTTTTATTGTGTGATTGTTGTGAAAGGGTATATTTTTCGATATAGCCAGTTCATTATTATTTTCTTTTTACTTTATGACTTCTTAATTTCGTTCGACAACTCGTCTACACTTACACTATTACGAAAAAACGCGTTAACTTCAAACTCCCATTGTGCAATATTGTTCAAATGTCAGGCATTGCACAGATTGTGCTCTAGGGTATTGGCAAGAAATGCTGACGCTGTAAAATTTATATTCAAAATGTTTCGCTTAGCACAGCCGCACTTGTGTTTGAACTATTCATTTGTATCACCATGTTCTAGGGCAATATATACATACGGCCCTATTTCGGTCTGCATTTTTTCGTTGATGCCGATGACGTGGTTTGCTGGTGTCTGGAATTTTTTTCCGGGGAGTGAAGTAGTCCTTATTTTTTAGTATTTCTTAGGGCTTCCTATTTAATGGAAACTGCAGAACTGTTCACGCACGGTCCGCTTGGCGCAGTCACACTGGCCATGCGCACGGGGTACGCGGACCGGCGTAGCACGGAACGAGCAAAGTATGCGGCGCGGATCGACAGGAAGCGCCACTAATTGAAATTCCCTGGCGCCACCATACCAGCGTACGAGGCCTCTACAATTACGCTTCCTCTGGGTTTTTTGAACACGGCATCAAACTCATGAGGGGAAGATAGGTACATAGGGGAAGATATGGAAGATAGATGCATTTTATTCCGTGAGCAATATATGCGGCAGGTCGTCAAATTTTCATGGCACTGCGTAATAGGGAGAGAGGAACACAGGATTGATTGATTGATTGATTGATTGATTGATTGATTGATTGATTGATTGATTGATTGATTGATTGATTGATTGATTGATTGATTGATTGATTGCATGATAGAATGATCGAGTGAATGATTGAAAGATCCATGGATTCATTGAATGATCGATTGAATAATTGAATGATCGATTGATTGATTGATTGATCATAGATTGATTGATTGATCGATCGATCGATTCATTGATTGATCAATTGATTGATTGATTGAATGATCGATTGAATGATCGATCGATAGATTGAATGATCGATTGAATGATTGAATGTCGATTGACTGATTGATTGAATGAATGATTGATTGATTGATTGATTGATTGATTGGTTGATTGATTGATTGATTGATTGATTGATTGATTGATTGATTGATTGATTTATTTATTGATTGATTGATTGATTGATTGATTGATTGATTGATTGATTGATTGATTGATTGATTGATTGATTGATTGATTGATTGATTGATTGATTGATTGATTGATTGTAAGTTTAGCAGGCTCCGGTGTAATTTCGGTCACCTGGGGATCTTTAATGTGCGCGTTAATATCGAACATACGGCCGTTTTCTCATTTGTCCTGAATCATTCAAGCGTCCGCCGCTGCCAGGAATCGAACCCACGTCCTTCGGCTCAAGGAGCTTAACGCCTTAGCCCCTAAACCAGCTCGGCTGGTGAGAGGAACACAGAACGATAGAGCGGAGGCAACTCCCGGATAGCCTTTGGAACGCTTGTGACCTTTCCATGGAGTCAAGTAGAAGCGCGTAGCCCGAGCCTCCGCCGCCTCGATGGGTGTTATTCCTCCCGCTACCGCTTTTACGTGTTTAAGGTCGAGTCTGCAACCAGCACGGGCCTCAAAGACGGAGGAATGGAAATGACGGCAACAAAATGCCGATATCGGTGGGCTACAAAGGGAGAAATAGGCAGCCGATTCTCCCTGTTAAAGGGAACAAACATGAGCGCTGAGACGATTAGAGAACTAAGCACGGTGTATGAAGGACGGGCGGGAGACGTCGCGCTGCGGAATTCTGAAGCCGAGGCAAGGCGCCTGCTCTGATAAAGCCTCGAGTTCAAAACGGAGAGGGCTTAGATGCCCAGACATTCTTAGGCGCACCAAAGGATCTTAATTCATTTACTATTTTCCCGTTTAATTCTCTACCGCTTGTTTTGATGCCTAGGAAACATGAGTGCATTTGTTCGAGGGGCTTCTCAAGGACGGGGAAGCCTGTTATAAATAGCGCGGAACGTATTCTCATCAGGATTCATGTGGTCTTTGAAACAGTGGACAGAGACTACCTACTCTTGTTCAGGTTGTGTTTTCAGGACAAGCAGCGTGGCGCCAAGTGGTCGAAAAATATCTAGGTATACTGCTTAGAGCGAGCACATTCAAGAAGTAGAAGTAGAATTCGAAGACCACGATTTTTCACGGCGCCCTGGATAACCCTGGCACACCGGTTGCTTTCAGAATTGCATGAATTTCGGCCAAACTGTAGCCTGCGTCTAATCTCACGGCAGCAGTGAGAATTACTCCCTTGAAATTCTCACGGCAGCTTCCTTCAAAGCTGGCTGGCCTAAAATTTGCTGAGTGATATTACGTCCCAAGATAAAGTAACATAACCTAACCTCACCGAACCTAGCGTAACCGAACCGAACGCGTCATACCCCATCCAAATCCAGCCCAACTGCAACAAACCTAACCTAACCCAGCCCAACGACGCAGAACACAACCTATATTAAACGTAATTCAAGCCATTCTTGAAGTCCTGTGCGTCAATCGCTTTTTATAGTAATAACCAGAGTAGAAAAACGTATTAACAAAGTCACGATGACCGAAAAATTCCGAAAGCTAAAAAAAACGTCGCAATGTCGGACTCGAACCTGGGATTATCGTTTAAAACCAACTACTATACCACAGGGCTACAGGGGCCGCTGGAAACACGGCTTTTTAGGGAATATTTATCCCGCAGAAAATCCGCGTAGCACGCTTGGCCAAAGAGAACGCACTGCCGTGAGAAACTTCTGGCGGTAATTCTCACTGTTTCCGGGATAACGGACACTAACAAAGCTGCCTATTGGAGAATCACCGTCTAGTGCGCAGCATTTATGGAATTCAAGAAATTGCGCAGGTGGGCCTCTCCACACCGCTCCAGAAATACCAATCACGTAGACCAAATGTGCGAACTTCTCGAATGAATATGGTAAGCCGGCGATTAGAGCAAAAAAATTGGAATCTGCGCAAAAACAACACCGCAGCTCCACGGCTGCTCTCTTGTTCCAGCGCAGGTTCTATTTGTTACTTTTAACGCATGCCTGAACTCTTCACTCATCAAGTTCGCACGTTTGGTCCACTGAGAGTTCGTTCTCTAGCATTGTGGCAAAGCCCACCTCGAGCGATTTCTTACGGTGCATGATTTAATAGTCCTCACCGCATTTTTTTCAGGCTTTCTTATTGTTTTGTGTCGCCGGGATTGCATTGAATGCGCGAAAAAAAAACATGAAAGAATACTTAAAATCTGCGCGAAAGTTATGACGCGATAGACTCAATGGGAGGTGAAAGATTATGTAGACCTTTGTGGACTTGCCGGTACATTTAGGAAGTTTGTTGATTTCTAGCTACATACGTGATGGCACGACGCGTCCGATGTCTCCGTATGTACGATATCTCGTCGACAGTGTGAGGTCACAAACCCGTGGAACAGTTTTAGATGCGACTGCATCTCATTCACTCGCCTTGTCCATCCATACGGCGTTGTTGTTGTCCTTCCATACCCCTCCCTCATTCTCCTCGCTGCGCGAGCTGCGCTTTCCGCCGCTCACCCACTCTCCTCTCCGAAAGCGAACACTCTCTCGCGAGGGTCATTGGATTGGATTCGATTGAATTGGCTTGGCTTGGCTTGGATTGGATTGAATTGCATTGGGTTGGACTGGATTGGATTGGATTAAAGTGGATTGTGTTGGATTGTGTTGCGTCATTGCCGCGGCAGGGGGTTCACGGGACGTTTCACGCGATGAGAGAATCAACCTAACGGAAACAACAACGGAACCCCCTATGCGTCGCATCTACACAGGGGTTCCCGTGAGGGGAGGTGGGAGTAATTTTTCTTGCACATTTTCGAAACAAATAATGACACGCCTTTTATAATTAGAAGAGCACTGCGAGGCTCGCTTGCCTACTTGTGTATTGCCTTCAATTTCGCCAGACTTCCCCTGTGCAAAGCAAATGTGAGCATGTATCAACGTCGCCGCGAAAGATTTTGTGAATATATAACGCTGCTTTCTCCTGTTATGTGTCTCACGACACGACAAAGCGTGCGTAAAGATTTTGCGCAAGCTCCCGAAATGATTAGGTTTCCAAATCGATGCGCAGTTAGTTTGATACCAACGGCCATCGGGGCATAGACTCACGTGGTTGCGTGGGGGGCAGTACTATGGCCGACAGCCGCGCTCTGCAATTCCAGGAGCTCAGTGAGAGAGGTTTTAAATGCAGAGCATTTCTGTAACTCACGATGTCACCCGCGTTGACGTCCGTAGTCCGCATCACTCCCCCTACACTATATAAAAAAATAATACTTACCGGCGCCAGGTTTCGATCCCACGACTCTACGGGCGGAACGCAAGGTACATGGTGCTCTACCCACAGGGCCACAAAGCCGACACAAAACGGAAGGTTACGAACGCGCCCTATATCCTTGACTTATTCAACCGTTGGCCACAGGTGCGCCCCCTCCCCCGCGTCCTCCTAGCCTTCTCTCCGCTCGCAACACCCTCTCTCGCCGCGTTGGGTTCGCGCTGATCAACAGTCGGTTCGCGCGCAAGAACAGGTGGGGGCGCTCGCATCGCGCTCTCTCGCCGCGGTCGGTTCGCGCTTAAACCACATATGTCGTTCGCGCGCGCTCCGGTCGCTAACATCTGTGGCGTGATCGTGACGTCAACATCACGCCTTCGTGCGGTGGCGCGATTTCGGCGTTATAACACTCTCTCGCGAAGGGCATTGGATTGGATTGGATTAAAGTGGATTGTGTTGCATCATAGCCGCGGCAGGGGGTCCACGGCACGTTTCAGGTTTCAACATCGACTTCATCGTCAATGTCTACGCTGGAAGACAACAATTACAACAACAACAACCAATACGTAATCCATACGACTTGCAGGCGCGCCCCCGCGGAAATGCTCTGCATTTGATCATGCCCTTAGCGAGGGGGATGTTTCTTTTTTTAAAGACGATAGTCTTTCTTGGGCTACTTAAACCCAGAAATTTTGGTCTGTCTGTCTGTCTGTCTGTCTGTAACTCGATTCAGCCACCCGGCCAAAGTAAAATTGATAATGCGCAATAGTCTTATATACTCACAGCCAAATGTAAACGTCTAAGCCCGGTTTATATATTCATACTTTTCAACTTTGTTGAACAAGAACAAGACATTATGCAAATATAAGACAGGGAATTAGTACACGAGGGATATTAAGTAAGCGATCCTGAATTCCGGTGACCGCCGTCCGTCCACATAGCAACAGCTGCGGGTGCGCGCGCTCCTCGTCTTCCTTGGCAACGGGGGGAGATGGGCGCGCGCTGCCTGGCCGCTGACATGGCACATACCCACGTGGGGGATTGGCCAGGAATCTCCTCGTCTTCCTTGGCAACGGGGGGAGATGGGCGCGCGCTGCCTGGCCGCTGACATGGCACATACCCACTGTGGGGGATTGGCCAGGAATCGGGCGTAAGAAGGGCTAATGCACACGCTTAAAGGAATACTGACACGAAATTTCAAAGCTGAGATCCGCTCTAGCAATCAAGTACAACGACAACACAAATAGGTGTCTGTGCATGGCACATACCCACGTGGGGGATTGGCCAGGAATCGGGCGTGAGAAGGGCTAATGCACCCGCTTAAAGGAGTACTGACATGAAATTTCAAAGCTGAGATCCGCTCTAGCAATCAAGTACAACGACAACACGAATAGGTGTCTCTGAATAAATGCATCTTTCTTTCTTTGTAGTTGTGTGTGTGTGTGATCTCTCTTTCGCGAACATTACCGAACCGCGCAAATTCAACTCCTGCATTCGCACTTTCACATTCTTCCCCTCGGGGAAATGCGGGGAATTTTTTTACACTGTTCCTTTATTAAAAAAATCGTGGATTCTTGGTTTTTCGATAGCAGATGATATTCTACATCTCTTGCAGGAAACCGCCGCCTCCTGGCGGCATATGAAAAATCACGTGACAACAGCAGCAAAACATTCCACTAGCTAGTTTCCACGTTCTGCTTGGAACACACGTGAAGCACGGTCACGCGGTTCTATAAATCTTCTAGTCGGCCGCCTTCATTCACGCGCGTCTCCGCCGTACTGCAGCGCTGGCATCGAGGAACCCGGGCTGTAGCAGTGGAACGCGGTAAATTCAAATCACCTTGCGGAACCCTTTAGTGTGTTTACCTTGGGATGAGCGCGACGGCACAGGAAGAGTATGAGAGGTGAGCAGGAAAGCAAAGGGGGGCATTTCCTTGGCGAATGTCTACAAATACTATCGTCTTTTGACGACATTTGCAACGAAAGGAGCAGATAGGCGGCCATTTTGTATTAGTTTCCGTTCCAATCTGTTCCATGTATATATGAGTGGCAGGACAGATATGAATATGGGAGATAATGGAGAGTCTGTTATGGCCATTCGCTATTTATTCATGCGTAGTCGATATTTTTAACAGCGAACTGTTTAGCAAGTAATAATTTCTCGTGTCCGAAGTTAAAACTCCCAACAAAATGCGAGCGAGCGCACGTGAACGTGGCCATCACGGGGACCGCCCGGCTGTTAACAAAGCCAAGAAAACCAAGGCCGGTTGAGGTGTAAGCGAAACGCCAGACAGTTACCGGCCTCTATCTCCCCTTCCCCCACCCCCAACAACCACTTCCACCTCCTCCTCCTCCCTTGCGCTAGTGTGTGCATGCCATGCGACGACCGCCCAGCGTCGATTTCACACGTTTGTCAATCTTGTGTCGACAAGATTTCGGCGACCGCCCTTCAGTTTGAGAAACTTTGAGAACGCCGAGAGCTCCTGTGTGCGTGCCTCGCGGCGATCGTCGAGCCTCCCCGGCGCACGTTTGTCGATCCAAGCATACCTACGTAGGGAGGTATGCCAAGATTTCCGCAAAAAAACATACTCCAGCGTTGGCCGTAATCGTGGCAACTCTTGCTCGGAACGAGAAAGAAACGTCATAGCGTACGCCCCTCCAGGGTGATGTCCAACGATTAACACTTCCAAAAAATTGAAAGAAGAGCGCACTCATAGCCCCTATGATGGACTAAAGGTCGTTGTGGCAGCGAAAAAGGAAAGCGGCTGCAATCGTTGCGTACAAGGTTGCAAGTTTGCGTACAGCTTCGCTACCTTCAATTCTTACACGTGTGAGCTTCCCTCATTCTTTTATTGCAGAATTTTTAATATAGAATAGAATTTTTATCACAGAAATTCTAGCACAAGCAGCAAGAAAATTTCGCTGCTGGCTTACAACAGCCCGTAAAATTTTAATCTAAGCACGAAATCACACTGGACTGTAACCACGCGTAGCAGGAGTAAGCGCTGTTGTGCAGCTTGCCGAAAACAGTATTGGTGTTGTCTAAAAAAAACCAAGAGGCCTGAGCAGGAGACAACGCCCTTTTGCGAAATAAAGATGGGTGGAACGCGAAACTTTCTTCAAAGTAAACAGTCCAGTCAGGTTTTGTCGAAAAAATTTCCCCGCATTTCCCCGAGGGGAAGAATGTGAAAGTGCGAATGCAGGAGTTGAATTTGCGCGGTTCGGTAATGTTCGCGAAAGAGAGATCACACAAACACACACAACTACAAAGAAAGAAAGATGCATTTATTCACTGATACCTATTTGTGTTGTCGTTGTACTTGATTGCTAGAGCGGATCTCAGCTTTGAAATTTCGTGTCAGTACTCCTTTAAGCGGGTGCATTAGCCCTTCTCACGCCCGATTCCTGGCCAATCCCCCAAGTGGGTATGTGCCATGTCAGCGGCCAGGCAGCGCGCGCCCATCTCCCCCCGTTGCCAAGGAAGACGAGGAGATTCCTGGCCAATCCCCCACGTGGGTATGTGCCATGTCAGCGGCCAGGCAGCGCGCGCCCATCTCCCCCCGTTGTCAAGGAAGACGAGGAGATTCCTGGCCAATCCCCCACGTGGGTATGTGCCATGTCGCCCATCTCCCCCCGTTGCCAAGGAAGACGAGGAGCGCGCGCACCCGCAGCTGTTGCTATGTGGACGGACGGCGGTCACCGGAATTCAGGGTCGCTTATAAATTGCATTCGCACTTAATATACGAGAGCGCTGAGCTAACGTAATGTGATGTAATGGTTTTGCGTGTATTAGTTTGTGATTGTTTCATTAGAATGTGCCGATTTGGTTCTCTCAGCATTTCCATTGATTTCAAATTCCTACTGGTTAATAGAAACGTGGGGAGGGACCAAAGAGACACCTGTTCTCCTGGTGAAGAATGCTTCCGCCATCATTATCATGGCGTTACCGTAAGCCGATAAGGTGCAGTCGTGAACAACAATGGAACCCGCAATGCATTTAAAAACATCCCGTTGTTTAGGTTGTGTGGGATTGATGTTCCCTTTGCGAAAACCCACTGTGTAAGTTGGCTTTCCTGTAGTGCGTATTGGTGTAAACTACATCGCCATCAACGAGGCATTGACAGTTTTCCTTTAATATGTCCGCCCGTAACCATTGTTTGGTGACACACAGCTCTCCTCAGCAAAGCGGCACGTCCACTTCGTGAACGAAAGCGGGGTTGGTCAAAACGAATTCCGAAAACGAGATACGTTAATGATTTGCACTTTAGATAGAAATCAGGTAAGAAACATCCTCACTCGCTTTCCGTTCTTCCCGGGAGGAAGCATCTTCATAAGCCCGCGCTGCTGTCACTGATGAAAGTACTCAAGGGCGTTTTCACATTTCCGCGAGAATCTAGAATAGTTATACAGCAGCACAGGCTCACACTACTCAATGGAAAAGAGCCACCCTCTATTAAAATATCGCTGAATGAATGAAGTCACGAGGGACAACTTCCAACAGGGCGTGAGCGCGGCTTTCAAAATATGTAGTAACAAGGTAAGAGGCCAGAATAAGCCCCAATATCAGCACTGGAGCGTCACATATGGCACGCTTTGAAGCTAGAGGAGAACTAAAAATTACACCATCTTCCCGCAGGGGAACCCCGAGTAGTATGCGAAGCAGCGATGGGGTCGATTCAAGTGCCCATTAGTTTTCAGTTTGTCGTTTCCGTTAGGTTGAGGTACGTAGCTACCGTTATATTTACCCTTTGGTTTCCATGGTAACTAACCCAATTTCCACTTACCGGAACTACGAAATGGGAAATTGCGTTGGCCCCATGGCTGTTTCGCATACTACTCAGGATTCCCCTACGGGAAGATGGTGTAACTTTATTGGAAGGGGGTGGGGGGTGTAGAGGAGTGAGGCAACAAAGAGAGAGAGAGAGAGAGAGAGAGAGAGACATTATACGTGGTATGAGTTTGTCTTCATTTAAGCATTATCATCATCATGTTCAACGTAGGTGACGTCGAGCTGTGGTTGGCGTTCCGCTTTGATTATGACCGCCTTATGGTCTGTCAAATGTAAAGTCAAGGGCTGCTGTGGTGGATGAACCCCGTAAAGATCGCTTCCCCGAAGTCCGGTATCGATCAGGAACCCAACCGCCCGGGCTCCGGTTGATTTGGCAGGAGGCTGGCTGGGTGATGGTGTCGAAATTCTTGGAGATGGCGGTCGAATTGACGAACTCGAGGCGTTGAAGTTGGTTAAGTGAAACGAAAGTTTATGTACAGCTATTTACAGTAGGATAACTGGGTACATGAGTAATAAAAAGAAAAACTTCCAACTGCAGCTAGACGCTAGCTGCGAGTGCGCACAAATCACTCGAGCTCCTCAACTTCGTCTAACTCTTCCTATTCTCGAAGCGTACACAAACCGCTCGAGAAATAACGGCCGAGACCCTGTCTCGCCGCAAGATCCGTCTAGTTGCCCGGTGCTGCGCTGCCCCCTAAACCTCCGACGCGATCTTAACCTCGACTAGGGGGCTCACAACTCCCAACCTAGCGTTAACGGTCGAGACTCCTTGTCCCGCCGGTAACCGCCAGCTCAGCGATCAGACAAGAACGATCTACAACGGCCAAGTTCGGCCTTATAAAACCTCGAGATCACTCTCTCTTCGGGAACGCCCCTGTAGCTTTCGTACACGCGTATGGGAGTGCCCGAATTCACGTAGACAGCTGTCACTCAGCACGCCACGGAATATTCATTGAGGGGCCGCCACCTTCGGGTCAACGGCACGCCCGCAGACGAGCAGGTTCGAGCGACCCCGCGGGGTGAAAGCGAAAGACGGCGACAGTGCGTCATGCTGACCAGGGCGCGACAACAATGGAGACACGCCGGTAATCCCACTACCTCCGCGCGTCGAGCAGACGTTCCTGGAATCCGGCGGCGCAGTCTGCTTTCTCAATGGGGATTAACCTTATGGCATGCGGTGGGCCAGACAATCCGTCTACCGTGGGCGCCGTGACAAATTGGAACGACTGCAGCGCAGAGTCTATAGTGCGGGACCACCAGACAAAGCGGCGGGTTCTCACGCGAAGCTCGGGTGCCTGGCCGATAATCCGATAAGTGGACCTTACAATCCCCCCTTTAAGGTTACTGGACCTCTTGGTTCAGGCAATCCGAAAAGAATTTAAAAGGGCCACTCGTTCAGTTTCTCCTTCCGCAATAACAGCTGAATAATCAAACAAAAAAATTCACCCCACCTCCACGAAGGGAATCGTGAGGAAATGCGAATGGACATTTCGAACTCGTATTTCGGGGTCTTCGGCTCGGCGTTGGCGTTTCGCAGCGGCATCCCGAGCATGGAGTTCGGCGTCGGCAGCTCGCTTCAAGCGCAGGCGTTCGGCATCACGCGCTCTTCGCTTCGCAGCCTTGTCTTCCGCTTCTTCTTCTCCTCCGGTTGAAGATGACGTTGAAGCCACTACAGTGACGTCACCTCCAGCGAGAGGTGTAATGCTCGAACTGGATTGTATTACAATTCTTGCTCGAGGTACCGTTGACGGCAGACATTCCATTTATATATACTTGCGACCAAGCGAACGGGAGAGTGGGGCGAGCGTCGAGAGGAGAAGCACCGAAGCACCGCGCCTACCCTCGCGTACACTCTCCCACACACGCGGGAGCTCCGGCGAGCTCCGGCGATGCGAGTGGCCTCACACGCCCGAGCGCGCTCCTCCTCTCCACTCACTCGCCGCTGATCCGCCCGCACCACCTGCTCAGGTTGCTAGGGGAGAGGAAGAGCGCGCGCGCTCGCAGCTGTTGCTATGGGAGAGGGGGTGAGAGCGGAGAGATAACACCTCCGGCGCGTGGACGCCGCACGGCGCCTGACATGGCTCGACTAAGAAATGCATTCGCATTTAAAAAAAACACGTGGAAGGAGCTAGGTATAACCACAAATCAGCCCCATTCCATTTCTGCAGCTGATCCGAACTCTCTCTCTCCTAAACTGCAAACACAACCTATTCACTAGCCGTCAACAGGGACGGAATACTCTAGCAAACCGGAAACACAAAAAAATGCTAAAAACACTAAGTGCGGGTAAAAAGAAATTGGGTAGTGGCTCCGGAGCGCGTAAACGCCACGAACAACGAGACAACTCAACCTAGAACACTGATGCGCGCTATAACCGCAAACACGCACAATCATTCCGGCACTCGACAACAAGAACAAAAGGAATAAGGACTGGCAAAGAACACGCGCAATTTTGCAGTCAACAAAAATAAAACGTCCTCCTTGATGGCGCAGCCTGATAACGTTCCTTCAAGAATATTCGGCTCTGCTGTCGCTCACTTGCGGTGCACAGAAAGTTCAGTTCGGTGCGCGGATCAATCAGTTCGGTGCACGGATCGATCACTCAAGGCCTCTCGGCGCGCACAACCGCGGCACACACACACATACACACACACACCACCAACGAAAAAGGACGGGTGAACGGGAACGTTCACGTCCGTCATGGCGGTGTTAGGGCTCGGAGGCAATTCAATACTATCCTCCCCAAGCAATAATCTGAAACCAGGGGAGTGCATTCGCGTACTCCCCGCCCCCTCTGCAGATTATCCAGACCGCGTAGCCGTGCAATGTCGACGCAAGTCTCGACAATTTAGCCCCATGAGGCGAACACGACTTCGGGGAAGACTGAGTGGTATCGCCAACTGCGACCTCGCTTCCTGTACCATAGGCCAAGTGGTCATGCCTCTCCAATGCCCCAACGTAAGGCAATGCTGCGCGCTGGCAGCGTGAGCGCAGGGTTGATGCTGGAGCGAAATGGCGGCCCTCGAACGCGACGACCTTCTCGGGATCATTCTTTCCCTTACGCACAGACTGCCCCACAACAACAACCTCACAAGCACCTGTCACTACCAAAAACCGCTCGTGCACGCTAGATGCATTCTGAGCAGCAGCCTGACGAAGACAGTTTTTCGGCTGTCCCAGCACGGACTCATCCTGGCACAACTCAGAACTAGGGCCTGTGACACACTGCCAGGTCGCAGAACTTTTTTTTTTATTTTTTATTTCGGCAACAAAGGAAGTTGCCCTGGGGCTATGGCAAAAGGCGTCAAAAGACGCACTAAGGCAAAAGACGCACTAAGCTATGGCTTAGTGCGTCAACCCATCCAGCCCGGCTCCCCACTAAATCTCGGTAATGGCCGCAACCAACACTAAAGCTACGAAGCTGTATCTCAGACACCGGTTTCGCGAGATCGCCGATTGTGTCTCGTTCCTCGATTTCAACTGTAGCTGCCTCCTCACACGGTTTTTCGCTCCAGGCAGCAAGCCGATCATGCGCAGTGGGGGTGTGGACGGCGAAACAACGACAAGGGAGGGCCATAGCCCCGACCATGAGATGCCTCGCATCTAAAAGGGTTTAGATGCTCCGTATCTGGTGCATAAAAACTCAGTAGGCTTGAGTCACTCTTGAACGGAATATTGTAGTGTCGCGATGGCGATGGCCTGGAAGGTCGCGCCAGGGCGACGACATATATTCTGTGATGAGTGGTCCAAAAGAGGGTTTATTCAAGATGGCGTCGCCTTTCATGAACGGGTTACAGTGTACTAGAAGAGAAAGGTGCGTCGTTCGGGGCCTATTGGATGGGGGTGGTTTTGCGATGAAAATATCTGCTGAGGAACTTCTGCTGTAAGCAGCGCCCCTGGCGGACGCTGTTTAGAAGTTGGTTTCAGAAGTTTTGTTTGCTAAATTCGTATTTATTGCGCCTAAATAGTTTTATTTCTTTATTTTTATTTTATGATACAATGTTTAATAACACCGTGAAATTAGATTAGTTTGATGTAAAAACTTACAGGTGGCGCTGGCTGCAACAGGACTTCCCTCGGGAACGCCTGCGCTCCATACAATTTTTTCATCGCAAAATGGTCCCGCGCAATTCATTGGTTTTTCTCCCGAACGGCACACCTCCCCTTCTAGTACGCTCTAACCATACCGCAGGCCCCCGGTGGTAAACCATCGGAATTCTGGGATTCGAAAACCCCGATACTACATGCTGCTCCCCCTGTTTAAGATAGCAAGGTAGTAGTACTGGCGCCACCCCCATATCCGAGCACGGTGACGACTACTCGGGCAAACACACGATGCACGCGCGTTAACACATGTGAACATTCCAAAGCCAAATCTAGAACCATGTAGACGCGACACTTAAATCCACCTACTCAAAAGACACGGAACAGACACGCGGCATTTCAGTCCAAACTGGCCAGAAGACAGAACCCATTCAAACCCCGCAAGTGAACTTGATCCCGCACAATAACAAGGCATGAGGCAAGCCATGGTGACTACTCAGAGTGACGACGTACCCTCGCTGATGGGAGTTCCAAGAGCAGGTTTATTCAAGGTGGCGTCACCTTTTTATACCCGGGCCGCAGCTGCGTCGTGGAAGACCGCCGAAATAGTGGGATCCCCGATAATGCAAATCTGTATAGGACATTTGTAGAATAGAATATTTCCTTTAAACCCAAAGACATCTCGCGTCCCGTAATGTAAGACTTGTCTGGGCGAGATGTGGTTCCAGTATGTCGCTATTCCGGACCAATATAACCCCAAGGACTCTTGTATGCCGCTACAGAAACCGTCTGTGAACCCTAATCAATTCCTTGATGCGTGTGTAGGGTTACTAAGATTTCGAAGACGTCCTGTGCGATCGCTAAATCTCATATGCTTCACCATAATGGAAGGGAATCATGCTCAGTCATTTTTTTGTTGCTTATACTTGCCCATACTGCGCCGCAGCTTCAGTTCTCGAAGCTTGCGGAGGCTTTTCCGCATACATAAAGCACTTTATTGGGGCGCCTCTTTTTCTTATGACCGTTTTTCATTTACTGCAAGCGAGAGAAAAACAACACGGTTACGAGTGGATAAGGCGAGGATTAAATGTTTCTCTCTATAAAGCACACTAGTTCCCGCCTGTTTTATGCACGTACATCGTTATAACGGAAACAAAACTATTGTAAACGAAGAGCGAAGTATGTGGTCGCTCCATCGTATGAACAGTAATGTTTCTGTCCGCGTTTCTTAGCGCAAATTCAACGCACACATGCATTCGCTGTGAGTTGCGTCAACCAGACAGAAAGCATGTTCACTGACATACCTCTTTTCGTCGTGCTATCGTACGCAGGACCGGGACGTACCGTCCAGAGATGCAGCACGGTGGCGTGCGTTCTCCTCGACCACAACATCCTACGGGCCCGACGGCAGCAGCGGGAGCTGGCGCTAAGGGTACTGCGGGCACAAAGCCCACTATTGCCAGCCCACCGGGTATTTCTTCCCCGCAAGCTGCGGCCACAAATAAATTGGCGGAACACCCACCTTCCGTGTTTCCAGCGGCCACAGCGGGTGGGAAAGTAGCGGCAGCAAAGGGAATACCGGCCGCTACGGGGGCTGCGAGCTCTAAGGTTGCCAGCGGCTCAGTGGCTTCGCCTCGCCTGGGTGAATTGGCGGAAGGCCCACTTCTCTCGCCTCCCGATAAGCCAGCCCACACAGCAGGACACGTCATGGGCAGTCCGGCGCGAACTTGCTGTGGCTGCGCGCGCAACGTGCGCACGTTCCTGTGGCGCACCCTGTACATCCAGGCCGTGAGGCGACACTACGTGGCCACGGCGTTCGAGTTTCTCGTGCTCGGGCTCATCTTTTGGCTCTGTCTCAAAGAAGGCGAGCACGCGAAGACGCCAGGCAAGGACGGAGCGCTGCTGAACCTCGACAAGATGATGAGACCCAGAGACCCGTCAGGCATCATCTACGGCCCCAACACCACCTACAACACCAGGCTCATAACGGCTGTGGCCCGCGATCTCGCAGAGAATAGAACAGGTTCGTTGGTCTTGATGGTACGGTTGTGGGTAACCGGCTGCTGCGCCGAGAGGCACGCGTAGTTGAAGGTAACAGTTGGGAGGAGCGGCAATGCGCCCCTCTCTCTCTATTATATCTGTTCTGGGCGGCCACTGCAAAATTACCTCTTTGCTTACACCGGAGAAGGGTCTCTACGGTGAAGCATTTGCGTATACTCATTGTGGGCTATTGTGCTAAGCGTTCTAAAACGCTAAGCCGATCGGACACCGCTAAGAATCCCGCTGGTCGTTCGGGACAGCAACGAGTTTTCTCTGATTGAAAAGATTCCACCTCCAGAGAGATGAAAGAAACGCATCTCTCGTGGTGTGGGATTATATTGCGGTGAATTGTTCTTCTAACAGTTTCGTAAGTGGCTCTGATTCGGAGAATACGGGGCATATGTCGCTGGAATTTGTTGATGCTTACACATTCTTACTTGCCAACACCAACTCAAAATTCAAATACCACTTTTCCACTGCCCGTAACCTGCATACTAACCACTTGTAATCAATATTTGCAAGAAAAAAAACATTTCGCTTCCAACATTGTTCCTTTTTAATTTTGAGTATCTCTCGAGTTACTGCTACCACTTAGTTCAGGTCTGCTCTGAAGAAAGGAAAATACAAAATGTCCATGCGGTGGAAATTTTATGTGTTGATAAACGCCTTAAAGAATAGATACAATCGTTGTCTTCTATTACAGTGGCCCTCATAGGTCGAACATTTTGTTGTCGCGTTATAACCGACGTTGTTATTTTTTAACGAGCATGTTCTATTGGTTAAGAAAATGTTGGAGCTTTAAATAAAACCCCGCATTGAAATAAAAGATGGCTCCACCTCATGACCTCAGTGCTCGCAGAAGAGCGCCGCCAGGGCTCCAAACTGACCGTGACACCCATACTCGTCATCAGTCATTTCAGTACATCTTATGACGGCTACACAGGTCAACGGGAGCGAAAGGGTTAATGGGACAACAAATTATGCGGCCTATGAGGCCCGCCGTAATAGAAGACAACCATTGTATCTGTTCTTTTCGGCGTTCACTAATACAAAATTTCCGCCGGATAGACATTTTTTTTTATTTCCCTTTCTTCAGAACAGACCTGTACTGAGTGGCAGAAATAACTTGGGAGAAAGCCACACTTAAAAAAATCACCGGTACCAATGAATGCCTTCGCTGCTATATTTCACCAATAAGACTCGTTGTGCACTTGAGTTGCATAACTAAGAGTTTTAACTGTATGTTTTTGACAGTGCGCTCGCTGCCAGCGGTCAGCTCCGCCCGACCGGAGCGTGAGCAGCAGAAACACGTTTAGCTAAGCGATAACCGAATCTCCCTTGGCGGGAAATCATTCGCGTCACTGGTCGTGCCCTGTGCCTGTGCAAACCAAGGCATCATCCGAAAGGAAATATCGGCAGACCTGCCAAACACTTAGAAGGTGTGATTAGAGCAAGCGCTTCCGCTAAGAAGCCAGCACCTTGATATTTTTTTTCGAATTTTCACACGCGTAAGACGAACCCCGGCACATTCAGAGGCAACTCTTATTGCTACCACCAAAGCGGCAAACCAACGCGTGCGCGTGCCTATAATCGTCCGAGAGGGAGAGACGCCACAACAGTTCCGCAATTGCCTCACCCCCAAAAGGTGTTCGGCCGACACCATGCCAATTCAACGGAATGACATACTCAGGAACGCGTCTCTCTAAAGGACGGCTCCTAATGTCGCGTGTTCGAGGAGTAAAAATCGATTCCGCTAGAAGTAGGAGTTCCTGTATAAACATCCCCCTCACGAGGGGCACGAGCAAATGCAGAGCATTTCCGGGGGCGCAGGACGTTAAGAAGTTTGCGTTACGTTAATGTTGTTGCACTTGTGGCAACTGCTGGCGAGAGAGCGCTCGTCAGCAGTAATTTGAATGAGTCAACGATATAAGGCCGTTAGTAGCGTCCCATTCTGTGTCGGCTTTGTGGAGCAGTGGGTAGGACACCATGTACATTGCGTTCCGCCCGCAGGGTCGAGGGATCGAAACCTGGCGCCCGATAGTATTTTCTTTTTTATATAGTAGGGAGAACGAGGGTGCGGACTACGGACGTCAACGCGGGTGGCATCGTTAGTTACTGAAATGCTCTGCATTTAAAACGCCCTTGCAATATGAAGTTTCGCATGTTGTTTTCTATCTCCACTCCCGTTTTTGATGAATACGTACAGTAGTCACAAACCGTGGAACGCACGGCCGAAGCTACCGGTGTCCTCACCTGAAAGCGGCCGTGGAAAACACACGGACATGCGCAGTCGAGATGCCAGGAGTCAGGGTACGTGTCCCCCTGCGAAACGTCGTCCTCTCCTCGCTCGAGTGCTTGCCTTGTCGCCATGCCGGAAGAGCGCTGAAAGCACTGCATGTACAGTGCGGTACACTGTTAAAGGGAACCGGTGAGCGCGTGGCCTCGGCGCTACGCGATGAGCCGGCGCTGAGAAGTGGCGAGAATCCGAGACAGCCGCCACATGCCCACTGAACACACGAGGCGGGAGAAGCCGCTCGGTCGTCTGCTACGGCGCTGCACTGCGCCGCTCTACTTCCGATAGCTGAGGAAATTCGTACTCGAAGGATGCTGAGCGGCTCGGCGAAGCACCATAGCAGACGATAGTGACCATGTCGCGGCTTCTCCCGCCTTGTGTGGTCAGTGCGCATGTGCTGTCTCGTATTCCCCCCACTTTTCGGCGCCGGCGCTTCGCGGAGCGCAGACCCCACGCGCTCTCCGGTTTCCTTTAGCAGTGAACCCAAAGGCTCTAACGCCGCCGCAGCTTAGCGTGTGTGTCGTTCTGAATGCAATGCGGCGCGTACTTCTTTGCAGCGGCGGCCAGTGCTTGCGTTGGAAACGCCTGCACGCTCTCTGAAGGCATACTATTGAGTTCATCATGATTTCACGCACAAAACCAGCGCGCAGAAATGGAGGCAAAAACAAAAGCATGTCCCTTAATTCCTGATGGCACTAAATTGTTTCGCCTTCGTGGTGCAGTGGCTCGGGAATGCAACTATAAGCTGGCCGCCAAAAACACGCCTTTGTCGCAGTCATGGCTGAGTCACTTCGCGGATTCGGTGCTTGTATCAAACAACCAGGAGAATTCGTCTCCAACGATGTATATGAACTGCAGGCATTGTGCGGGTTGGCGTTAAAACTGGCGGAATTTAAAATATCAAAAATTAAGAAGTTAGGCAGCTCTGACTATTGTACAGGTCAGTTGCCCTTGCACAGCAATGTCGGCGACCCGGTGTTTTTTTTTCGTTTTTTTTTGCAAGCACTTCAGTGATTGTAGGAACAGGCTGGCCACACCGAACATGGTTCTGGGGAGGAGGGGGGGGGGGGGGTGTTCAGGTTTCCGTCGTTATTTGCTCGAAATATTGCACCACACATGCAAATCTATGACGGCAATGTGACATTGGCACAGACGGGGGGGGGGGGGGGGGGGAGCCCTCAGTTGTCTCCCGCTGCATCGCTAACAGTTGTTTTCATCGTTCTTGCGGCATTGCGACAAAGCAAGCACGTGGGAAAGGAGGGCGCAGAATATTGCCGTGGGACCCGCACCCTCGCTCCCGACATCTCCACTGAGCATGCCTGTGTTTTTTCCACGGGCCGCTGCCGGGTGGCGGCACCGGTGTCTTTGTCCGTGCGTTACCCGGTTCGTATTTGATTTGTCCATATCTGTACGTACAGGTCCGCACAGAAGTAAACGGAGTACGGGAGCGTTGGCCGAACTAAGGTCCCTAAAATTACTAAGGTAGCGCCAACTGCTCCCTCCTTCTCCGCTGCCCTCCTCTTTTTTCTTTCCCCTCACCCGCGGCGCCGCGGTCCCTTTAACTCCGTGCCGGTGCCGCCATATTTGTTGGCCACTTGAGAGCAGACGCCCTCGCTACGCTTCAGGGCGCTCGCTGCAGTTTGCTCTTGTTTTCGCGCCGAAATCGCTCTTTGCAGCTTTTATAGGATTTATAGAGCCCCGTTTTACCAACACGCACTGAGTGATAGTGTTTTGTTTTATACTTTTGTCTACAAGGAGATATTTGCGGGGCGGATGCCGCTGGCGCATACGCACAGCGCGGTTTTTGTTTACGTGTGCGGCATTCTGTAACACCTCAGGATAGCTCGTGAATGCGAAAGGATCGAGCGTGGACATTTCAATTTGATTGATTCTAGGGTTTAACGCGCCGACGCAACGCAGGCGATGAGGCGCGCCGTAGTGGAGGGCTCCGGATTAATTTTGACCACCTGGGGATCTTTAACGTGCGCCGAAATCTCGTACACACGGGCGTTTTTGCTTTTCGCCTCCATCAGAAAAGCGGCCGCCGCAGCCGGGAATCGAACCCGCGACCTCCGTGGACATTTCAAACTGCTCTGTTACGGTAGTTCCGTTCTTGCATTCGCGTGACTGTGGTCGTGCAATCACTGCACAGAAGTCTTGCGCACGGTTCGCGGCAGTATACAGAGCGCTTCATTCGCAAATGCCGTAGTTCGAGCGCCGCGCTGGCGTCCTTGCACTCGCCTTTCTTGCGATAATTGAATCCTCAGCGGCGTTCACTATGCGCCCACTTTTACTAACGACCTACATCCACCTTAATTCCGCGCAGTTTAGAGTGCTTTGCCGTTTTTGTAGAAATGTTTCCTTCACCTTCATGTCGTTATAGGCTCCTGTGAGTAGATTAAAAAGATACACATGCTGTTGTGCGTGTGTGCACGTACGTGAAAAGCCCCTGCTTCCCCGACTTCGCAGCCGGATACACTAAACTGCACTCGCGGCCGTACGTTCATGTGCGAACCGAGTGAAAAACGCAGACTTGTAATTCTGGGAATACGCGCCAGAGAATACTGCGATCAATCGATCGGGTAAACTGAAATTACAGATTTGTGGCCTCTTATTTCTCATACGAACCAGAGATCGAGTCCCTCTAGGTACAAATTATGTAATTAGTTACTGCAGTTAATTAATCATGCAATACGTTTTTTCACCGGGCGCGGTCGTTTACAGCCGTTATTAATGGAGGCGCCTGGACAGAATTGTTTTGTGCTGGGATATATTCTGGCATATTTGTACATTGCACTAACACAGGGATACACCCGAAAGAAATTCAGAAGAGGACCAATGTCACGATGATTATCAAGAGAAAACAATAAATCACAAAAATGAATTGGTGCCACCAAATAGATATTTTATTGGAACAAACGTCCGCAATGACGTCGTGCAGGTGGCTTATGCTGCTGACGTGGCTTCCCGTGAGAAAAAAATGTTGGGAGTGGCATTTGGGTTTAGTTTTTTAACGCCAAGCCTCTCCAATATCCGTTGCTCAAATTGATCCGTGAAATAATCCTATTGAGAAGGGAAAAAAATGTCGCCAACGAGTTTGAGATGCGCCACAAACACTCCGCAAATATAGGCAATAATGTATTGCAGAAGGGAGTTAGTGACCGTTCTACCGTAGCATTGTCAAATTCGTGTTCGCGCATCTGCTCAGTGCCGCGTGCGCTCAACTCGCTACACTAAACCCGTTTAGCAAGCGCTTTGCTGGACAAAAATACGTCTGTTGAAAATAATATAGTCGCCCAGTGTGTTTTGGTTCAAAACGCAATGACTGGATACGCTGCGCCATTGACTACTAAGATGAAGTAAGCGCGCACACTGCAAATGTACGGCATCACGTGTAATGCAAACGCAAATTGTAATTAATGTTCCCCTGTGCATACACGGAAGAAAGGGCGTACAGCCGTTACGGTGCGAATATGCATATGAAGTGCTCATTCAAACGTGCGCGAATTTATTAAAGCGATAACAGAAATTGCGAATCAAACGTACGTCAACAGCGCGGTCACTATATTAGCTGGCCTTAAATTGTTTTACCAGCCGCAATTTTTTTTTTCTCGCAACAGCCTCAATTTGCGCCGCACCGACCAAGCCCATATTACGCAGCAAATCACTCCAATGTCATAACAACGGGATTATAATACCACCCGGGTCGCTAACACACAAAACATGACTTCACGCCAAAAAGAGCGTACACGCACTCGGAACGCACACGATGATACATGGTCAGACGCAAGCTGCCGTCGCCCAAAACAAGCATGAATTCAGGTGAACAATTCTCGCGTCACAGAAACCTTACGACAACTGATTGAACATGCTACGCCGCTGATATTGATGCTGGAAGTTAAGCGCGCACATGACAAATACACGGCCTCTTATCCAAAGCAAAGCTTACGACGGGACGAACTCGGCGCTGCGCGCAATGCCTACTCAGAACAAAGCGTGGACGACGGTCGCGAAGGGAATAGGCCTCCTGCGCTGCCCAGGGGGCGCTGCGCAAGCGGCTTCCGGGCAGTACTTCCGGGTAGTACAAAGATGCGTGGGTCCCATAGGATCCCGTGTTGACAGAAGCAAAATGAGCTCGACGTTCCCGATTATTTTGCGACGTGGTCACCAGCTCATCCCCGACGCGTCCGATCTATTTCATCGATCAACTTGGCATTAGGGGAAAAAGCTTTGCAGCGCTAAACACGTTTACAGCGCCGACGAAAGTGCCGGGACAGTGACGGCGTCTGCTACTCGCAGGTACACCGATCGATGGTCGTACGAAGTGAAATTTTAAGTAAAATTTCTAGTTTAAACTAATACTCTAGGTGACAAAGACTTCTCAAAAACAAGCGATCAAAAAAGAAGAGTGACGCAATCGGCGATGATCGCGCTTTAAAAAGCCAGCGAGTCCGGCGTATCGCAGACTCGCCTGCTGCGGTGCGCCGCTCTTTTGCGTACCTGCACACTATGCGTGCACTTCATTAAACAGTGCTCGTTTGCGTCGCCGTTACGAATACATGGTGCAGCGTTAGCCTGCCGTTTTGTTGCGTGTCTCAGTGACAAAATGCCGCGACCGTCAGAAGCGCGAAATATTTTTTGCGATTCCGAAATTAGTGGCCGTAAAACAAAGTGGTCGGGCGAACTAAGAGGCCGCTCACTTTCCTTGTTTGCTCTCACTTTACTTAATTATGCTCTTGCAGCATACATTCCCAGTTCGCACTTAATAGCCTAGAATGAGGGTCAGCAACGGCCGAGTTCCATGCAGCCGACACGGCGGAGGGCTGGACGGCAAATGGAGGGGGGGGGGGGGGGGGGGCGGAGGAGGAGGAGGGGGCTTTAAATGCAAATGCAAAGAGAAAAAATTCAGCAAATTTCTAATAATATTTGACAATATTCTGGCGAAGTGTGAACATGGGGGGGGGGGGATTCAACTGGAGGACGCCAATTCTCTGTTCTTGTCTCGCTGTCTAACTCCATTTGAAGTCAAAACTGTCGTGTCGGCGTTCAGATTCGACGACCCCTGCACTAGAAAACCAACACAGTCAGTGATGATCGTATGTAAATATTCGGGGCCCCGCGCCGTGTATGCGGCTGTGTTATGTTATGCTGTGCGTGTGATTTGGTGCGTGTTTTGCGTCCTTTACTAGCGTTTAATTTGTTTATTTAATTGGCGCTATCGCCCCACCTACTCGCTAGTAAACATGTACCCTGCCGTTCGTAAATCGTGCGGCGCAAAACGTTACGCAACAATCATTTAGTTTGCGAAAATACGGAACAAAATTTCCACTCGTTTCAAAGGCGGTCGGTGCCAGGCCAGCAGTGTCAGCTGAGTCGGCTGCGCAATTCTTGCGTTCGCTTAAAGCTCCCGATGAAGCAACCTTTTGCAGTTACCTCAGGATGTAAGATGAGCAGCGTTCCGTGTTTATGCTACTCGTGAACTTTCCTTTGTCGACCGCACGCAAGAAAAAAAAAACTAACTGTCGTTACCCGACCTATCGATACTGTCCCACGCCGCGACCACCGCGACAGCTTGCTCAAAAGAAAGCCGACAAATCGGCTTCTTTTAGCGGATATTATTTTGTTTAGCCTCTGCAGCTACTTTAAGGGCTATTTCATAGTGTGCAGTCATTTAATCACGCCGCAAAGCGCCACAACCAACTTTCACTCTGGCTTGTAATTGAAAACACATGGAGGGCGGCGAGGGTCGTCTGCTTTTGTACTACCCAGAGGCGTCAGCCGCTAGGGGCGCTGCATGTCGCCAAAACTCCAGCGCAGGAGGCCTATACGCATTTCTTCGTAGGTGACCGCTCAAGCTCGCGCAGAATTTAACAGAGAAAGAACAAACATTCAGAAACTTACCTCGCTAAAGAGTGATGACAGCGTCGGCCTGAAGTATGCCTGTTCAAATCTATGGAACCAAACTTTTCTCCTTTCTGCGTCGCGTTTCCCGGGCGGAATAACGAAGTCTTGTGCCCTGCCTGACGATATTCGCGCTGCCTAAGGCACAACACATCGGCACCGAGAAGCAACATAAAACGACACCGGTGCGACGTTTTTTTGAAACGAGCAGCTAATTCTTACTTTGCTATTAGCTGGCGCCTACGATAAAGCCAGTACTGAAGCGCGATGGCTCTGAAGCCAGCAATGGCGTCGCAGTCGCAGCGGCGGCGTTGCGCAATGTCCAAGCCGGCGAGGCGACCCGGCGGCGGAGCAAAAAAAAAAAAAAACCACGTGACTTATCCCTTGGCCAATGGTGCGCGGCGTTTGCCGGCGAAAAAGAAAATGGCAAAAAACGAAGTAGGAAAGAAGCGCGGGCGAGGTCGAAAGGCGGCGAGATGTAAAGATGGCGCTACCTTAGAAATTTCAGGGACCTTAGGCCGAACTAGAGTTCCTGTATATAGCTCCCGCAGGGAGCTAAGAGTTGCGCGCCCGACCGCCATCTTTGTTATCCGTATTGCTGCGGGAAAGCCGCTGTCGCGAGTGAAGGAGCCTCGCCGCCACGCTTCCGACGGCGGCCGACGCGCGGTGGGGGCGCTTCGGTCGGCGGCGCCTTACGGCGCCAACGCTGGATTCCTGCGATGTCGCTCACGCTTCTGCTGCTGCTGTTCCTGGGCGGGGCGCGGTGCCGCCCGCGTCGGCGGCTGCGGCGCAGCCGTAGTGGGGGCTTCTCTGCGCGGCATGGATAACCGGAGTGTCGCAATCACGGCGGCGTGTGGAAAAGGGTCGCGCAACTCTTAGCTCCCTGCGGGAGCTATATACAGGAACTCTAGGCCAAACTAGAGTTCCTGTATATAGCTCCCGCAGGGAGCTAAGAGTTGCGCGACCAGCCGCCATCTTTGTTATCCGGATTGCTGCGGGAAAGCCGCCCGTCGCGAGTGAAGGAGCCTCGCCGCCACGCTTCCGACGGCGGCCGACGCGCGGTGGGGGCACTTCGGTCGGCGGCGCCTTACGGCGGCTACGCTGGATTCCTGGGCGGGGCGCGGTACCGCCCGCGTCGGTGGCTGCGGCGCAGCCGTAGTGGGGGCTTCTCTGCGCGGCATGGATAACCGGAGTGTCGCAATCACGGCGGCGCGTGGAAAAGGGTCGCGCAACTCTTAGCTCCCTGCGGGAGCTATATACAGGAACTCTAGGCCGAACTGCATCGGGGCGCCGCGTATGGGCGCTGACGGGAACCAAGGAGCGCAAGCTGAAAGTGTTTTCGCCCTGCCACCGCCGCCCTTTCTGATATGTTTAATCGCCGCTCTGCTGGCGTGTCATGCTGGGTGTGACAGTCTTCCAGAGGCAGCGCTGGGCTATACAGGGGCGCTGGTTGGATTGCACTCGCAGGCATCAGCGGCGACCGAATCCGTCGCTGTTGATCTGGACGGAGCTACGCGCGCTCAGAAATTGGCGTTGTTGCGCGCTGTAAGGGGTGCCATAAAATTATAAACTTCTGCGGTTTGGCATAGCACATCTTTGCGATATAATTCATTGTAAGCCGGCAACGAAAATGCGCTGGACAATAAAGAAAGCACATTTACAGAAATGTTTGTTGTTCGGAAAAATATTCTCACTTCCAACATTTTTTTCTTAATTGTAGGTTTCTCCCAAGTTATTTCTGCCACTCAGTACAGGTCTGTTCTGAAGAAAGGGAAATAAAAATAAAATGGCTATCCGGCGATAATTTTGTATTAGTGAACGCCGAAAAGAACAGATACAACGGTTGTCTTCTATTACAGCGGGCCTCATAGGCCGCATACTTTGTTGTCGCATTAACCCTTTCGCCCCCATTGACCTGCGTAGCCCTCATAAGATGTTGTCCCGAAATGACTTATGACGAGGGTGTCACGGTCAGTTTGGAGCCCTGGCGGCGCTTTTCTGCGAGCGTTGAGGTCATGCGGTGAAGCCATCTTTTAATTCAATGCGGGGTCTTATTTAACGCTGTGTTTAAAGGTACGTCGGACGTACCCGCAATATTTCTTAAAGATACGTCGGACGTACCCGCAATGTTTCTTAAATATACGTCGGACGTACCCGCAAAATTTCTTAAAGATACGTTGGACGTACCCGCAAGATTTCTTAAAGATACATCGGACGTACAGAGCCCAGAGTGGCTCGAAATCGGCGTTGCTCGAAACTAGCGTGGTTATCTCGAACCATCGACGGCAAAACCATCACGCGTTTGCTGTATATAAGCCAAGAATCTAACGATGCCTAAACTGACGCAGAATGTATTTTTTCTCCTCGTGTTCTCTAGTTGGACCTTATTTGAAGGGGCGGTTAGAGCCTTCGCTGAGGTCAGAGATCGAATGCGGACCACTACGGGTTCCCGCAAGAGGGAAACAAAATCATGTGTGACGCGAGTATCTTTCGTTCTTTCCCCTCATATGTTTCTGTTTAAAGCCCTAACCACATGGACGCGAAATCACGCGTCGCGTGAGCGTCGGCGTCGTTCGGCGTCAACACGCGGGCCTGCATGCAGGAGACCGGCGAAGTCGCGCGCCAGTCGCTGCGTCGGCGGGCGTTGCTTGACACGTATGCCATCCTGTTGAAGTCGTTTATGAGCCGTTATTGTCGCTTCTTGAACTGCAATTATCAAGACTTTAGCTTTAGCAAAAAAAAAAATCACTTGGCGTCTTTATTTATTGCTAAGTATGTTGGCGGACAAATATTGAAATGCTGCGAAATGTATCTCCAGCCATCACGGTCAAATCAGAACAAAATAAGATAGAATGATAAATGAAGACGCACCTCGCACAACTGCTTTAGTTGCTACTTGATTTAACCTTCATGTTGCGTACCGACTGCACGGTCATGAATTCAAGTTGTAAGCAAAACAAATTGCAGCGCCGCCTTTATACTGAGGTTACCGCCGAACGTCATTTGTAGGTTGAAAGGCAGGGTACTCTGGCACCCTGTCTGTACCCTGTAAAAGAACTGATCAAACGCTCGCCAAAAAAAAAACTATTTCCTAGGATTCGAACCATGGACTTTCAAAACAGAAGCCCAGCTCTCAACCGCTCGACCACGCAAGGAAACGAGGAGGTTCGAAGAATTCGGTGTACCAACGGAGGCGGCCCATGAATAGTGTCGGGTGTGCTTTCTTTTGGTCGTATTTGAGAGATTTGAGCAGTGGTAACGCTTGCTTCTTGCGCACCGATCTTGGAGCCGAGGACAATAATACTAGTGCTACAAGCGATGTAACCACAGCCCCTTTATTTGAGTCAAAAAAAGCTATGCACATTCCGGTCTCCCCTGCGCAATCCCAGGGAGCTACGATTGGAATGGAATGTGCCAAAATTCTGGCGTTGATAACGCTTGCTCGTCACGCACCGATCTGGCTGACAAGCCACATTATGCTAATACTGGATGCGATGTAACCAGAGCTCCCTCATTTAACTCACACAAAGCTATCGCAGATCCCCGACCTCCCCGATGAAAAAACAAGCCACAAATGGATGAGCGCTTGCTAACAGAAATAGCTTGCAATTTGTCTCAAGGCAACCGATTACTGTAAGTTAAAAAAAATTTATTGTTTTCTGCTGAAAGGAACGACCCCAAACCACGCGAAGACGGACGCTGCCGTTCGCTTCCGATGCTCTCTCGCGGTGCGTCGACGCCGATATCTGGCGAGCGTAGACATCGGCGTCGCTCGAGTTTCAGCTCGCGTCGCCATGCACGCGATGTCGACTCGAGAAAACGCTGAACGTACGCTGCATGTTTGGGCCGAGTGAAACCGAATACACCGGCGTACTTAAAAAAGTTTCACGGATACGTCCGAAGTATCTTTAAAAATCTTGCGGGTACGTCCGACGTATCGTTAAGAAATCTTTAGGGTACGTCCGACGTATCTTTAAGAAATTTTGCGGGTACGTCCGACGAATCTTTAAGAAATGCTGCGGGTGCGTCCGACGTACCTTTAGACACAGCGTTTATTTAAAGCTCCAACATTTTCTTATCTAATAGAACGCGCTCGTTAAAAAATAACGTCGGGTATAATGCGACAACAAAATGTTCGACCTATGAGGGCCGCTGTAATAGAAAACAACGATTGTATCTATTCTTTAAGGCGTTTATCAACACATACAATTTCCACCGCATGGGCATTTTGTATTTTCCTTTCTTCAGAGCAGACCGGAACAAAGTGGTAGCAGTAACTCGAGAGAAACTCAAAATTAAAAAGGAACAATGTTGGAAGCGAAATGTGTTTTTTTCAGAATAACAAGAATTTCTTTGAATATGCTTTCTGTATTACCCAAGGTAATTTTGTTGTCGACTTACAATAAATTACACCGCAATGACATGCTGTGGGAAACCGCAGCGTCCTACTGCGGGTTTGTAGCCCCCACCTACTAAACTCATGGACGCGTGTGGTCGCTCTCGCGGTGTGTGAACTCTGCTCAAACTGGAAGCGAACCTTTCTCCAGTGCTATCGAACACTTCTGAAGCGTGTTTTACCACTTCTTTTATTTGTTCCACGAACAACTGAACTCTGTCCCCAGACATCATGCCGGTGTCCTTTTCTGCCTCTTTCGTGTTTCATTCTTTTTCACCTGACATAGAATGTTAGGCTGTCTGGTGGACAGACGTCGTCAGCATCATTAAACTCCTTCTCTCTCTCTATGTCTCTCTCTCCCTCTCTCTCTCTCTCTCTCTCTCTCTCTCTCTCTCTCTCTCTCTCTCTCTCTCTCTCTCTCTCTCTCTCTCTTTTCGCAGCAGTTTACAATTTTATGACACCCTTTATAGCGCGCAACAACGCAAGTTTCCGAGCGCGCGTAGCTTCGTCCAGCTCAACAGCGACGGATTCGGTCGCCGCTGATGCCTGCGAGCGCAATGCAACCAGCGCCCCTTATAGCCCAGCGCTGCCTCTGGAAGACAGTCACGCCCAGCATGACACGCCAGCAGAGCGGCGATTAAACATATCAGATAGGGTGGCGGGGGCAGGGCGAAAACACTCTCAGACCGGCGCTCCTAGGTTCCCGTCGGCGCCCATACGCGGCGCCGCGATGCAGTTCGGCCTAGAGTTCCTGTATATAGCTCCCCTAGGGGAGCAGAGTTGCGCGTCCATCCGCCTTCTTGAGTTCCAGGTCATGCGGGAAAGCCACCCTTCTCGCGTGAAAAAGCTGCCGCCGGGCCGCCGCGCCAGCGGCAGCGGCTAGGAGGAGTAGCGAGGAGCGGTCGGGCAAAAAAAATTCCCCCGCATTTCCCCGAGGGGGAGAATGTGAAAGTGCGAATGCACGGTTGTCGGCCCGCTTGCGGCGCTTGCGCTCGGCCCCCGCAGCCCACCCCCTCGCCGCCTTCTCTTCCATCTCTTCCATCGGGTTTGTAGTATCACGTGTACACCACGCAGTTATCAAGCCGCTATAACGCCGCTTAGTCGCCAACGCACGCCGCTGACGACGTAGTTTGAATGCGTTAAAGATATAAGGCGCGTCTAACACTGATATCACCGTCGCGTCTGTGGCTTGGTCGGTAGCGCGTCGCGCTGCGGCCCGCAAAGTCCTCGGATCGAAACCTGGCGCCGGATGCTGTTCTTTCTTTAAAGAGCACTGCGGACGCCGCCGCCGACGCCGGCGGTGGATGGTTTGGGGTCGCTTATAAAGAGCATTCGCTCTTAAAAATTCCCGCGCCGTCCCGCGAGGGGAACACGAGTAAATGCAGAGCATTGGGGGTCGTTAACGCCGCGTAAAGTCGCGTTAGGGTGGGTAGTTGGGTCGTAGTTGCGTTGGTGTTGGTTTGGGGTAGAGAGAGGAGAGTAAAGTCGCGTTAGGGTGGGTAGTTGGGTCGTAGTTGCGTTGGTGTTGTTTTGGGGTAGAGAGAGGAGAGCCAGACGAGAATGTATATAGGGCTGAATGCGTACACGCGCCGTGTCACAGCCTTGTCTTCCGCATTTGACGACGACGACGGTTCCGATGTGGAGAAGGTAACGGGGTCTTCAACGAGTGCTGGGACGCTGATGTTGGCTCGTGCCTCAGTACTGGTTGAAGGCAGTGTTGCTTTCATCGCTTCTTCCGTGATGCTGGAGTATCAGACACGAGTAAACGTGGGAGCGAGCGTCAACCAAGGAAGGAAGGAGCAACGCAGTGACTGAAGCACGAGCGACCGCTAGCCGCTTTATATTTGCAGCGCGCGCAGTAGAGGGAGAGCAGTACGGGGGGAAGAGCGCGCATGCGCAAGCAGCGCGCGCCCTTCCACGCCCCACCGCGCTGCTATCACGCACCTGTTACGCCGAGACCACGACGGAGCGAACGGGCTGACTACGACGCATGCGCGCGCCAGCTGCTGTTGAGAGAGAGGAGGGAAGGAGAAGAGGCGCACCTGCTGCGGACGCGGAGCTGTGGACGCCGTCCAACGCAGGAAGAGGCGAGGCTAAGAAATGCTCTGCATTTAAAACTGGCGCAGGATATTGGACCGCTTATCAGATGAGCGGCCGCCGCTGCCGCCGCTTCCACAACCGCCGATGCACAGTTGAGAAGAACTGACTGCGCGCAGCACTGAAAGCGGGCTTTCTGTCGAACTGGAACCCGCGGCATGTGGCAATCAGACGCGCAACTCTTGCGCTAAGCGATATACAGGAAGTCTAGTTCGGCCCCCGCTCCCGTGCTTCGTTTAGTTCTGCGGGGACCTGTACATACGGAAATAGGCCTCCTGCGCTGCCCAGGGGCCGCTGCTGAACCGGCTTCCCGGCAGTATTCCCAGGTAGTACAAAGAGGCGCGGGTCCCATAGGATCGCGTGTTGACAGAAGCAAAATGAGCTCGATGTTCCCGATTGTTTTGAGACATGGTCACCAGCCCATCCCCGAAGAGTGCAGTCTCTTACGGCGATCAACTTGGCATTAGGGGAAAAAGCTTTGCAGCGCTAAACACGTTTACAGCGCGAACGAAAGTGCCGGTACTGTGACGGCGCTCTCCCACTCGCAGGTTCACTGACCATTTGAAGTGAAACTTCTAGCCTTCTAGTTTGAACTAATACCCTAGGTGACAAGGGCTTTTCAACAACAGCCGATCAAAAAATAAGAGGAACGCAATCGGCGATGATCGCGCTTTAAAAAGCCAGCGAGTCAGGCGGACCGCTGGCTCGCCTGCTGGGATGCGCCGCCCTTTTGGGTACGTGCGCACTATGCGTGCACTACCATTAAACAGTGTTAGTTTGCGTTGCTGTTACGAATACATGGGGCAGCATTAGCTTGCTGTTTTGTTGCGTGTCTCAGTGACAAAATGCAGCGAGCGTCAGAAGCGTGAAATCTTTTTTACGATTCCGAAATTAGTCGCGGTAAAACAAAGTGGGTGGGCGAACTCAGAAGCCGCTCGCTTTCCTCATTCGCTCTCAATTTACTTAATTACGCTCTTGCATTATATATTCGTAGTTCGCACTTAATAGGCCAGAATGAGGGTCAGCAACGTTTTGAATTGCAGGGCCGATTTGCATGCAGCCGATGCAGCGGAGGGCTGGATGGCAAATCGGGTGGGAGCGGGAGGGGGGCTTTGAACGCAAAAAGAAAATAGCGAATTGCAGATAATATTTGACAATAATCTGGTGAAGTGTGAAGATAGGGAAAAATTCAACTGGAAGCGACCAATTCTCTGTTCTCGTCTCGCTGCATAACTCCATTTAAGGACAAAACTGGCGTGTCAGCGTTCAAATTATTATCGACCTCTACACTAGAAGATAACCAACAGTCAGTGATGATCGTATGTAAACATTCGGGGCAGCGAGGGGTGTATGGGGCTGTTATGTTATGCAAATATACAAGTACACATCTTTGCAGGCAGCGGGCACGCGATACGGTGGTTGTTTTGCGTCCTTTAATAGCGCTTAATTTGTTTATTTGACGATATTGCATCTCCTACTCGCTAGTATGCGTGTACCCAGCCGTTCGTAAATCGTGCGGGGTAAAAAGGTACGCAAGAATCATTTATATTGCGCAAATACAAAACAAAAGTTTCACTCGTTTTCAAGTGGTGCTAGGCCAGCAGTGTGAGCTGAGTCGGCTGCGCAATTCTTGCGTTCGCTTGCACGCTCCCGCTTAAGCAACCTTTTGCAGTTACCAGCAGCGTTCTGTCTTTATGCTACTCGTGAACTTTCCTTTGTCGACCGCACGCAAGAAGAAAGAACGGTAATGGTTGTCGGCAAGTTAGACCACCCGACCATGGCGATACTGTCTCACGCCGCGACGATCGCGACAGCTCGCTCAAAAGAAAGCGGATAAATCGGCTTGTCTTAGCGGGTAATATTTTGTTTAGCCTCTGCAACTAATTTAAGGGCTATTTCATACAGAATGCAGTCGCTTAAACGCACGACAATTGTGATTTAATTAGGTGCAACCAACTTTCGCTGAGGCTTGTAATTGAAAACACATATAATGACTGCCTGTAATGCTTCTTGCTGCCTTATTGATACGCATGATGGGTACCGCAACTGTATTCCATCTATTAAACCTTGCCATTAGCACCGAAAATCTAACGCAAGTCTCGGCACTCAATAAGCCGTGACAACTGAAAAGCCTGTCGTTGACACAAGGAACAAACTGTTCTGATGTCTGACGTGCCTCGCCTAATCAAAACCACTCAAAACAGCGTCGAGTCTCCAAACTCCATCCGCAAATCATTGTTTCTGCTAGCTCTAATATTGTAAAAACAGTACATTCATGAAACCCCTTTTATATTATGAAGACTATCAGTGTAAGAGGTCATGCTAAATGTCGTTTGTCACCGTACGTGCCGCGTGTTGTTGGAGTGACCTAGATGAAGATAACCCTGTTGGGACCTAGGGTGTCAAATGCGCTCGTAATGTCCACAGCAAGGATGCCTCTCTTGGCTGAGAAGAACTTCTTGCTGGGCTTGTTGGTGAATAGTTTCCAGCGCCTGTCTCGTCTACTCTGTTTCTTTGTTGAGTTATAAAGCAGCGCAAGAAACAGGACTACAGAAAGGGCACACTGACAGGGCGCTGACTACCAACTGAGTTTATTGTCACTGAGCGGTGTTGATGGCTTCATGAGATTGTTAGCCGAGAACCTTAGGGACTTCGTGCTAACAAGAGAGGTGCCCACTGATGAGGAACTACAGTTTTTAGATATGACGTTGTTCCTGAATCCGAATCACCTGTGTTAGATGTATGTACCGCGAAGTCAAAAGGGTTTCATGCCATTCACGTCGGCGCACTCGAAGCTTGTAAAACGAGAGTTGATAATTCAGCATTAGAAAACTCGCTGTCAAGGTACTGTCATCATCCAATCCAGAACAGCCTTGACGCCCAAACAAGCCATCTGCGGAGGGCTGGCTTTCCTGATTCGCTGATTTGCGGCGTGGGCTAAAAAATCTTGAAAGGACTCAGAAAACCACCCCAGGGACAGGAACCTCCATCCAGAGAGAGAAAGAAGGTAGCCGTGATCCCTTACATCCACGGGGTGAGCCACAGGCTTAAGGAAATAGTAGGGCCGTCGGGTGTTCATCTCGTGTTTTCTCCTCCTGACAAATTAAGTAGCTTTTGCTGCAAGGTAAACAGTGAGAGACCAGCGACGAGAAATGCGCCAAGAAACATGCGAAACCCTACGTCCAATGCCAGGGGGAGGTTATCTAAGAGATACCACTGTCTTGTAAGCGGTCGTACGTGGAGCGAACGGGGCGATGCCTCAACGATCGTCTTCGGGAGCACGCGTGCGACCTAAGAAACGCCACAGGTAGCACACTCGCTACTCACGTTGTCAAATGCCCAGGCTGTTCGCCTCTGTTTGAGAAAAGCCACGTGCTGGTGCGATACCGCGACCGGTTGCGACGTGAGATGAAGGAGCCTGGGAAATGCATACCCGGAAACATGATTGCGTCATCGCTCCTTCTGTTGCTCTTACGGAGAAAGAAATTCACTTCCTTGGTTATAATGTTGATAAGGCGTGCTAGTTGCTACGATTGGGTTAGTAATGAAGATTACTCTACTTTTTGAAACTTATTGTTTTTTTGTATTTTTTAGTTGTTATTTCTTTCTTCACGTTTCACTTACTTTCCGTATTTATTGCTCTTTCAGTGACAATAAACTCAGTTGTTAGACAGCGCCCTGTCTGTGTGCCCTTTCTGTAGTCCTGTTTCTAGCGGTATTTTATAACTCAGTTATTTACCAACTGGTCTGCCTTCGATCTGTGTTGCAGTCTGTTTCTTTGTCTGTGTTTTTTGTTGCGCTTCAAATGATGGCTCTCTTGCTGCGCCTTAGAAGTTTGTCGGTACTCAGCGTAACCACTCAACAAGGAAAACTTTAGTCTGGTATTTCTTTTTTTCTGGGGAATTGTGCACTCGCATCGTGGTAAATAGATGCACCTGCTGCAATTGCAGTATACGCCGACAGTGTAGTGGGGTGGTATTTTTCCGGACTCTTTGTTTTCAGGTGAAGCACAGCTTGCTCCTGTGCTCCTGGGATGTGCCTAATCTATTGCACTGTAAATCTCCTTGTTGTAATCAGTCAGGTAAAATGTATAATGCCATCCTGGATACAGATATGTGGTGTAATCCGCGAGCATATAGGCGGCACAGACACTTTTTAACCTCTGTGATAGCACATGGTGGATTGCGAAACATGCCTGATGTGAAATGTACTCTAGTAGCATTCCTCACTGCCTGGTGCCTGGTTGTGAAATGCAAAGCATAGTAATGTCAAGTTCAGTTGTGCATTTGTGCGCGGCAAGCTTGAAATTGTGCTCGACTGCGTGTTTGAAATGGCAAAAATGTGGCTCGTAGTTCCACAAATGCCGTGTTACCTCATGGGACTCGGTAATGTGTCACCATTGTCTCATACAGAAGAAGGATATACTGCTTCCCTTTTTCTCATATTAGACGGTTCGTATTGACAGCGGAAGACGTGAATTTGTGCGTGTTAATCGAACCTGGAACCTGTAGTTTGACTACGTACAAGTACCTAAATTATCTCCGCCTGGCCCTTTGCCTTTACTGGGAAGGTGAAGCTTTCGGAAGGAAACCCGGCTTCTTGGGAAAATGCACCCTTGTAATGAACCAATAGGAAGTTGATTTTTTCCCCTCTTAACGTTTTTGCGCGTGCATGTCCACACTAAAGTGATTTCTGTTGAAGTACTGCTACTGATTCGAAGTTTAATTCCCTGAGGCAATAGACCTCATTAGAGTCCATAAAATAAGCAAGACCATCAGAAGCCTTTTTGGTAAACGGGGCGCAAGTGTTTTCCTTCTTTCACATCCTAACTGGAGAAATTGCCTGACTAAAAAAGCCGCCCGCATCTTCCCACAGGGAGAACTCGAGTAAATGCGTCGCATCTACTCGAGTCAAGCAAAGCGTCACGTCAAGCGAAAGCCAAGCAAAGACGCCCTTGACTGAATTCCGAACGCGCGCTCCGCCGCTTATATACGTTGAGGGGACTGCGTAAGCCGGTCCCAGTCGACGACGTCGGCGTACTTGTAAAGCGGCGTGGACTCTAGGTGTTTGAGCCAAGAGCGGATGTTGCTTCGCCGGAGAACGGCACACCGGTTATATGCGCAGCGCGCCCGAAGGAGAGGAAACCGCGGAAGAGAGAGTACTGCACATGCGCCAGCCCCAGCGCGTCTGCCGCGGCTATGACGCAACGTGCCGCGGCTATGACGCAACACAATCCAACACAATCCACTTTAATCCAATCCAATCCAATTCGAATCCAATCCAATCCAAGTCAAGCCAAGCCAAGCCAATCCAATCCATGCCAATCCAATCGAATCCAATCCAATGCCCTTCGCGAGAGAGTGTTCGAATCCAATCCAATGCCCCTCGCGTGAGTGTTCGCTATCGCCTCGACTCGACGCGCATGCGCAGTGAGCGTGCGGACTACGGACGCCAACGCGGGTGACATCGTGAGTTACTGAAATGCTCTGCATTTAAAAAAATATCTGCGGAGATTGTGGTCGTAAACAGTTGCAAGTATCCCAGTGTCTAGATTTTGTTATGGTTGATATTTTTTAGGACTCCAACAGCGCACAGAGTCTGAGGGTGTCGTAGATAGAAGTAAAACTGTGGATGGCTGATTCTTCTGTGTCTTCTTCGTTTCCAGTTACCATAGAGAAGTCCTTTGCGTGATCGTGGTGCCTTTACTTGTATATTTTTTCCTTTCCTGGAAACGTCTTTTTCTCTCACTACTGTGTATTGTCTCTGTTGTGGTGCATTACCCATTGTTTATTATTATGTGTTGCAAATAATGATGACAACTTGAATTTGTTGTTCCGTTCAGTGTCATGCAATGAATATTTCTTCATTTATGGGGTCTTTTATGTGGCGTGAAAAGACGTGAACACACGACAGAATTCTTAACCATCTGTAAATGGTACTGTAAATTGCAATTTTACGTTTAAAAAAATTGTTTTAAAAGCATGCGGGCACCAAGCCTCAGAATGATATAATCCAATAAACACTAATTAATGCATGAAAGCGTCCGAATACCCTACCGATGCCCATCGCCGTGAGCAGCGCTTTCCAGCCATTCAAACTATCCGCTAAACTCGGTGTCTGCGAAACCGAAACCCAACAGTTAGTACTTTGTCTGCCCGCTCGGCGAGCTACGCAACAGTACAGTCAATTCGGCCGCAGGGCTCTATGGGAGTTTCCTCTCTTACTAGTATTTTTTTCTCTGACAGCACTGCAGGTGGAGCCAATGGCCAGCGCTGACATGGCTTTCAGCACCTGCCGGCAGAATATGCTGACTGGGAATGTAAGCAGGTTCCGACTACTGTGCGTCGCGCTGCACAGCACCGGTGAAGTCCAAGGACCAGAAGCCGCCAACCTCGAGTTCACGGTGTACCAGCCGACTGCCACCATCAGCACAGACGCCAGGGTGTTCCCGGCCGGCGAACTTTTGAAACGCGACACCATCCTTGCGTTCCGTGAGTGACAAAGTGCAAAAGCGGAGTAGGAACCGAAGCACCTGCTTATTGATGCAATCACGCAATGGGGACCAAAGGGTGGCCGTCATGTCTAGCATTAACAGCGAAGGTTTTGAACACATCGAAATGTTTCCTGTCCGCAGTTAGCAATACATAGAAATTGCCGACAGCGCGCACGTAAGCGCAGGCCTCACCGCGACCGTCTGGCCGTTAACAAAACCACAAAAATGCCGTGCGCTCGTGTGTGCGTGCCTCGCGACTACCGCCCAGCGTCCGCGGCGCATGTTTTTCATGCGAAACATACCCACTTAGGGAGACTGGCCAAGATTGCGGGGGCCGCCCGGCAGTTAAATAAACGAAGAAAATACCGAGCGCTGGGGTGAGTGTTCCTCGCTGTGACTGCTTAGTGCCCCCGGGCCACCTTTCTCGACCCAAGCCTACCCAGCTAAAGAGATGGCCAAGACGGGAAAAAAAACGCCAGCGTTCGCCGTAATTACGCCAACACTTCCTCGGAACAAGAAAGCCTTCAGCGTTCGCCATAATTGTGGCAGCACTTACTCGGAACGAGAAGGACATATCAGAAAACAATGCCCCCGTCATGATGATGTCCAATGATTATCACTTCCAAGAAAATGAAGGAAGCTCACACTCATAGCAACAATGGTGGAGTAAAGGTCGTCGCGGCAGCGAAGAAGCAAATCGACTGAAATCACCGAATTAAACCTTCGCGATTGTCATGAAGGTTGCCTACAACTTCGCTACCTTCAAGTCTTACGCTCTAGTGTGAGCTTTCTCCATTTTTTTTCACGATTTGCGCCTCTGGATTTGAGTCTTTTCTATACTCGTTTCCTGTAACGTCGTCTCAGTTTTGATGCACGCAGTTTTGATTGCAGCCCCCTTGACCTTCGCTTTTGATTCGTTGGTTTTGATTTATTGATTAATTGATTCGATTTTGATTTATTGATTTACCTTGGCTGCATAGGCTGTATAGTCATGTTCCCACTCACTCCCACGTGCACTTTGATCAACCGTCCGTTCCACAATGCCAGGCGTCAGGGGGGAGTCTTGGAGCCCCCGAAAATGGCCAGATCAGCGGGCAAACTGGCCAGTTGAAGTTTATTTTTCTTTCCGCATACAGGGCGAAATGACGGAAAGACGGGGGGAAAATCAAAAGGCTAGAAGCCTGGCAGAGGCTTTTCCCCCGATGGCAGTTTTGCACAGCTACAGCTGTGCAAAACTGCCAAAACTACAAACTGCCTGCAAATGCAAATATGCATTTGCAAGAAGAACATATAAGGAAAAGTTACACAGCGCACATCTTTGATGTACTCTAAAACACAATTTCGGGGGCTTTTCGTATTTGTTGGGGGGGGGCTTAGGGGCTTTTCGTATTTGTGGGATTTTAAATACTAAATTGGGCTTTCTGGATACCGTATACGTAGGTCACCTTCTCCCTCTTCTGCATACTACAAACTTTCAGGATAATGGTATGGACATTTGGACTTGAGTCCTTGTTCTCAAGCGGGCAACGTGCGTTGTCTAGGATTCTCACACCGCAGTTGCAGATTCATCTTGGGGAACAGCGCGAACAGGGACACAAAAAGAAAGAAGTGGACAGGACTAGCGCTGACTTTCAGCTCGATATATTGGAAAAGGCGTGGTGGGGGAGGGGAAATCTGTGTATGTATAAGTAGTTACGTCTTTTCCAATAAATAGAGTTGAAAGTCAGCGCTAGTCCTGTCCACTTCTTTCTTTTTGTGTCCCTGTTAGTTCGCGCTGTTCCCCAAGATGCAAGTACACCAACTCGCCCAACTCGCCATCCTGCTACAGTTGCAGATTCTACGTGCATTAGGCCCACACAGACAGAGCCGGTGTGGTAACGTTCTCAGTCTCCAGCCCATTCATCTCAGCGCAGGGCGAAAAGAGGGGCTCGAAATAGGGCCATTTGCTACCGAGCCGGAGGCAACAACAAGGGGAACCCATCCGAAGCACTGATTGCTTCGGATCTCTCCGGGTTTAGCTTATGTTTCCACCGCAGATGAAGTGGCTGGATAGGTGCTTTCAAAAGTTTCGCTTTCCTGCGATGACAGCGGAGGAAGGATCTGAGAGATCTAGCAGCACCTGTTGTTTCTGCGATTTGAATACTGCAGGCGAGTACTTAATGTCAAAGCATTGAATGGCCTGTCGAGTAGCCATCCGGCGTTGAAGTCCGTAGGATCAAATCCATTCCTTAAATGGCCGAGTGCTACAAGGGTACGAAAGCGCAGTAACTTAACTGAAAAGAGCGTCACAAAAAATCAGAGCCCTTCCGCTTCGTGCAGGGGGAAGTCGAGCGAAGCAGGCGCTCCGGTTGGATTTGCTATGTTTGGGTTTAGCCATATTGGGCGTTTGCTACGTTGATTTATAAAGACAACGGCCTTATGTCTGCGCAACAGACTAGGACACACGTGATTGTCGGGCAGAGACAAATACGTTTTATCATAGCGCTGCGACGCCAATCACGGAGCAGGCTCTGCTGCGTTGAACGGGTGGCCGCCGAAGAGCCCGCTGCGTTGCGCTCTGTCAGGGCTAGAGGGACACTGACCGCGGCGAGGAGTATACGCGACTCGGGAAAGAGGCCGCGGCGGTGGAGATGAGAATGGAGTGGTGGTGTAATGATACTCCCTGATTTATGGCCATGCGTCACTCACACTATGTCAGAAAGCCAGTTACAAAGACCAAGTTTCCAGGATTTCTTTGAAATCGGCTTCGCCTCTAAACGCAAATTTATTCCTGGGAAGCCATTTTTGAAGGGCAATGGAAGCGATCTCATATCAATTATTGGGGGCCCCATTTATTATGCCTTTATTTTTTATCCACAGTGATGTGGGAAGAGAGGAAAAAATATAATTTGGTTATCTCGAGGGTGCTCCTTCCTTCTCCGAAACACAAAAATAATTCAATAGGCACACAGCACAGCATAAAGTGCAAGAAAGGAAGCAACAAAAACCAGTTGCGCTGTATTTACCGGCGTTAAGAAAACTGAAATGGAGAGAAAAATAAAAACTGACCGCGACATTCACAAACGCTTTCTTTAACTCTGGAATAGCTAGAGGGCTAATAAAACACCAAAGCAAAACAAAACAAAAAAAGAAACAACGAAATCCCCATTCAGAAAACACTCCTCCATTTCACACCGGAATGTAGGGTTGACCCGGACAGTTCATAACTAGAACTAAATATAAACAAGAGAACACTTTTTGCATGGCAACACAGCGTTGATACTAAAGCAGCGCATGGTTCAGAAATATACAAGCTACATTTGCAACATTAAAAAAGCTTTTTTACACAGAGAAGCAGTTTTCGCCGGAGCAAACCGTCGATTGCACTCAATGCAACAAAACAGAACTAGACAACAGCCTCGACCTCCTTTCGTTGTGGCTGCAAATAAACACTCGTAAATCCTCTTTATTCACAGTATTCAAATATATGTTCGAATTTATGCAAAAGTTTGGCATCTATGAAATTTTGTCTTAACATTTCTCTCCGTAATTTGTTCTAAACGACGCAATGTTCCAAACACCGCGGCTGCGTGTTGCGTGTATCGCGGGTCGTTTCTGTAAATCGGCTATAAGGTGAAATAAATTACTGGGTATTTTTTTGCCTTTTAATAGCTCATACACATACGGTAGGCATAAATATTATGACTTTGTATTCTACGTTTCATGAATTTTTCCGTGTGCTGAACACACGCGGCTGAGTAAACTGCGCCCTTCGCCTAGACACCATGACATGTTAGTCATGTACAGTTTCGCAGTAAAAACTTGGCAATGGCAGGGAATTAATTACATTGCCTCCGAAGTGCGAACCGGGCACACAATATCGACTCTACTTTTGCTTCCTGTTTTTACCTCCCCAAATAGGGACCTAGGAAATGCCGTGTGGTTTTCAGCTTAGAAAACGGCGACCAAAGGTACAGCAGCCCGACGTACAAGGTGTTTCAGGTGGTTCGACGCGTCATTAAGCTCGATGACAGCCTAATCACACGTTAGGGCTGACTATAGGCGCCACAACAAACACACTCGGTAGGATTGGCCAGTGGCGATGGCAGCTGGCGTCGGCAGCAAACAGCCGTTTCGCCAATCATATCTTTCCAGTGCGACGTCAACAAACCCGCCCACAATTATCATGTACTACCCACTTACAGTATTGGCAACTGGCGATGACCGCTCTTAAAAGTTCCTGACTGATCCGCCAATCACCGCTTAATATACGACGTTGTAGTTGCTGTACAAATTCACACCATTCTTGTATAGGATACTTCTGTGATAATGCCGACTCCGGGAGGGACTCTCGGCCGATTCCGGAATTCCTGCTGGTCGCGACGTCGACATGCCTACTCAAAGAAGCACGCTTACTCAAAGAAGCAAAAGAAGCCCTCAGAGTCGCATTCCGTGGTCGCAATCGAACCTGGGTCTCTAGCGTTTTGAAGACAACGTCTATGAGATTGAGCCATTCGGACACGGTACACATATGCAAAGCTCTGCATGTGATTCTTGAGCTGCGTCTTTGCCATGGACGCTACCGTATCTAGGCAGCTATGCACGCCGTGAGATGGGCGGATAGTTTCAAATGGGCGGACTACAAACGCATGTCCGTGTTTAGCGCAGCGCGTTTGGCACATATGCTCCCCATGATATGGCGTGATGCGTGGCGGGAAATAAGCGGCTGATTGGAAAGTCGCCGAGAATAGCATGACAGCACACATTCCAGCGGAAGTTAGTATGTAGGTGATGTGATGAGGTGGTTCTTAATGTGGTGAGTGGTGATTCTTTGTCTGTTCTGTGTGTGGTAATGTTTTCTGTTAAAAATGGGTCAATCTGAGGCAGTGGGTTGCTTCTGCTTCGGTTTGGGTTGGTATTGATTGAGTATGGGTTTGCGTTAATTGGGGAGGGATTCGAGTTGGGTAATGGTTGTTGGGGGGTGTGGGGTACGCTTTGGTTTAGAGTGACTAGTCACAATCTTCGCGCGCACCCCGGTTCTGCTTTAGGAAAGGAGTTGGTTAGCTTTTAGCGCACAGCGCTTTGGCGCCAAGTACAGAGGTTTCGGGGCGGCGGCGGCGGCAACCGTGTAACCATGCCAACAAACGAAGCACCCTAGGTGGAAATAAAACGCCGCAGCAGCGTCTGGTTAGGGCGAGGGTGGCACGCGCTGCCGCGGCGTCGTCCCCCAGTGCGTCGCCACAGCTCAGTATGTCTCCCTGCCTCCTGCTCACACTTTCGCCATGCGTTACCAATCAGGAGCGTCTTCCCCCTCACGCCCTCGCCGAACGGTCCCCCGTTTGTGGCTCATGCGATCCCCGTGACATTTGCGCTGGAGGTACAAACATGATTTGCAGCAACGTGCTCGGCGGCAGCAAACTGCTGCGAGATAACGGCGGAGCAGCGGGCACCGCCGTCCTTTCGCTGATCACGTGATCAATTCCTGAGACGCAGCAGATATGCGCCGTAACCGAGAAAACTGGAGTTCACGTGGTGCATAAATGTTGATTGAGCGGGTACAGTAATTTTCATGTGATTTTTAGCTGAATTTAGTCTAACAGAGAGAACTGGGAAACAATGACACCATCTTTCCGTAGGGGAACCCTGAGTAGTATGTGAAGCAGCCATGGGGTCGACTGAAGTTCCCATTAGTTTTCAGTTTGTCGTTTCCGTTGACGTTCAGCTTCGCGTGCCTTCGTTGTATCGGTACCTTCTTGACGTAGTTTGAATGAGTGAAGGACATAAGGTGGGTTTGTAGCACATGCTTTCGTCTCGGTTTGTGGCCCAGTGGTCGTGCGCCACGTACCTCACGTTGCGGCCAGAGAGTCGTGGGATCGAAACCGGGTGCCGCCTAACTATTTATTTTTATAGTGGACTCCGGTGACGTCAACCCGAACGCTGACATGACTGATGAGACGCGCATGCGCAGTGGAGTGCGGACGGCGGACAAGGAAGGGAGGGTCACAGCCCCGAGCATGAGATGCTCCGCATGTAAATAAAGCACTTTGCATAGCTCGCAGCGGGAGGTAGCAAAGCACACAGAGAAAATCATATTCTTAAGCAAATTACTGATAGAGCGTTTCGGCACAGGTAAACGTCATCGCTAATGACTTCCACAAGGCGAAAAAGAACCAGCGTGATATAATAGGTGATCCAATAAGCTGATAAGTGAGCTCCTAAAGAATCAATCAACTGAGCGCCATGAATATGCAAGTGAAATCCCTTAGAGGCACGGCAGAGCCGCGAAGGTCCGCAAGTAGGGCGGCCGGTGATAAGCTGGGGCAAGAGTCATCCAAGACGGTTGGGCGAGTTACCCACTAAGAAAATGTTGCAAAATACCGCACTTAACAGCGATGGGCACGCAGCTGCAGAATTACTGGTTTACTCGTTACAAGTCATTGGCAATTCTCGCGTCGTCACAGCCACCTGGTTCGTGTACGAGACCAACCTCGCAATCGGAGCTTTCCCTTAAGTCCTTAGTTCGTCGGTCGCCTGGGCGAATCTACAGACAGTTCGTCGGCTGTAAGCAACTTTCTGCCACTTTATACCCTGATACCTCTTATGCGAGGAATAAGCTTCAAGTGTCTGTCAGCATCGTGTTCATGCGGCCCTCGGTCTTGTCATTCCCGTGGTTGTTGCTGTGCCAAAAAAAGTAAGAAAAAATAAAACATGCATGCCGTTGGAAATTTCACAATTTATCTCGTTAACAAATTACATGCGGAACGCACTCCGCCTTCTTTCGCGTGCGCACCCCATTTAATGTAATCGTTAGCCCTTACCCTCTTAGTCCTCTGCATTGCCCAAGATTTGCCGTTTGGAAAGACGTCCAGCTCCGACGTGTTAAGCTCTAAATGAGGAGGGAAAGGGGGTGAGAAGAAATGCCCGGTTCCGGAGAGCAACTGACAAAGCGATTGAATAAAGTGAGCAGATATGCTAAACAATTCCTTCTTTCCCGTACCAAGTACACCGATCTAGGCTACCGGAAAAGGGCGTGCACTCAGTACAGTTGTAATTAAGCCACAGATTGAAAATTACCTTCTCGAGACGAGAACCGGCCACGACTGCTATGTGCCTAGTTAAATAAAGGGAACGAAAGGGTACGCACCACGACATTTTTAATTGTTTTTATTCTCATTCCAGGCAGCGCATCCATATTCCAGTACCTGATTAGCAAACATCACTTGCAAATCCAGCGTGAAGCGCTTAACAAGACCGAAGTAAATGTGAGTGCTCATACGCTTTCTCACCTACCTTGCGCAAACAAAGCGGTTACGCAAAGCTCGATCAACATAAGAAAAACACAGAAATTTGTTTTAAATACGTAGAAATTTTAGCATAGAAGGTGCTTCACGGTGTATACCCATTTTTATTGTTATTTGACTCCTTGAAGACTGCAAAAAACTGTCCGTTTGCTTGTTTGTTTGCATGCATTGCACTGTTCTGTTAATCTTCTGTTTATACGTCTGCCAGCCTGGCCGATGTGTGCTTTGCCGCATAAAAGGGGTATTTTTAAACGACCTCTTGGTTAATGACAACGCATTGATTCTGGTGCTTGATTCCGTGTTCTAAGATTTGGAGTTTTTTTTTAGATTGGTTACCTTTCTGGTACATGCACTCGAACTTCGATGCTAGCCGAGAAAACTACAATTAGCTGGCGTCTTTATCTTTTCTTATTTATTTATTTTTATTTATTTATTTATTTATTTATTTATTTATTTATTTATTTATTTATTTATTTATTTATTTATTTATTTATTTATTTATTTATTTATTTGAAGTGCTCACCAACCGCGCGGGGCTTCTCTGGTGGTGCACTGAATACGTGAATATTCAGAAGACAACATATAGGAAAAAATAAATAATAACTGGTAACAATAAAAGTGTAGGTATATACAGAAGAAGAGAGTGATCAAAGAAGGCAGAACATTTTCTGAACAACACGAGCTCGGAAGTAGTCGGTATAGCATGCACTAATGAACACATACAAGTACAAGCGAAGTGGTGCTTTTGGCACAGGAACACAAGAACAGAGGGAAAAATACAGGTGCGTGCTCTCCACAACATGTGCATTCAAAATGTCAAATTCCTCCAGGAGCGTTTAAAAAGAAGCCTTTAATCGCAAAAAATGTCAACCGCAGATAAAAAGAGCCCGTTGAAGGCAAGTTGGCATCGGATGCGGGGTGCGGGGCTGAGTGTTCTGCCAACATGACATGAAAGCATCCATGCAGCCGCAGCGGTCTACTTGGCATTCGCAGGTGAACAGGTGAACACGTGCGGGAAACGTAAACAATACGCGCTTTACCGCTGGAATTTTTGTAGCGTGACCTACACTGGCCGAGGTTGAGCAGTTTCGCGTGGGCCATGAAGGGCCGTACTGCGCAAGCGCGAAGAGGATGAGATTGAATTGGATTGGATTGGATTGGATTGGATTGGATTGGATTGGAAATCCAATCCATTTGTAGTAGGGGTGTGCAGAGAATTGGGTCTCCACATTCGCCAGTCAGTGCATTCCAGAGGAGTAACGTCATTGCCGCGGCAGACGCACTGGCGCCGGCGCGTGCCCAGCTGTCGGCTCCGTTGTGCAGTAGCCAAGTCTGTCCCTGCGCCGGAGCCGCTTGATAGACGTTTTGCGTGGCTCCTGGAGGGCCGTGCTGCCCATGAGCGAGGATCAGTGAGTGGACTGGACTGGATCGGAATGGAAACCGTTTAGGCAGCAGAAAGCATGATAATCAGCTAATCCTAGTTAACCAGGAAACCTAAGAATAATCAGCTGAACATTAGCTCACGCTACGTATGTCCTGGCATAGCCGAGCTAAGCCACTGCTATTTTTTTTCGTTTATTTTGCTTCTCTTGGTGGCTTCAGATCTCCAAGTCGGATTTTAGTGATCGGCGCTAAAAGCCGTATGGGTATCAACTTACACCGAATCAGCTTATTTGGCCCATTAGATGTCTACCGAGGAATTAAAACAACTTCGTTTTGTCGATTGTGCCAAGCAAGGTATTGCAATGTTCCGTTTGACAAGCTTGGAATGTGCGCAGCCACACCGCGCGGACTTCGTGAGTTCAAGAGCCTTTTCGTGTTCTCGATTTAAACATTAGGATGGGCGACGGCAACACGTGGTGGCAGTGTTAGAGAAAAAGCAAAAGTAGTTTTTCAAGTTCTCCTAGTACTGTAAATTTCGCATTGCCTTTTGAGGTTAATGTGTTTGTTAAAGCAAAAAATTCAAAATACAGTTGCTCATTTTACGTTTTATTTTTATTTTTAAATACGTACGAAGCCGCGAAAAGTGACAACACCGAGGTAAGCCACACGCAACCCTTCACCAGTCTAATTTGGCGATTCTTTGAACTGCGCGGAATCAAGCTATGAAGGAAGCAGCCATAAAGGAATGGTTCAAAAAATAGTGCAGAAAAAATTCTCTTCGATTCGAATCAGCACCTCCCATTTACGCTAAATTCCTTCCCCGAAAATCCAAGTGTAGGTTTCTAGGCTTTCTGGCCAAAGCACAAATTGTTCTAGGTGGCTATCAAACACCATAGGTAGACAATTTGACTGCCGCGGTGAGTCGACCCCCCAACCCACCCCCACCCCCCCTATCCGGCAGAGCCACAGCAACTTGCTTTGTGAAACACTTCCATCCTGCTCTTCGTACAGTGAAATCTCGATATAACGAACTTCAGGGGACCGTGGAAAATTGCTCTTTATTCTGAAAGGGCGTTATAGTGAAAATCGCAAAAGTTAAGAAAACAAATAGTATTTCAATGCCTAAAACGACCTACGTGTACAGCAGTGCATCCTTGGAGTCAGTTTTCACAAAAAAATGCACTAGTGATCATGAAACAATGCATGTTTATTTAAAGTGGTTGGCGATTTTCATCTGAGTAGCACAAGCTTCCTAGCACGAAGGACTCAAACTCTTGCACATTCCTGGGGAGTGAATCAGTGGCCATGTGGTTTTTCCCCGGACATGTGCGGAGTTTTTGTATGCTGTCCTTCACATCCGCAGTCGTCGCGTGCTCGTCGTAGTCTTCCAGTGCTGCTGCGGCACCCTCAGAGGTATCGTTATTCATGCCATCCTCGCTGCCATCTTCACTTCTTCATCCTGAACGCTCACGGTCTTGGCAATGTCCTCTGTTGTCACCTCCGCTGATGTCCGTAAAGATCCAGCAAGCCACGTGAGCAGCGGCGGAACGTAGAAAAAGTTGGGGTGAGCGCGAATAGCGCGGCCGCGGCTTTCGGGACGGAGAAGGCTACCCATGCTTCATTTTTTCTCTTCTCCTCACCTTTTTTCTCCCTCTTGCATCGGCTGTCGCATTCCGCGGAGCAAGTTGCAAGACGTCCTATTCTTCGCTGCGCTTTGCCGTCTCGTCTACTAGCACACTGCCCCGGTTGCCGCGATTGTTTAACGGACTTCTAAGAGTCTCCGGCCTTGAAAATATGAGTTCGTAGTACTGAGGTGGTGTTAACATGGCACGGGACTAAATAAAACGATCGTTATTTTGAAACGTTCGCTATTCTGAAGTACGTTGTAGTGAAATAATTTTACATTAAAACTATAAGCAGTCGGCGCGGGATTTTTTAGACGCTGGTTAATCTGAAAAGTTCGTTAATGTGGGTTCGTTGTACCGAGGTTTGACTGTATCACTAACTGCAGATCACGGCCGAGGACATTCCGGACTGGCCGTTCGGCGACCAATATAGAGAGTACCGCGGAAATCTGATACTGGCAATCTACGTGGGGTTCCTCATACCAATGGTGCGGCGAATTAATGCAATCGAGATGGAATTCTCCTCGGGCCTCGCGGTGAGTAGGCACCCATGTGATTGCTTCCCACTAGTTTCCGGATGTCCAGTGCCTTGTGGCAAACGTGAAATATGACTATATTGCCACCACGTGCCTTCATCGTTTCCAAACAAAGACAACACAAGCGTAAAATGCGGGATCTAAACCTGGTGCGGTTCATCGTGAGCCACTGCGCACACTGTTATCAGCGGAGCAGGAAGAAACGCGTTCCCGTTATTTGGGTTTGAGTTTTTAAGTTCACTGTTACAGAGGTATTATTAGAGAGTTGCAACAGAACTGAGAACCGGTGCCTTACGGTAACCGGTAGCCGAACCGCTCCACTGCGCCTGCGCAAAGAGTAGAGGTGGGCTTGGCGCATGCGCAGATCTACTGACCGTGTACCTGGTGCCGTATCGGGACCGCTTTCTTCTCTCTGCTATTGCTCTCTATTAAATTAGGAAATGAAATGGGAGTAGCGAAATACTTGGGCTCATACAGTTGCTCAAAACGTGCTTTAGAGGGGCATTACAAACATGTAGCCTTTAAGAAGGCCAATAAGACAAAATAAACTTTGTTCTTAATAAGGGTAGCGTCCTGGGCACGTTGGTACTCCATTGTTAAGCAAAATGATTGCGCTAAAAAGGGACACGGACGGAGCCAGTGCTGGTGTCTGTAGCGGAAAGAATTTTGGGAGAGGCGAGACCCAGTGCTCAACATACAGGTGAAGATGTCGCCTCCGGCAATCGCCCGAAAGTTGGTGTTGTGCCCTATACGCACCAGACTTCCCACAACCTCAAGAAGATTGGGAAGAAGGCGAACATTAAGGTGGTTTCTTCGGCGCCCAACAAGCTTGGGAAGCTGAGCAGACTCACGAACCCCAATCGCCCCACCCCAGAGAAGTGCAACAAGGAGCACGAGAAGAGGATTGTTGCCTGTGCGAGCCTGGTAGTGTACAGCCTCCCGCTCAAATGTAAGAGGCAGTAAATTGGGCAGACCGGGCGTTGCCTGAATGATCGGTTACGCGAGCACTACAATAATATAAAATCTAGCACTGGTGGTTTTTTGGCGGCACATTGTTTGAGATGCGGCTGTAAACCTATCTTTGAGATGTGTGCAATTTTATCTCGTGGTCGTACACAACTTTTGCGAGAAATCACTGAGGCTGAGGCGATTGCAAGACTCGGTGATAGGAGTGTTAGCAAGCCTTTGCTGGCTCTTACCGAAAAGGAATTGGTTTTCTTGGCCGCCGCATCACCGAATGTTTAATCTCTCTTTTTGCGTGCGCATGCGCGATAGCCCTTTGCAAAGTGTATAAAGATGACACAGTGGCAATAAAAAACACTCGCTGTAGCGACGCAGCAAAGCCAAAAGTCCCCCGCATTTCCCCGAGGGGGAGAATGTGAAAGTGCGAATGCACGGTTGTCGGCCCGCTTGCGGCGCTTGCGCTCGGCACCCGCAGCCCACCGCCTCGCCGCCTTCTCTTCCATCTCTTCCATCGGGTTTGTAGTATCACGTGTACACCACGCAGTTATCAAGCCGCTATAACGCCGCTGAGTCGCCAACGCAACGCCGCGGACGACGTAGTTTGAATGCGTTAAAGATATAAGGAGCGTTCCTAACTCTGAAATCAGCGTGGCTTCCGTGGCTTAGTCGGTAGAGCGTCGAGCTGGGGCCGCAACGTCCTCGGGTCGAAACCGGGCGCCGGATGCTGTTACTTTTTTATATAGTGTAGTGGCCTGGCTGGCGCGCCGAGAGAGGGTGTTGCGAGCTGGAGAGTAGGCGAGGGGGGAGAGGAGGCGCTACGCGAGCGCCCTCACGCGTCGGAAATCCGGCGCCGTTGCTAGGCACGCTAGCTAGCTCCGTTGCTAGGCTGCGGACGGACGGTGGACGCGTGATTCAGGGTCGCTTAAGAAGTGCATTCGCACTTAAAAGTAGTTGGAAGTTTGCGCCTAGTGTGTGTGTCCTTACTCCGTCCGTGTCCCTTTTTAGCGCAATCATTTTATTTAACAAAACATCCTTCAGCTGGTTAATCTCAATTACATCTCATAAATACGTCTCCGAACGTAAACCACATAATTACGTTACGCAAGCAGTGGCACAATACAGGAACCAAAAAATAGCTATCACTTTGTTAACATCATTATTATAATCAAAGTAATACTATCAAACGGAAGTACGAGCACCACTAAAGTCGCACAGTCATACATCTTGGCTCTAGACTTGGCCGCTGGCTGCCAGTAGTATACAACCAAGTCGCCGTGGCGCTCAAGGGACAAACAACCGATTTTTGTGGAGCATATCATCGCAATCCCAATTGAAAGAGCATCCCTTCAAACACCTTGAACCAAAATAGCTTACCTCAGAGGGCCCTGGATTGTATGAAAGTGGAATATTTTTAGACCTACAAGCGCTAACTATGCTGCAAATAGACATGCTGTCAACCACAGCAGCGAGTTGCGCAGCAGCACACCTCTAACGGCACGTAATATAAAAGAGGCATTTAAAAACTTGTCCGCAGCTAAAGCAAGCAATATGTATTCTTCCCTATTTCGGTTTTGCGTTTTTTGAATCGCGCTTTCAAACCCTTCGATCGGTTTGTATGCGTACGGTGTGTTTCACATATACACAGTTCTTTGCGCCACCTTTCGGACTTCAGAACGTTTAGGGCCAAGTGAAATTATTTAAGGGAATTTATTTAGAAATTTCTTGTGATTAGTCTACTATGTAAAACTCTGGCTTTCATATTAGCTAGAAGAGAAGCACTCCACAAAAATGGGTTGTCTGTCCCTTGAAAGAACCAGCTGAGGAAATGGCTGGGGAAGTGAAATCGCCGCGGCGCATTGATTTACACCTGACTGCACTTCTTAAATGCTGACACGGAGTTCGCGAACTCATAACTCTGACTCCAGCATTCTCTACATGGCGTCGCATCTGACATTGTGTGGGTAAAAATTTGAAAGTGTTTCTAAATTTCTTTGTTTTAATCCATAGGCGCAAACTGTGCTTGTTCTATGCCGCTGTACAGCGAGAATAAAAAAATGGCAGTGGACATATTAAGAATTAACTACGGTTCGCGCAACGCGCTAAAAATTGAGATTCATGGGTGCGCGTCCTTTAGCCAGATGCCAGGTGAGTACGCAGTCAGTGAAGCCTTGCAATGGCGCTGCGCTTCTATTTATGCAGCAGGGGACCATCAGTTACGCTAACAACATCGGCTGTCGTGAAAATCTCATTGCGGAATCGAAGTATGAGCTTGTACTGCTTACCCATAAATTAGTATGCCTCTCGAATATCTCTGAATTCGCTGCTTCAAATCTGGCAGCCCTACAGCCCACTGCCGACGATGATGATGATGGTTCGATGATAACAGTGCAAGGCCTGCTGGGGCAATGAGCACCGAGAGGTTGATTGGACAATAGAAATGAACATGTAGGTACTAAAATCGATAAGCGAAAACAAAAGTAAACTCAAACAAAGACTATAAGTTTGGCTAGTGTAAAAGGTGAGGTAGAGATAATGCATGGTGTGAAATAAAGTGTAAAAATAAAATTTCTGTTCAGTAATTATTCTGTGGAGTAACATTACTTATAAAGGAATGTTGCGTCGTCACCTGAAAAGTGTGATTGATACAGGGCGGATCTGTCATCTGTAAAGTTCAGGCAAAGGTTTGCGTCGTGTTGTCAGGTGCCTTGCATGTAATAAGGCACAAGAACCTACAATTGGGCGAGTTAGTACTTATTCATCTTCTCTAACAGCGCGCACACACGAAAACTAAAGCAAAGATGGGGACAGGACGAGCGCTGACTCACAACTACTTTTTTTATTGAAGAAATACATGAATTTATATTTTAACAAAACACCAGTTGCGCATGACAATACAGAGGAAAAGCACCAGATTAACATAAAGCTTGAAATGGATAGCGGAAGCGAAATGATCAAAAGTTTGCGCCACTGCAAGGAACAAAAAATTCACCGGTTATCTAAAAACTCGAATTCATCGTGGCTAGGCGATGTCAACGGATGGCGGACCCACGCTTTGCCCAGTTTGGAGATATGGTAGGCCTCCACCACCTCTCGGTTCATCCTGTCTTTATGTTGGAATAGCACTTTTCTTTCTCTGAAATGAGGGTAGCACTGTGAAGGACAGGTTTCGCAATGGATTGAAAGGTGCGCCAGCGCGTCCTTTTTACGCTATTACTGTGCTCCATTAGGCGCACATTAAGGCACCGCCCGGTATGGCCAATATATTGGCTCCTGCATACCAACGGAATGCTGTAAACCACCCCCGTGCAACACGGAAGAATTGGGTCTTTGTGTTTCACCCCGCAGCCTCGGCGCCTGCTCGCTCCATGGACATCCCTCTTTTCAACCACCTGACACACACCGCTTACCTTTACCGGTGTTGAAAAGACCACGTCGACCCCATACCTTTTTGCAACATTTTTCAAACCGTTGGAAAGTTTATGCATACATGAGATGACGGCTAACCTTTTTCTTTCTCCCTGAGGCGTGCTTTTCGGCACGTCAGCCAACTGCGTACCCTTTAGCCAGGTAGTAAGGTTCTGACTGCTTCGCGCCAAAACCTCATCAGAGTACCCAGCCGACTTCAGGGGGGGTACTTGTTCCAAGAACTCCTCTTCAAACGTGTGTGAACAAGACTTCTGTAGTAGGATCGAAGGCGAGACTTTGCAACACCGCATTTTGCATTCTTAGAGTGCCCCGAATCAAACTTCAACAGTGGTTTTAACCCTCCGGTTCTTGAGCAATCACGTGTGCTGGCTTTACAGGCCAAGATCTCTAAAGCCAGTGTTGAAGTTTGATTCGGGTCACTCTAAGAATTTAAAATGCGTTGTTGCAAAGTCTTGCCTTCGATCCTCACTGCAGAAGTCTTGTTCACACACGTTTGAAGAGGAGTTGTTGGAACAAGTAACCCGGCTGAAGTCGGCAGGGTACTCTGATGAGGTTTTGGCGCGAAGCAGTCAGAGCCTCACTACCTGGCTAAAGGGTACGCAGTCGGCTGACGTGCCTGAAAGCACGCCTCAAGGAGAAAGAAAAAGGTTAGCCGTCGTCCCATATATGCATAAACTTTCACACGGTTTGAAAAATGTTCGAAAAAGGTATGAGGTCGACGTGGTCCTATCAGCGCCGGTAAAACTAAGCGGTGTGTGTCAGGCGGTTGAAAGCAGGGATGTCAATGGAGCAAGCAGGCGCCGAGGCTGCGGGGTGAATCACAAGGACCCATTTGTTCCGTGTTGCACGGGGGTTGTTTACAGGATTCCGTTGGTATGCGGGAACCAATATATTGGCCAAAGCGGGCGGTGTCTTTAATGAGCGCCTCATGGAGCACAGGAATAGCGTAAAAAAGGACTCGCAGGCGCACCTTTCAATCCATTGCGAAACCTGTCATTCACAGTGCTACCCTCATTTCAGATAAACAAATGTGCTATTCAAACATAAAGACAGGATGACCCGAGAGGTGCTGGAGGCATTCAATATATCCAAACTGGGCAAAACGTGCGTCAGCAATCCATCTATATCGCTTAGCCACGAGGAATTCCAGTTTTTAGACAGGCGGTGCAGTTTTGTTTCTTGCAGTGGCGTAAACTTTTGATCATTTGGCTTCGCTTATCCATTTCAAGCTTTATGTTCATCTGATGCTTTTCCTCTGTATTGTCATGCGCAACTGGTGTTTTGTTAGTATATAAATTTATGTCTTTCTTCAATGAAGAAGTAGTTGTGAGTCAGCGCTCGTCCGGTCCCCTTTTACGCCTTAGTCTTCGTGAAGGCGCGCTGTTAGGGAAGATGTAATGAGTATGTGAACAGCGGATAGGCCCTCCCCATACCTGCTACAACAGCCCACTCTCACACTTGAACTTAAACGAAGCAATGCACACAATCCAAATACGCAACGTGCCCCGTTCGCTTCTTGTCTTTTATTTTTCAGGAATACCAAGGCGTCATGGGCATGTCTGGCATGGAATTCGTCGTAGGCCATTTCCTCACCATTATGGCTCACGAGGTCATCGAGGGCGCTATTCTCCTTTCAGTTATGTACCTTTACAGCCCAACTGGCGGACAGCCTTACGCCCAAGGCGTGGACTTCAGCTTGATGGTCGTCGCTTTGCTCTTGTTTCACGTCAACCGTGCGATCCTCGTCATCCTGCTGATCTGGGTTTTTCCAAAAGGTGGGAATGCTCCGCAAATCCCAAGTTACGACTCCGCAAATCCCAAGTTACGAATGCTAGGCGACAGCGTAAAGCTGTACAATTTGCTTCAGCAAGCGGCGCGGAAGAGCTTCAAAGACAATTAGGGTAAAAAGCTTAGCAAAGACCCTGTTAGCCATCCAGGTGATTTGAGAAGTGTGGGGAATTGGATGGTTTTAGAGCAAAGCTTTCTACCTCTACCAGCCAACGGTTTCGTCGTGTGCGCCGCAAGAAACTCACAAGGCTAAATAATACTACTAGCATCGCCAGTGATCGAACCTGGGCCATAAGAGAAGCGGGGCGAGAGCCCGGTGGCTTACCGACTGAGCTACACCCACACGTGGAGGTGGGGGAGACAAACGCTGGTTCTGATTTAGTACTGAGGTGGGGGAAGGTGCATTTTGGAGGCGATAACAAGAGTGAGGGGATGCGGTGAGAGGCATGACGCAGTAGCTCGAGAGATAAGAAAGCTTGGAAAGGCGCTCTTTGTTTTCTTTCTGCCGACCCCGCTGCGTTCGGGACGCCGCCATCGCGAATCCCAGGTACAGCCTGGCCGGAAGATAAGCGGAGTGAGCAAGAGTTCGTTGTGTTAGCGGCTTAGCTACGCCCACACGTGGAGACGGGGAGACAGACGCTGGTTTTGATTTAGCGGCTGAGGATGTGAAGGGCGCTCTTTAACGCGAATCCCAGGTAACCGCTGGCAGAATCTCTGGTTTCACTCCTTGTAGATCCATGTGTGTGAGTTCAAGTGGCGTCGCTTGGGCAATTGGTATAGCCCTTCCCTTGCCCAACAGAAATATTTTAGAAAAAATGGCCACAAGTAATTACGTTTTGTGTATTTACCCCTTTCGAATAATGCTTCTAAAAGTAAAAATGGAAAGCTCAGAGTATTTCGCACACAAAACAAACTTACACATATGTGTGGGACGGGCTCCTATTCGTATATCTGCGCGTAGTAAGAATACCTTAAAAAGGGTATAAGGCGCATAAAAAAAATGCATTTTAACATATTATTCATACGTTTTACATTATTTTCAGGAGTACTTATATTATAAATAGAATTTTGTAAAAGTAAATAACAATGAAGTTATAATTAATATATTAATAATTATAATAAATGTCACAAGTAAAACGGAAATAGCTCAAGGTTAAGGCGCAAGAAAACATTACCAACGCGCAAGCACAAAGCCGCGAATAAGTGAGATACCCAGAAAGCAAGAAAAAATTATCTATCGCTAGCACTGCAGTGCACCATCCCACCAGCCTATACCGCCAAGCAACATTTTCGTAACGACGAAAGCCCAGCCCACACATACGTGTTGGTGCATTTTTCAAGCGTGATAACGGAACGCACACGAAGGGAACGGCAGTATTTTTTAGCTGATCGTGTTTTTCTAAGTCCTGCATGTCGTGTCTCACGCTTGTTATTCAGAAAATATGAGAATAGCAAGAAGAAATATCAGTTTCTATCTTGAAGGCGGCTAGCGCGATCTCGCCTGCTGGGGCGCCGTTTTTATTATGCGATTTCTCGCCTCCTGGTGGCAAAATGAGTGAACTACCGAAAAAAATTGTCTCGGAAGCGATCGCTGCGGCTACCCAGGGCTGTGAAACCGAAACCGAAACCGGCGCCACTAAGTAAACGAATTTGTTGACCCACATATTGTTGTCGCCTGGGCCGCAAAGGGATAGGCGTCGTCTATAGCTGTTCTTTCCATCAATTTTCACAGCCTGGATCGGAGCCAACTTTTTAGCTACTGACTCTTTGTTAATGAATACGAATATTCGTTTTTGTTTCAGGTGGAACACCTGGTAAGAGCACGCAAATTTCACGTCGGTACTCAACATAATATTAGACGCTTTCGCAATGCCCGTGATTCGGCAACGCAATCGGATCGTTAAACAGAGTAGGCTAATCGCATTAAGTACGTAGTACGTATTTACTATGAAGTATACCCAAGTTATTGCTGATTCTCGTCTTGGTTTGCGCAGGGTCTTAAAAAAACCGGTAGTCATCAGTAACAATGGTAACCTTCCAGGACATTCATTCGGGTACAGACACACGTTTTGAGCACTGCGGTGAACGTCATCTGTGCAAGGTATACCTCTTTTACGAAAGGTGACACTTTCGTAGCAACGTTTGTCGGGCCTTTTTCACTCTTTCCGGTGTCTTCTTAGACACCATCATTCAACCGCGTGTACGTCATCGATTGTCCCATGTGCGTCACAAAGCAGAGATGTTGCTATTGGATGGCTTTTTTTTCGCACTTCCGTCGATGAGAAGTGTCGTCTGCTCAGGGATTGCTGGTTGCGGGTTCGCATTTCTGTAATTAGCGCTTCCCGCACAATGCCTACACGCTACTATGTTCCCATTTTTACCTTAATACTACGCTTCTCGCTACAAGAAATGGGTGCAGCTTGAAACACTCGTGCCACCTGTTGCGTGCACCGTGGGTTTTCTCTGTGCCTTCCCAGGAAGGCCGCTCATCACAGTTGATAAAACGGTCCAGAACGGCCCGTTTTGTGCCCGGGTTCTCTGCCATTTTCAGAGGTCTTTTAAGTGCAGAGCACTTCAGGGGCTCAGCTTGTAGTCTTTGCTCGCGCGCTGCCACGCTTCTAGGCCACGCGGCGTCAAGGACCCAAACAGAGGCTTCGAAAAGATACCCGTTTGTCGCTCGATTGAGCCTTCCGGCCAAACGTTAAGAGCACACTTTATCAAGACGTTCATATAAGCAGAACCGTTCAAAACTCTCGGAACCGTTGACACTGGTCAAAGATGTCCCCGTTAGTTAGCGCACAGAAAACTGCAGGCGCATTGGAGGCAGGATATATGTAGTCAACCTGCAGCCCCCACGTTTATTTAAGTAAGAATGCCGGTTTGGTTGGTTTTTACGATTGTACGCGAAAAAGTGTCCTCGGAAGAACAATTTGGCCGCGTATCCGCTTCTTTCGTTGCAAATGCCGACGCAAGACGATAGTCGACTGGCACCCTTGGCAAGTACAGTGGAGCCTCGATAATACGACTTTCAAGGGGCCGCGAGAAAGCCTCGTACGACCGGGGTGCGGGTAAATGCTGGCCTAGTAAATGACCCCACGCGAAATGCGGCCTAGAAGTTGCTTAAAATACTATATTTAGTGCGTTCTCGCGTTATTTGGAAATGTTTAGCTGAAGTCCTGAGTAATAAATAAAACCAACGCCCATGTTGTGCCTGCCTCCCGTATAGACCTTATGCAAAAGTGCGGCCATCTACCTAAAGAAAAACGAAACGAGTCCGCGACGCCATGTTGGGGGATGCCGGTCGCGGGATTTCTCGGTACGGAGCGTGTGATGGGCTTTCTCGGCTTGGCGATCCTTTTATATTCAGATTTAAGCACAGAAAAATGAGCGACTGGGGATCTGTGGACCTTTCTCTGTTGCCCACATTTGCGGGCGACTTCGTAAATACGCATTATGCATCGAAAAAGCAGTCAGGGAGGCACCGGCAGGGAAGCTGTGTGATGCTGTCGCGATCTTTCTTCTTTTTTTTGGCTTTGAGAACGCAGGCATTGAAAGTACATTCGTATTGGTTCGCATCCTGCGGGTTTCTCAAGAGGTCATTCCTGAAACGCTTCAAAACTTGCGGGCTGTCCTAAGGTTGAAATGGGGGAGGGGGGCACTCGCGATATAGCTATACACTAAACCCTCTGGGACAGAAGCAAACCTGCAAAAAAAAAAAAAAAAAACACTTAAAATAAATTGCATGTCTGGCCTTTTTTAACATCGGAGCTGTTGTAGCTGGCCGTAATGTGTAGCCCGTAACGTTTGTGGGGTGTGACGCGTTAAACAATGCTAATAAGTTACCAATAAATTGCCAATCAATAATTAAATTACCAATAAATTGCCAATCAATAATTAAATTACCAATAAATTGCCGAGCGCTGGTGAGCGCGTGCCTCGCGGTGACCGCTGAGCGCCCTGCTCGCGCTCTGGGCAACAAAAGTGGGTGCACACTACGGCTTAGAAAATTCCGCTCGAAAAATTTGTTGTCACACGGAAAACAAGCGCTAAACAAAAACACGGGACGAGGAGTAGACGGGACAAGCGCTGTAGAACTCGTCCCGTCCCGTCTTTTTGTTTAGCGCTTGTTTTCCGTGTGACAATGAACCAACACGCCCAAACCTTTTCCCTTCCGAAAAATTTGTTCTTGGGATAATAGGCTACGGTCGAACAGCAGGCGACGAGCGGTAAATGACCGATACACGGGTTACTACGTACGTTACTTGCGCTACGTGAAGGTTGCAACTCTCGCGGATCCCTTATTTCCTGTCATGTCTGGCAAACGAAAGAATGCGTAGGACTTCCATAAAAGCCTACGGAAGTTCCAGAATATAAGCAAAAAGCGGCCGCGCAAAGCACGAACGGCAGACTCAGAACTCTACCCGCACGATAAAGTAGGAGCTGACCGATGCAGTGCGCCTTAACTACCAGCAGGCAGGAGTGCTCGGCGGCAAATACAGGGCTAGAAAATAGCTGCCTTTTCGACCTCTTCAGTCCTGCACATATTATTCGTTTCGTGATTATGCATGCGATCTAGGTATAATATTACTGCGCGAAGGGAAGTCGACACCCGCAAGCGACTTCACGCAGGGCTCGAATCATGCTTCCTTTGAGAAATAAAAAAAAAAGATGTGTAGGCTATTTCCGTGGTCGTCCTCGTATCATCTTTGTGCCCAGCAAGTTACACGGCAGTATTTGGGCATCTTGGACAACGATAAATGCCGACGTGCGCGTCACTAACCCCGGGCTATCATGTACACACCGGTATCCGGAGGTCCAGGAATCCTCCAACATGGCGGAAGCGCATGCGTTTCCCGCAAGAGGGCGCCAGTGTTTGCATAAGGTCTATACATGCTTCCGTGCTAGCCCACCAACCAAGAGCCGCGCGTTACGCGACACTCGTGATGTCCGGCGCTATTTATCGCCCACCAGACCGGCGGCGCCATGCGCGCGCGAGATAAGGCCTACGTGGTAGAGCAAATTGAGAGTGGGAAGGCATGAGTGCGAAACTGCCAAGGCCAAGCGAAAGGAACGATATATCAAAGGCGGAGGTAAAAAAACAAGACGGCATTCCAGTACAATGTGGAGACCGCCTTTCAACGGTCCCGTGCCGCCCTTATTGGGTCAACGTATTCAACACCTAGCTGTTTTCGTTTCCCACAAGATCCAGCTCAGTGAAATAGACAAGATGATTTAAACTTGGCGAGTAAACCGCGTTGCGGCGAAACGTATATCGCGGTCTTGCTAAAGTGACGGCGGCCAGCGATTCACCGAAATTGCCGGTGGTGCCAACGCACACGTGTCTCCACGCTTGTGGTGGACGCGCGTGAGTTCTACTCTACCAATGAAAGGAGCGGAGTGAAAACGCGGCTAGTGCACTCTAAAGGTACTATCGGCGTCAAATGAAACGCGAACAGGAAAATGTGAACCAGAACGTGCAAAATTGAAAAATAGTGTTTGTCGGGTTCATATAATGGCGCGCTATTGGTATGTTTAAAAATCCGGTTTTCCCAACTTTGTTTTTGTAACTAAGCCACGCGTCATTTTGGTTTGCACGGAAAGAAATCGCGCTCTTTGTGTGCTCAGGTTCATATTTTCGTGTTGGCGTTTCATTTGATGCCGATAGTACGTTCTCACTTTTGGTGCTCCGCGCGGGCAGCGCCGCGCGCGCAGAAACGCCGCCGCTTTTTGAAGGGCACACTACTTGAGCGCGCGAGCGCAAAAGCGGCGTCGGCGCTGGTGCAAACCGGTCCTTGCTGTATCCGACGGGGGAGCAGGGAAGAACGGATCTGAGCACTCACCATCTCTCCGCGCCGGCCAAGCCAACGTTACTAGACAACGTTGGGCCAAGCTCCCTGAAAAGAGCACTGACCTCGCAGCTCACGTCACCCGGGCGCTGATTGCCTCGTTGAGTTTTGCGCAAAGCGTTTCGCCACGAAAATGGGTCTGGGGAGAGAGAGAGAGAAAAAAACTTTATTTGAGCCGGAGCCATCCTTGCGGGGCAGAGAAATCTTTTCGCGAAAGGGCGTTTGGCGGCGCGCGTTTTTGTGCGCGCGGTGCCGCGCCCGCAAAAGCGCGCGCCGCAAAACGCCCTTTTGCGGCAAGATTCCTCTGCCGCGCTCGGATAGGCCTCCTGCGCTGGAGTTTTGGGGACATGCAGCGCCCCTAGCGGCCGACGCCTCTGGGTAGTACAAAAGCAGACGACCCTCGCCGCCGTCCATGTGTTTTCAATTACAAGTCAGAGTGAAAGTTGGTTGTGGCGCTTTGTGGCGTGTTTAAATGTTTGCATACTGTATGAAATAGCCCTTAAAGTAGTTCCAGAGGCTAAACAAAATAATATCCGCTAAAAGAAGCCGACTTGTCCGCTTTCTTTTGAGCGAGCTGTCGCGGTGGTCGCGGCGTGGGTCAGTATCGCCAGGTCGGGTGGTTTAACTGTTTGACGACAGTTACAGTTTTTTCTTCTTGCGTGCGGGCGACAAAGGAAAGTTCACGAGTAACATAAACACAGAACGCTGCTCATCCTATATACTGAGGTAACTGCAAAAGGTTGCTTCATCGGGAGCATGCAAGGGAACGCAAGAATTCCGCAGCCGACTCAGCTGACACTGCTGGCCTGGCACCGCCTTTGAAACGAGTGGAAATTTTGTTTCGTGCTTTCGCAAACTAAATGGCTCTTGCGTAACGTTTTACACCACACGATTTACGAATGGCAGGGTACATGTATATTAGCGAGTAGGCGGGGCAATAGCGTCAAATAAACAAATTAAGCGCTATTGAAGGACGCAAAACATGCACCAAATCACACGCCCGCTGCCTGCAGAGATGTGTACTTCTATAACATCACAAAACACAGCATAACATAACACAGCCGCATACACTGCGTGGGGCCCCGAATATTTACATACGATCATCACTGACTGTGTTTGTTTTCTAGTGCAGGGGTCGTCGAATGTGAACGCCGACACGCCAGTTTTGATTTCAAATGGAGTTAGACAGCGAGACAAGAACAGAGAATTGGCGTCCTCCAGTTGAATAGCCCCCCCCCCCCTCTTCACACTTCGCCAGATTATTATCAAATATTATCAGAAATTCGCTGAAATTTATCTCTTTGCATTCAAAGCCCCCCTCCTCCTCCCGCCCGATTTGCCGTCCAGCCATCCGCCGTGTCGGCTGCATGGAACTCGGTCGTTGCTGACCCTCATTCTAGGATATTAAGTGCGAACTGGGAATGTATGCTTCAAGAGCGTAATTAAGTAAAGTGAGAGCAAACAAGGAAAGCGAGCGGCCTCTTAGTTCGCCCGACCACTTTGTTTTACGGCCACTAATTTCGGAATCGCAAAACAGATTTCACGCTTCTGACGGTCGCGGCATTTTGTCACTGAGACACGCAACAAAACGCAAGCTAACCCTGCACCATGTATTCGCAACGGCGACGCAAACAAGCACTATTTAATGAAAGTGCACGCATAGTGTGCAGGTACGCAAAAGAGCGGCGCACCGCAGCAGGCGAGCCTGCGGTCCGCCGGACTCGCTGGCTTTTTAAAGCGCGATCATCGCCGATTGCGTAACTCTTCTTTTTTGATCGGCGGTTTTTGAGAAGTCTTTGTCACCTTGAGTATTAGTCTAAACTAGAAATTTCACTTAAAATTTTCCTTCGTACGACCATCGATCGGTGAACCTGCGAGTAGCAGACGCCGTCACGGTCCCGACACTTTCGTCGGCGCTGTAAACGTGTTTAGTGCTGCAAAGCTTTTTCCCCTAATACGAAGTTGATCGCTGAAACAGATCGGGCGCGTCGGGGATGAGCTGGTGAACAGGTCGCAAAATGATCGCAAGCGTCGAGCTCATTTTGCTTCTGTCAACACGGGATCCTATGGGACCCGAGCAGCTTTGTAATACCCGGAAGTACTGCCCGGAAGCCGCTTGCACAGCGCCCCCTGGGCAGCGCAGGAGGCCTATTGGCGGTGAGCGCGAACACAGGCGGCGCTGCGAAGCGCGCCTTCGTGACGTCAGCTTAGGGATTCTCGCATTTGTCGTCTGCTTCACTCAGGATCGCTCTCCCTGCTGTTTCTTCGCGCTCGGTCAACGTCTGATGCTTGTCCGCACCAGAATTGGCGTGTGGGTAACTTTTTATCATAATAATAGGCTTAAAATCGCATACACTAGCTCATGGTGTCAATTAAAGTATAGTTTTGGATACCGCTACGGGAGAAACATTGCCGGCGCCACCCCATTCCTTGCGAAGCCGGTCCTGTGCGGAGCGCGAAGAGTCGGAGCTAGGCGTCAGCTTCTCATGTAAGCATTCGAACAAAAGGAACAGTCAGCTGCTAATAACCGACAACAGCGAAAATGGAAGACCAAAGCAAATTCTAGGCTTTCAGGGCTGTGGGCTTTGGCAGAAGGCATCACGATTCCCGGTAATCATATGTGCGGTAAAACAGTTTTTGTAACCTTGACGAACGCTCCAACGCGTTTTGTCACATCACTTTACGTTGTCAAGGCATGAAAGTTTGCCGGCATGCACTATAGACTGCAAAAACTGTAGGTTGAGTTCCAAATAACCCAGTGTGTATATACGCGCGTGCTGATTCTATACCAGGCATCTAACCAGTATGGAGGTTTATTGAGCAAAACGAGCCACGTCTTCGTTAAATTTATAGTAACACATATATGTTTGTTAAGACCTGGAGGGATATTTCGGAACATTTTGCACAGCCATATCTTCCCGATATTCGGATATGCGTTGTAGGAAAACTGCACTCAAGAGGAGGAGGAGGAGTAAGGGGAGGAGGGGAAAACTTTGTTTAACAATTAAATCGATCTGGTTAGTGGGCCGGGTCCTCAGTCCAGGACAAGAGCGTAAAAGTAATTTCCTTCAAATCATAGAACGCCATCCCGAATAGAAAAGGATTTGTTCTTCGCGCCTGGAAGGGTTGAAAACCAATAAAGAGCTACGTGGAATTCTTCTTCGGTTCCGAGTCTTGTAATATATGCAGGTATACTATTTATTACGTTAGTTAGCGAGTATATCATGCCTTCAACGCTGTAATCATGTCATCATTGTTCGAGTTGAGAGTCAGTTCGTTATGGTAACGATATAATTACGATAGAAATTCGGAGCATAAAAGCCGCCTTCGAGTACTGTGGACCACGTTGTTTAGGGCGCGATCGCGGTGGCGTAGCACAAACCTTCTCATTGTATTTGCATAAACAAAGCACGCTGCGGATATGCACCTTCTTGCACGCAGCCGTAATGAAAGCCAATTTGTGAAGAAGGGAATGTATGCCATACAAAATGACGGAAATATCCACACGACCTTTGTGAGGCCCCCAAACATCCCGAAACCTCCTAATAAGAAGTTGGTGACGGCGCAGAAAAATTAATGCGTTGGGCAGAAAAAAAAGCAAGAAACATTAATCCAATACAAGACAACAACGAAAGAAACAGAAGAAAGCCGCTTTATTTCCTGCTGTGCGATGAGCGTGTAGAGGCCGCTGCTTGGTACGTAGTATTAGACTGTTGAGTCTTCATAGGAGCATCTCAAAAATACTGCAGGGAAGCCTACGCATTTTGAATACTTATCGAGAAGCTCTGATCGCTGATCCTCGCGAATAAGCAAGAAAAGACGAGTTACGATCTTCTGACCGATACTCTGAAGAAAGTTGTTCTCTATCTCTTCGTGTCTTGCAAACTTGTGGGGGATACAGCTTCAAATTATTCAGATGCGTCAGAAGCTGGCAAAATAACTGAGTCGCTAGAAATATGCTTTTTAACGCACTACAGCAACGAAGCGGGCGATTTCTAGCCCAGGCACTGTTGCCCCTCACAAGCGGAGTGTAGCAGACGACAGCGGCGCGAATCCCTAAGCCGACGTCAGAGCCAGGGGGCGCCACTCAAAGATCTCACCGCCAATAGCCCTTGGACCCATTCCGCCGGCAGGGCGCTTTGCGCCAAACTCAACGAGCCAATCAGCGCCCGCGTCTGCGAGGTCAGTGCTCTCCTCGGGGAGCTTGGCCGGCGCGAGGAGCCGGCGAGAGCGCAGATCCCTTCTTCCCTGCTCCACCGTCGGATACAGCAAGTACTGGTTTGCACCGCCGCCGTCGCCGCTTTTACGCTCGCGCGCTCCCAGTAGTGTGGCATTCAAAATAACAGCCGTTCCACTCTACGTGAAAACTGTTGGAAATGCAGAGCACTGGTTCGCCATAATGGGCTGTAGCGCCGTTATCCGCTCACTGCTACCACCCGACGCATTTCAAATTTCCCGCCTTCGCAGTGCTCGCGCGCCCCCTGCCTGAAACTGCGCCAGCAGGAGTTCTGTTCTTTTTGTGCTTGTTTTCCCTCCCGCATCGCCGCCCGACGTTCACGAATGGCTGCGGCTTCTCGCTGGCGATGTTCGGCGTCGGCGGCTCGCTTGCGGCGCTTGCACTCAGCATCCGCAGCACGCCGTCGCGCCGCCTTCTCTTCCCGCGTAGACATTGTCGATGAAGTCGATGGTGAACCCCCTGCCGCGGCTATGACGCAACTTGGAGCGGCTATGACGCAACGTGGCGCGGCTATGACACAACATAATCCAACACAATCCACTTTAATCCAATCCAATCCAAATCCAAATCCAAACCAATCCAATCCAAGCCAAGCCAATCCAAGCCAATCCAATCCAATCGAATCCAATCCAATGCCAGACCGACGGGGAGCGATGCGGACTACGGACGCCAACGCGGGTGACATCGTGAGTTACTGAAATGCTCTGCATTTAAAAGCAGCGGCGTTTATGCGCGCGCGGCGCCGCAAGTGAGGAAGTACCTTGACGTAGCTTTGAAAGACTCTGTAAGCAAAGAGAGGGGGAGGCAGAGCATTGTGAAAGGAAGAAACTTGGATCAAGCGGGAGGGCAGGTTATCGCCCTGGGGTTGCGTTGGATGTCTTTTCGCGTTCTTCGGCGGCTAGCGGATGCTACAAATTCACGGTCCACCTGCCACCTGAACTTTGACTTCTCGCGGTTACGGCGTTGGCGCACTGCTGCCATGTGGGGCCGTCGAAGGTGAGCGTCCGCTCACGAGTAGCCGCCTGCTTGCTTGCGTTTGTTCAGCAAGTGGCCTTGCTCGCCTGCGAAACTTTGCACATCAGGCAGCGTCAAACGGGAGTTAAGAATAAAGAAAGTCGGGACGAGGCGGCGAAGCGGTGTAAGATATGAGAGAAACGCCAGTCTATCCGCGCGAAAGTCTGTAGTATGAAGCGGACCGCATGCATCCGAGCGTCATATAATCAGGGTTTCTAATGCATTGTTTCTATGGGAGGTTTGCTGGGACCGCGGTGATTAGTCGTAAGAAACGGGTCGTCGCATGTCCGGGGGACGTATCAGCAGGGTTCTACTGTAAAAGCATCCCTTCTCTATCCCGCGCACCTCTCATGCTCATCCTCTCCCGTCTTGTTCCTTCCAAGATAACGCGCTATAGCTTTGCTCAAGACAATTTACCGCGTTCCACTGCTCCAAGTCGGGTGCCTCGGTGCCGTACGGCGGAGGCGCACGTGAATCAAGGCACCCGACTACAACGTTTGTTGAACCACGTTGCCCAAATTCACGATCGTTCCAAGCGGAACCAGGAACGTCTAGTTGAACCTTTCGTTGCTGTTGCCGTTTGATTTTGGTAATTCAGCGAGGTAGCCCGGGCAACAGCAGGCAACGGTTTTCTGCAGTTCATGCATTTTATTTGCCATCGCAAAAAGGAAGCACTCGTAATTCTTTAATAAAGGAACACTGCAAATATTACTCGTATTGATTTATGTCTTGTATTTGCGTAATGTCTTGTTCTCATGCAACAATGTTGACAACTATGAACATTAAAACCAGGATTAGACGTTCAGATTTGGCTGTTAGTACATATGACTATTGCACAGCATGTGCTCAGTTTGGCTGGCTGGCTGAATCGAGTGACAGACAGACAGATAGACAGACAGACAGACCCACACTTTCCCTTTATTAGAAGTCCAAGTGAGTCTGTCGTCTTTAAAAAGACGACGTGTTAAGAATGTCGCAGCAAAACCGACATGCGAGATGAAAGCGTGCACAAGAGGAACAAAACTGCCGCTCGCGCCGCTCCAGGCAAAGGGCGCGCGAACACTCTGAAGGCAGGAAATGAAAGTGCATTGGAGTGGACAAACCGCCGTTCCATTCATCAGAAGAGGAGTTAACAGGCAGGGAAGGGCCTGAGTTGTACTCGGAATGAGCGGAAAACGGTGCCACAGCCCCTATGGGGTATATCACTGCTCTGCGTTTCCGACAGCTTTCCCGTTGAGTGGAACGGCTTAAATTTCTTTTACATGCCACTGAAAGGAATTACCACAACGCCGCTAAACAAGAACCCCGACCGGCAGGGCGATATGTGAGACGTTGCTTTTCAAATAAGAGTGCGCGCGCTGCGTGAAAGAGAAGTAGACGCGTCCGATCTTCGCCTTCGTCGGGATGCAATAAACAGCACTGCAGGGGGACGATTGCCGTAATACGGAGGTTTCGCAAAACTCCTGGTCCCTTCCTTTTCAAATGAAAGAGTACATTTTCGGTATCCCGCATAATGCCACCTAAAGGGATGAAAAGAAATAACTAGTGTACGCTCGGAATCACTGCTATGCTGCTGCGTCGCAGAAGCAGGAGTTGATTTTTGTTTGATCTTTCCCCGCGCAGGCTGGGTGGGCTTGATCATTGGCATCATGCTCACCATTGCCGTGCCTAATTTCGGCAGCATCGGGTCGATGACCCTATCAATACCGGCGTACTTCCTACTGGAAAGAAAGTACAAGCTCCTGTCAGGTGTTCTACCCAACACAGGGTTTGCTGGCTTCCTGAGGATCGCCTTCATCGCTCGCGACTTCGAAGGTCTGTATATAATCGACACGGCTTCCTCACAGCAGTAGTCCCCGCGTTTAGTGGAGCTATGAGCTATGGAGCCAGATCCCCTGGTCCTAGGTGTGGGTTGGCAACATTTAGAGCGAGAAATGGTCACACGAACGACGGCAGCCGTTTTCTTTTAATAACAGCTCGCTATGGATTAGTTCCCAAGGAGTGGCGTGTCTCGTATGTGCGATTATCGTGGTATTGGCGATGGTGGATACTTCCTATGGCGCTTACGAAAGATGCCTGTAACCTACATCGACTTCATCTAAAAGGCCAGTAATTACTGCGTAAATTCAGTGTATCTTGCATGAGGTCATTTGCCTGAGCATACATTCTATGGTGGTTGCGGATTAAATCAGTTCGTGGCTAACTCAAAGCAAATGGAAATGCCAGTAAGTGCAGTGGAAGTTAACGTATATCTCGTTGGAGTTTGTTTGGCAGAGGCGAGGAAATGTGGTCCGTTTGAAGAATCTTGTCAGTGAAATTGTCGTCAGCTAGGCTGTTCCGGTAAACACGACACAACCGCTTCCGTTGGTAATAAGCGACCTATTTCCATAGCCGCGAACAAGGCGTGTGGGAAATCGCTATCACCACCCGTCAATGAAAGTAGGTGGTTGATTACCAGCGGAAGGGGCGGTGTCGTGCTGGCCGGAAGAGCCTGAGAGACAACAGTGGAATTGATTGGATCGTTCTGCGCACGCTAGCTATCCTGGCTCATGTGACCTCTCTATGCCGCGAATAGGTGCTGGCGTTGAAGTTACGATATTGCTAAAACATTCTTCGGCTGTACACAACGTATACTCTGGGGAAAGGGAAGTTATAATTGGTTATCATTCAATTTATTTATTTATTATTTCTACTTTTCATTTTGAGATAACCATGCTTTCACACTTTCCTTCGTACAGGACAGGCTGGCTGGTCGCTAGTAAATCAACGACTACTGGACACTGACGGCGTGACCATAATGGAAATCTGGATAGTAATGGTGATCTTCGCTGTCATCATGACGTTCACGGCGTGGTACCTGTCCAAGGTTTCCCCTTGGAGCGCAGAAAACCCTGAAAGTCCGTTCTTCTTTCTGATGGTAGGAGCCATGGTCGCATAAGGGCCATTCTACGTGCTAAGTAGAAAATGTGAACAATTTAGGATTTCAACGAAGAGCCAATCAGGCTTGTAGCGAAACAGCCCTCCGCTATGCTATTTTTATTCTGAATGAGAATTAAAGGAGGCCATTCCGTCATGCGAAGGTGGATGACCAGACGAGGTTCTTTATGACTGTAAGCAAGACTTGCTGCAAAGGTTTTATTGCATCACCCAAGGTCACTTTAGTAACGACCGTCACAATATCTTTGTTGTCGCTATGATATGCACTGCTCGGCATACTCACGTCTGCAGATACAATAGATTAATGCACGGGCATCGCTGGGTGGTCGAGTGAGCCAGGTCGGTGTGGCCGAGCAAGCGTTTTAGTATTCATTCACTAATTTCATATATTGAATACCTAAATGACCGAGGACATTGCATAAGGAAAATTTCACTAGGACAGAGCATTACAGGCGCTTTACACAAGTACGTTGTATGTATGTTTGGATATTTATGATGCAAGGCCGACTGAGGGCAAATAGCGCCAAAGGATGGTTAGTTCATTTGAGTGACATGAATGTGAAAGTAAACCGTTTCAGAAAAAATAAAGTAAAACTCAAGGTAATGAAGATGACTGGTGTAAATGGCCAGGTTGTCGGTATAGTTGTTGGAAGTGTTTGCGTCATGTGGT
>NW_027526233.1:84932362-84976505 GCF_048455015.1 Haemaphysalis longicornis | reverse complement strand
CACCGGATTGTTCGAAAATAGGCCAAAGCGCGATGCTATCAACGTGGCCAGTCCGACAGCTGCATGGTGAGGATTGCCGTTATTGCGTTTCCCCGACAGGTGCGCTCGCCACGTTTAATGTCGGCAGCCAGCGCCATCTACTCGCTCTCTTGGAGCACTCCTATTCTTTTGAACAAGTGTAAAACACAGCGGAGGAACCATCACCTGATTCGAGCGCATAATTTTACACCCGCCGCAAGGTGCAAAGGAAGTTGCAACTACGAGCGTCTCTAGGAGTGAAGCGTGAAATGGCACATGATCGTCCACAGAATTAGAACTGGATTGGCCAAAACCCCACACTTTCGCGCCACAAGATTGGGCAGCCTAGATGACCCTGAGTGTTCGCGGTACTCAGCCAATAATCACATTGCACACATCCTGCGGGGCTGTCCTCGTTTTGCCGACTTTCGCGAACAAGCCTTTAAAACCGTAGGATTGCCAATCTCACCGAGCCTTAATGATTGGGTTTATGCAGGCAGTTTCAATCAGAGCGAAGAACGGCGCCTGCTCGTCGCTCTACGAAACTTCGTCGAGCACTCTGGTCTTCACCATTTCATTTATTTCCACACCCAATTGGATGTACCATTGAATGTATCCTACTTTTTCCCCAACAGCTATTACCTATTCCCTCTCCCCTAGACACCGAAATTCGCTAAAGCGTAACATGGCGTCTTTGTATACCTTGTACATAAAATAAATGCGTGTTACCACCACCTTAAACTCCGTTGTTCGCCCTAGTAGACTGCAGTCGCTGCGCCAATCAGCGCCATCTACTGCTTCTCATGGAGCATTTTTTTTTCTATCATTTTTTTTCTATCTATCGAGACTACTTGAGCCGAACTCCGTTATTCGGCACAAGTAGTCTCGTGTAATCACAGAATTTGGATAAATAGGCCTGAGTTTGCACCCACCAAGGCTAGAGTCCTTTTCTTAACACAGCCCTTTACTGCAAAATGAGCTGCTCAATTCTACTGTATTTTTTTTTCAATATATGGGCGGGTATATTTGTATTGGTTTATGAGCGAAGTGCCGCAAATCCACACGTCTACGAAACGTTCAGCATCGAACTCTGAGCACCAGGCTTGTACTTATCCCGAAATTAAATATGGTGGTGACTTCCTCGACACCAAGCTCGTTACGCGGTGGTGGTTCTTATTCTACCCACAATATAATTGTGTTCATGGACGCCATGATGCGCTTAGGCGTTTTCTATGAGCACATTTGATTGATTGGTTGATTGGTTAATTCTTAATGGTAACCCCTTAGTAATGGGGTGATGACGTGACATCTCAACAATCTAATAGTTGTATCTTATAATACTGCTATAATTCTAGCGCCGCTTTTAAGGCAGGCTTAGTATCTATTACAGGGGGTAGCCGACCTGGGCAATATTCTCCTGTCTTCCCTTCTTCCACCAACCTTGCAATCTTCTTATTGCCACCTGTACAGCGTTGAAGTTTACTGCGTGCTACCCGTAAATCCTAGGGCTACGGGAAGCCCAATATTTCCCTCATAAAGATTTAGACGGACACACTCGCATCCCAATAATATGTGCTGCAGAGTTTCTCCCTCCTTTCCGCAAGCGACGTATATCCCCTAATTTTGTGTATACTTCTCCGCAAAGTTTCTAGTTCTCAAGCAACCCGCGTTAAAAAGCCAAACACAGCTGGTGAAATTATTGTGGAAATCTTCCTTTGTGATGTCCAATTTGTGTGCCCTGTATTTATCAAACGACGTTTTATATCTCAAAGTCTTTTCTCTCAATTTCTTCGTTTCGGTCTTCCTTGTTTCTTTTTTGGTTCCTTTCCCAGGCGGCACAGAAAGTGTGTCCCAAGACCGGCCTGTCTATGGCCGCTTTCTGGCATGTCCGGCCAGCATCCAGGTTCTGGCAGCCACTGGTCGTAGGTTGAATAGCCAACATTCGGCAACCAGCGCTTCGGTATTTCTCCGGCCGCCCCTGTTCGGACGCACAACGGCAGCTACCCGTCTGCCAGATATACAGTTCGCTTTCGGCTGCCGATTTTCAGAGAGAGAACGGCCGAAGTACGGCCTTAGGGCATCCGCTTTTCCTTCGGAAAGCGGTATTCAGCCGAAGAACTTCAAGCGACCGGCCACAGAATATCCATATTTTTGTGGCAGTTGGCATTCGAAAGGAGAACGGCCGGAGCGCGGCGGCTGCGCATTCGCTCTTTCAACGGTGAACCACGCGTCGGGCGGCAGAATATTCGTTTTCTTTGGGCAACCGGTGTTAATAAGGAGACCGACCGACGTACGGCCTCAGAACGTACGTTTTGCGTTCGTCTAGTGGACCTCGGCGAAATTACGGCAACCTAACGGCCGCAGAATATTTGGCAACCAGTGTCAAGAGGAGACCAGCCTACGTAAGGTCTATGGTTATACGCGATTCTTTCGGAATGCGGTGTACAGCCGAACAACGGCACGCATCTGGGCGCCGAGAATTCATTCCGAGACGTGTTTGGAAGGAGACCGGCCTGTATAGGATTGGTTTTTCCCTGTGTGCAGAAAAGCCGTTATGGAGCCGAACGACGGAGACGCGTTTTGAATCCGCTCGGTGTTTTTACGTTTTAAACGAGTGCACTTCGTTTGTCAAGCAGTAATGAGTGCTTAAGGAGAACAGGCAAGGTGCAAGGACTCACTGGACATTACCAGGCGACCTTTCAGGCCATTCGAATTCCATTCATTGCCAAAAGAAGACTGCGCCACACCGACGGATGAGCTAAGCCTCGCCAGTCATAGCCGCTGCAACGCCTCGCTCGCCGGCTTCATCGACGCATCAGCTCGAGGCTTTTCTAGTCGCCCGCTCAAGAAATGTAGAGCATTGGAGTCATCGACCCGGCAGAGATGTCCGACCCTAGATGGCTGTGGGTCACCAAAATAACTAGCCTTGAAAAGCGTCGAGCAAGCGGTTACCACGCAGGAGCTCAACCACCGCCATGTCAAGGACTTCTCACCAAAGAAAGGCAAGGGCCTTTAAAGCACAACTTTGCGGCTATTATTCTTACAATACTGCTGCGGAAAACAATGTTGCACTATTTTGTTGGTGATAAACGTAGAATAGGATAGGCTGGTGCACTGGTAAGCTAAACTTTGTGCCCGCCCTGTTATTTCACGGGATTTGTGGCTGCCCATTGAGAAAAAATTTTGGATTTCCGAGAACAACAGGGCCTTGTCGATGATAAAGCCTGGATGTTAACTTAGTTGCGGTGTTTGACGGTGAGCTTACCTACACTTGGGATATGACTAATTTTCTTATACAGTCAAACGCCGCTACAACGAACGCTTCTCCTACGAAATGGCCTGTACAACGAAGCATGCCATACGGCCTGGCCAAATTCTGGTGTTTCCTATGTATTGTGAACGCCACTACAGCGAATTTGCCTGTTTAACGAAGAAAATCATGCGTTCCCAATCGATAAATTGTTTGATAACAAAAACGGCTTGCCGCACCCGTGGTAACGCGCAGCAGCGAATCGAATCCGAGCAATCGGGCTGCTCGGTATAGGCTAGGGGCTGCGTCTCCGCGGACCGCTGCTGCCGCCGATGGCACTCGCTAATGGAAACGGCCAGACCAAGGTCACCCCGGGCTATCTTTTAAAGAACTACAAAAATAAAAAGGGCGATATTGCCGCTGCACTGCTGCTCAGGGATGTAGCCAGCGGGAGGAGGGAGTTCGACCCCCCCCCTTTCCCCCTCCTTCCGAAATATTTTCAGGCAGCGCGCATAAGCGAGGGTTAGTGTTTCCTCCCACAAAACTCCTTCCCGGGAAGCCCGCATGTTTCCTTTTACACAGCCAGAGAGGGGACGGTTCGCCTAATTGCGCCTTTGGCCCTCGGGGCGAAGAACACAGTCACTGCGGGGGCGCAAACGCCTGCCCGACAAGACAGCGACAATTTCCATGTCGCCTCTTAACTTCCAGGTTGGGTGGCCTTCCTTTTCTTTCGCTCCCTTCACTGTTTTCCTGACGGGGGAAACGCAGTCTGGACCGAGTTTTGTCGTCGCAGCAGGGTCTGCATTGTAATAAATAAAATGAGCAAAACAGGCACGGTACGTCGGCGTGGTCCCAAGTCCTGACTGGCTGTTCTGCTGTTCCCAGAGCACTTGCAGTTTTTAGCGAGAAGAAAGAAGGAAAAGGGCGATCGGTGTGAAAATTTGGGATGAAACATGTATTTGAGATTTTTTTTAGAATGACAGGGCCGTTGCGAGAAGAAAGGGACAAAGGGCAATAACGATTTGGAGGAGGGGTTTTTGGCTAGTCTTGGAGAGGCGGCAGCATAAAAACGACGTAAGAAGAATCAGCTAAGTGTGCGCATGCGCGCACTGCCTGATTGCGGAGAGAAGCGAGTCTTTCTGATCTGGTCTGTAGCGTGGTTGTTTGATTGCGCCGTGTTCATGTTGCAGCGTCTTGGAATCGCGATGAGTGCAGGTTAAGGTGCAGGAACTAAAAAGCGACGACAATTCAGCCTCGATGAGCAGATGAAGATCATCAGTGCCGTGCAGAGCGGCCGGAAAAAAAAAGGGCGTAGCGGAGGAGTACGGTATCAGCGCAGCGACCTTGTAGACGTTCCTTAAGGACAAAGAAAAGATACGGGAGCAAGTGGCACAACAGAAAACGGACCCGTCAAGGAAGCGGATCCATGCAGCCACATTTCAGGATGTTGACGCCGCCGTCTACACGTGGTTTGCCGATGTACGTGCAAGGAAGATTCCTGTCTGCAGGCCGTTGCTGTGCCAGAAGGCCAAACAGTTTGCCTTCGCCCTCGGCGTGGATGAAGCGGACTTCAAAGCGACGAGCGGCTGGCTGAGAAGCTTTAAACAACGACATGGCATTGTTTTCAAGACTGTGGCTGGCGAAGAGGCCGACGCACCGCGCGATCACGCCGACAATTGGGGTGAGTCCGAACTGCTGAGAGTGCTGCACGAGAACAGGCCGGGAGACACATTTAATGCCGACGAAACTGCTCTTTTTTATGAGTTGCTACCTCAGAAGACCCTGTGCGAGAAAACAGATCATTGCAAAGGGGGAAAAAAGTCCAAGGAACGTCTGACTGTGCTGCTCTGCTGCAATGCGCTGAAAAGCTTTAGCCGAGCTAGTGATTTGGAGGTGGACAAAGCCACGATGCTTTAAGGGCGTGCGTAGCCTTCATGTTGCGAACAAAAAGGCCTGGATCGCGGCGGACTTTTTCCAAACCTGGCTTTGGCAACTTGAGAAAACAATGCGCCTTCAGAATCGCAAGATTGCTCTTCTCATCGACAACTGCGCCGCACACAACAAGATCCCGGTTCTAAATCACGTGGAAGTGGTTTTTCTGCCTCCGAATTGCGCGTCGGTGCTGCAGCCATTGGAACAAGTGATCATAGGGTCCGTTAAAGCCCGCTACCGCACGATGATGCTGCAGCGAATTCTGCTCAACCTCCAACACAACATTGAAGGGCGAACTGGGATCAACGTCCGCCAGGCCTTTGAAATGGTTACCGGCGCATGGTGGAAGGTGCCCGCCGACGTTGTGCGCAATTGTTGGCGCAGTGCTGGCTTCACTGAAGCTGACGACACAGCCGATACATGTGCCGACGATCGTGAGTCACCCATTTCGGCCACGGAGCTGCAGGAGTCAATAAAGACGTACAGTGCGTGTTGCGACGCCGCATTGGTTGTGACGGCCGACGATTACGTCTCATTGGATGACCAGGTCCTAATTTGCTGTTACCTTACAACTGACGACATCGTGGAGGCCATCATAGAGAAATGGGACGGAACAAATGACCCGGCGAGTAGCGATGAAGAGCTTGCAGAGGAGCCAAGTGTTATGACTACCCGCGAAGCGATAGCAGCATTTGACGCGCTACCGATATATATCTCATCACTCCCTGACCTCGCGCCGCAGCATGCCGTGAACCTCGATAGCATCAGGTAGGTGGTGGTTGCGCATTCAGTACGTCATACTACTGTGCAGAAGAAAATTGACGACTTTTTTTCGCCTATTGGAGTTTAAATCTGATGTGAATAAACATATAGGTTCGCTGCTAATTCTAATTATTTGCCTAATTTATTCCACTAACTACGGTAAAATACATTCGCATTTTTCAGTTATTGCAAACTACAACAGCCTGCCCAATGAAATTGAAGCTCTATCATCTTTAACATCATTTAAAAGAGTTCTTAAAAAGTTTCTTCTAGAGTGCTGAATGGTACATAACAGTCAGTGAAATTTTTTGTGTATTTTAGAGTATTATTCCTTGCACTTTTGCGTATTGTTTTTTCTCGCTGAATGTATGTTTGTAGTGCTGCACTGGGTTTTGTTAATTTGTTACATTTCACTTTAACTCCTTCTTTTCCTTTTTGCTTCATCGTGTTTTCTCATACTGAGTGAATGTAATTATGCCTGCTTTTGTTTCTTGTGGCATAGGATGTTTAGAAATTTCACCAAGATGCGCGGTTTAGTGTTTTCTATCTCGTGAAAATTCCTTAGTGTTGTTTTGAATATTACTATAGTTTTAGATATATAATATTGCGTTGCCTGTTATTCTATTTGTCCTTTTTTTTCTCTCCCTTTAAGCCGCCCTAAATATACTACTTATTTTGTATTGTTATATTGTCAATATTTTTTATAATTTATATTACTACTCTGCAATGCATATAGCTCTATAATATGCCACTCTATAATATGATTCTAGCGGCTTTCGCTGTGTTTTATTCTTCTATGTAATATTTAACCGAGGGTCCTGGTGCAGTCTCGACTATGGCACCCTCGTCTGTGCAATTTTGTTTTGTAACCTTCATCTTCTTGTAAGATTGAATAAACTTCTGTTTCTTATATATGCTTATCTGCTTTATAGGGTGTCAATTTAGTTCGCGACGCATATGGCGAAGTTACGTGTATAACGAACAATTACCACGGTCCCGCACGCTTCGTTATACAAGCGTTTGACTGTACAATTGCCAGCATCCTAGCAAACACGGATTTAGTCAGGTTTTTCTTGTTCAACGCAGCTTGTTGAGTTCACGCACGATTTGGCTCTAGAAAAAAAATAAGCTTCAAGTAGTTGACGGTATGTTCTTGGACTGCAAAAAAAAGCATTTGACGGTGTTTCATCTCACGTTCTTGTTAGTACATTGCGGGTTATAAACTGAATGAAACGGTTATTGCATGGATAGCCCAGTATCTCTCTCTAAGACAGCAGTCGGTCGCTCTCAATAGTTTTTCGTCCGGATATGTTCCCGTGACCTCAGGAAATCCCCAAAGCTCCTTCGCGGGTCCTCTTTTTTTCGGTTATATCTTAACGTTATTACTATTGGCTCCTAATCTGCTCAAACTGTTCTGTAATGACTGCGTAGTTTACAGGACTATAGCGAATGAACGTGATCTGGAATGCCTGCAGCATGATTCGAAGTTAATAACATCCTGGTGTGCTGTTTCAGAAAAGTCGTTCAATGTTAAAAAGGGTGCTAAGGTCATCTTTACAAGACAATCTTCATTCCAATTGAATACGCATGCCGTAAATTACGCTGCTTTAAGAACGGTTAGGGTATATAAATAACGAGACGTTTATTTACGGGTGGTTAGAGGTTAAATAGGCATGTTCACAACATAAAAGTTTCCGCTGAACGTGTTTCTGGCTTTCTGAGACAAATTTCAGCCATCCTAAACCTACCTCAAAAGAACAACCGTACTTCGCTCATGTGCTCTCGATGTTGTAGTACGCTTGTGTTTTCTGGAATCCCTGCACCACAGAGCTGGTTGATACGCTCGGAAACATACAGAATAGGGCAGTGCGATTCGTATTAGATAACTGGCACAGTCAACTTAGCATGATGAAAAATAAACTTCAATGTTAAGACGTGAAAGATCACAGACGAAACCTCAGGTCGAAATGTTTTCGTAATATCTATTATTCAAAAACTGGAATAAAAGTGGAGAAGTATATCGAAGCGCCATTCTACATAACAAAGGTGGGACCGCTAGCCTAAAGCAAATGATTGACGTCCTTTAAAGGTGACGCCTTGCACAATTCATTTTATCTTAGATCAATACGTGAGTGTAATTATCTCGATTGATTGTAGGGTTTAACGCGCCGACGCAACGCAGGCGATGAGGCGCGCCGTAGTGGAGGGCTCCGGATTAATTTTGACCACATGGGGATCTTTAACGTGCGCCGAAATCTCGTACACACAGGCGTTTTTGCTTTTCGCCTCCATCAGAAAAGCGGCCGCCGCGGCCGCGAATCGAACCCGCGACCTCGCGCTCAGCGTGTAATTATCTTCCACGTATGCTTGTATCCACGGTTTATAATGACGATTTTCACCGCGCTTTGTGGAATTATTTTGTTTTTATTCTCAAGTTTGATGCTTAGTGTTATGTATCATCTCCCTGCTGTAACGCATGCAAAGGCGAAGAATCTATCAAATAAATAAATAAATAAATGAATAAATAAAAAATAAATAAATAAATATATGAATCAATAAAACAACAAATAAATAAATACAAAATTGCGCAACCACAAGATCGCCACCGACGGGTTGAGAACCTTACACATTGAAACACCATTATGAAATATTTTTTGTTTTATTCGTTGCAGTGTGCAAGGTTTGATGTATGAATAGTACCATTGCTATGTTATTGGTTTGAAACAAAATATGAAGCTATAGTCTTACGCCTATGCTATCGTGAACACAGAGGGATACAACTGCAGCCACCTGAAGCAAGGCGTCATTCGCAACCCGTCTGAAATTTTTGTTAACGTAGTACAATACAGGAAAATTGAGTTCTTTTGGACTATGATGTGCGCATGATGTGCACATAACTCATGAAAACAACATAAAAAATAGATTGGAAATAAAAGTACTTGTTCGAGCTCTCCTAGCATCAGCCCTGTAAAATTTTTTTTGCAAGAAAAAAGGCGAAAAAACTGGACATACTTTTTGTGTGAAGTAAATTATATTGAATGCTCCTGAGTGTTTTGGTGTGTACCAAAACGCTTCGTAAAGGCATTCGCGCCGGTTTTGTATACAACAAAACTGGCCAAGCAACTGTTGTAAAAATAGTTGATTTATTCAGAGCATGAAAGTGTTCAGGAAGATTGCCCTAAGAGAAATGGGCAAAAAGTGGCACGGTCATCTTTGTGAAGTTAAACCCCTTAAATCATGTGTCTTCCGCCCTCCGCCCTCCTCCTTCGCAGTTTATTACAGGTAAGCCGCCCAAGATATCAGGACCTGGACAATACATCTATTCCCCATCTGCAATGAAATGAATATTTTCTGCATGCGACAGTAAAAGAGGCACACAAATAACGGATCGTCTATTTGTGAGCACTCTTTATTAAATTAATTTTGCTGTCAACTGACGCTGAATATTAAGCAAGGCTGCGCTGAAGGATGTACGTCTGGTGGTGGCGCGCGGGCTCACTTTGATGTGGATGCAGTGGACCCAAAATGCTGGGTTTGTGCTGCGGCCGAGCGCGACTGAGTCATATGCTTGCGATGCATGCAATGGTCGTCCAACGGCCTCGGTACAATTAAGTACTGTGGCTGAACTCCAATGCGCGTAGCATGGCCGTACGTCCGGCAGCTTTACTCCTGCTGGAGTCCGACCACCGCATCTCGGCTCTTCTCCGGTGGCCGTACTTCGGCCGCTTACGGTTGGCTTTGGAATGGCCGGTGCCCTACAGCTGGAATCTGGCAGTATGAACGTAAGCAGGTCGACTGGCCGACGGACACTGGCCGTTGTACAGCAATGGGATTACGGCCGTATATGGCCAAAAGGCCCACATTTGGACATGGGCCGAGTATGGCTGCCAGAAAAAGGCCGTACAGAAAATAATTGGCCAAGTACACCAGCTTGAGTTAGTACGAACAGTCCTGTGCTGCCTGGGTTGGTTGTCTTTGCTTATCCACTGTTCTTTCCATATTTAATTGTTAGTCTTATAGTCTTCGTTAGCCACCGCATGTCCACAGTTTCATGTGTATCCACCTAACAAATCACAGGAGCTCACACTAACGCGGTACACTTGAATGTAGCAAAGCTCTACGCAACCTTCACGACTATCACTACACGTTTAAGTCGCCGAGCGCGACCAAATTGATATTTTTCCCTGCCGCAGTCACCTGTACTCCATCATTGTTGCTATAAGTGTGAGTTTAATTCATTTTTTTCGAAGTGATAATCATTGGGCACCACCATAGAGGGGCGTACGCTATGAAGCGTCTTCGTCGTTCCGATCACGTGCTGCCCAGGAAGAAAGAAAGACTTTTGAATCCGTGCAACAGACACTGTGTGTGTACACTGCGCACGCAAGTAGCCACTCCTCGATGTCGACGTAACTCCTACTCGGACCGCCCCTTCGCTACTTGTTACGGGGTTGGACGCCGCGGCCCCGTAAGGGAGGGTGTCGCCCCGCCGTTTTCGCTCCAGTGCTGCTTTTTGAGGGAGGCTAGGAACTGCTGGACAGCTGATAATTGGGTGTCCTTATCATAACGGCGCACAGCTTCTTGGATCCATGGCCGTATATCTGTCCTGGTTGCCGCCTCGTTAGGCCGCACTTCAGTCCCACAGCAAGTGGGCGCTCCAGGCCCTAGCATTGCCAGACATCACGCACGTGTCATACGTTTAGGGTTCTGGCTGTATGTGTTTCATGGCGACCGGGGTCATCAGTGAATTCGTCTGCAGCCGTCTGAGCGTGAACGCTTCCTCCCCGGTTAGCTCGGGGCCTGCGGCGGTGCCAGCACCCTCCTACTGTTTCTAGAATATTTGGTAATACCATAAAAGGTAACGTACCTGTCCTTCGTCTCGGTCCAGCACTCTGCAGACTGTTCTACTGCCCACCGCGAGGCCAGCTAGTTCTCGCGCGACTGCGTTCGCCATCTCGTTGTGGTTGAGGGTGACTTTTGATATCTCGTTCCCCGCGCGGGTGGGGAACCACTTGATTATAACCTTGCATCCATCGCTGTTAACCCGCTTGAGCACCCGTACTGCTTCTTAGCACAGCCAACCCTTGGCGAAATTGCGTCCTGTGTCTCTGCGTCTCTGCGTCCGCGATGGCAAGGACGATGGCCAGGTCTTCCGCTGGCTGCGCGTCTCTCGTGACGATACTCGCGGCGCTCACTGTGACTCCCGTCTCCCTGTCTATCACAACCGCCGAGAAGCACCGGCGGTCGCCGTACTCCGCGGGGTCGACGAATCTGGTGCCCGGAACGTCCAGGTGCTGTTCGAACTCAGCCTTCGCTCTGGCCGCTCTCCTGTCGGCGTTGTGGGTCGGATCCATGTTTTCGGGTAATGGGTACACTCGGACGGCGTTTCGCACGGCCGCCGGGACGTCGCGCTCTTCCTGTTTGCCGAGGCTCTGATGGTCGGACGCCGTCTCCATCCCGAGCCGGGCGAGAATAATCCTCCCCGTTCGCGATCCCTTGAGCCGCTCTCTCTGGCCGATCCGGTGGGCTTCCGTGATCTCCTACAGCGTGTTATGTATTCCCAGCTTGAAGAGCTTCTTCATGCTCGCACTGTCGAGCACGCCTATGACTGCCTTGTACGCCTTCCTCATGGCAGCGTTCAGGCGGTTGTGCTCCTGAAGCAACGAGTTGTAGAAGGACGCCGCGTAGGCCCCTTGACTTATCGCGAAGGACTGGATCAGACTGAGCAGGCTGTAGTTCCTCATCCCGGATCTTCTGTTCCCCACTCGCTTGATCAGCTGCGTTGCGGCCGCTACCTTTCCTACCAGTCGGGTGACCATGATCGTGTCATTGTTCCGGCGGTTGCGCTCGATCTGGAACCCCAGCACTCCGATCTTGGCTATTTTCGGGTGCGTCTGCTAGTTGCTCGTGTGCAGGCTGATGTCGCTCTCTCGCTTGGGTCTGGATTTCGGCGGGTTATTAGTAACTCCGACTTGTTTGGTGAACAGATCAGGCCAGTGCCCCTGAACTGGTCTTGTATGGCGTCCACTGCCTGTTGCAGGGAAGACAACGTGGCCGTCGCATCCGCCCGGCACCCACAGTGTGATGTCGTCCGTGTTTATGGTGTGACGCACCTCGGGTATGGCTGCCAAGCGTCTCGCGACTCCGATCATAACAGGTTGAATAGCAGCGGCGATATCACCAAGCCCTCGGGCGTGCCCACGATTTTTATCTTCCGCTCGTCCAGAGAGTGGGCTGCCGCTTGAATCTTCGCCGTGCGTCCCGAGAGAAAGTAGCGCACGTAATTGTACGTGCGCCACCCCATCCGCAGGTAGCCGATATGGGACACGATGGCCGAGTGGCTGACCTTGTCGAAAGCACTCTGCAGGTCCAGTTCCACTATCGCCTGGTTGTCTTTCATCGCGTTGTCTATGATTTCTGTTTTGATCTCTAACATGGTTTCTTCGGTGCTCAGCTTCCTCCTGAAGCCGATCATCGAGTGGGGGTACAGATCGTTCTTCTATAGGTACGCCGGCCGCCTGCTTATGAGGACGTGGTCCAGCACCTTCCCCACGCAAGACGTCAGAGATATCGGGCGCAGCTTATCGATGACCGGGGGCTTGGCCGGCTTTGGTATCAAGATCTTCTTCTCCGTCTTTCAGCACATTGGTAGCTTGCCGTCCTTTTAGCACGTGTTGAACAGGACCATCAGGCTGGCGAGTGATGGCTCGTTCAGATGCTTGAGTACCTTGTTCATCATGCGATCCGGTCCCACTGCCGAACGGCAATTCTGCTCCCGGACAGCGGCACGAACCTCCCAGAGTTCGATGTTTCTGTCCAGGTCCTCGTTGGCCAGACCTCCGTAGTCGGGGTGGCTCTCCTCCGGCGTGTTGCGGAGGTTCTTGTCGACGATTCGGTTGAACGTCTCTTTCTGGCCCAGCTTTCTGATCGACTTGTTGCGTATCTTGCTGAGGTTGTCCCGCTGGTGGGACTTGGTCTTGGTCTCGTCCAGCAAGTGGCGTAGTAACGACCACATCCTCCCCACTAGGAATGGGCCGTCTGCCGCCACTGAAAACGTGCGCCCATGGCTGGCGGCAGAGCTCCGTGCAGTGTTTCTGAATGGCCCGATTGAGATCTGCAACCGTGTGCCGTATCTCCCTGCTGTGCCGCTGCTGCTTCTATCTCTTGTGGATGGAACGCTTCGCCTCGAGAACATTAACCAATGTGCTGTCTATCGCTTCGATCTCGAGTTCCATCTATATCTCCTTGGTGGCTGCTCCCGCACATTCCATGATCTTGGTCGTTCAAGACTCTACGTCTTGGATGTCCTCCTTGTCCTAAATAACAGGGTGCGATACCAGCCGCAATCCGTGAGCTTATGGACTCCTTTCTCGAACGGCTTCTCGTTCACGGGTACCCGAATATCTAAGATGTAGTGGTCGCTGCCCACGTTAAGACCCGTGTTGGTCCATGTCGGGAGTATCCCGCGCGTTTTTAATAACGTTGTATCTGGAGTGGTATCACGATCGTTCTTGGAGCTGGTGCGCTGTGGTGCGACGGGTCCGTGATCAAGGTCAGATTCTCTCCCTGGGTGGCTGCCAGGAGGTCCTTTCCCTTGGCCAGATTCTCGTCGTACCCCACGTCATGTCGCGAGCTTTGAAATCACCGGATACCACTAGACTCGCGTTATTACCTGCCCTCTAGCCGACATTGCACATGAGCGTCTTGAAACGCTGGTTAGGGTAGCCCGGCTTTCTGTAGATGTTGGCGACGGCAACACTTTGCTTTCTTTTCTTGCCTATCCCTAGTTTCATGATGGTGTTCTCAGCCATGGACGTGTTTAGGCGTTCTCTCTCTTCGTGGCAAATTCCCTTCCTGATGAAGGTGCAGATCCCCCTCCCCGTGCCGTTGGCTGCTCTCCAAGGGTGGCTGGCGTGCGCTTTGTAACCTGGCAGATTGCGGCTAACGCTACAGTCTTCCTCGTTCCGAGCACGTCCTCCCATGATTGCAGCGAACGCGAAATACTTTCTTGGCCAATCTAGGCAAAGAGACGCTGGGCTGTCGCCGCTAGGCAAGCGCACCTGATTTTCTTTGTTTTTTACGAACTGGAAGATCACCGCAAGCGTGGGCAATCTCCGTGAGTGGGTTTGCTTGCCCTGAGAAACGGGCGCAGCGGATGCTGGCTGTCTTCGTGGGGCACGCGAACGTGAGCGCTAGGCATGTTCTTGGTTTTGTTAACTGCCGGGAGGTCACCGCGAGGCCCGTGCTCACGTGCGCGTGCTCATTTGATCGCCCGCGGCTATTTCTCGGTATTTTTAACTGGGCACCCATAAAGGACGATTTGCTAAAATGCGCACAATTAGTCAATTTGAAGCCGGATTCATTCAACGAGCGAACAAAGAAATTTCTCAAACCTGACAAAATTTGAATGCAGTACCATTACGGGGCATTCAGTTTTAAAAAAATGGTGCATGATAAGTTCGGCTGTATGAAAGCCAGCGCTCGTGTACTTCCGGTTGTTTCGAGCATGGGTAAAAAATTAGGTCTCTTTTCTAAAATAATATAGATAAAACGCGAAGCTTGCTACCGTGCAGTTTGAGTGAAAGTCAAATTCCAAACTTCGGGCTGCTTTGAAAATATCGGAACGGTTGCATCGGATACCGAGAGAGACCAATTTATTACGCTCTAATGTGAGAGTGGTTCCGCAGTTCAAGATCCCATATGCTGTCCAGGCTTCGTAGCCCAGGTCACAAGCAGGGGCTGGTCTTCAGGTCTACAGATAGACAGCAGTATCTACCTATGCTCAGGGGGGGGGAGAGGGCATGGGTTCAGGGGCGGCAGGTCAGAGTTTTTGTGCCATCGAATAGTATGTGTGTAAGAGTTTCAGGTTCCTGGCAGAAATTACTCTGATAACAGTGCCGTGTAGGAAACAGTGCCGCGTAGGAAAACAGCGCCGTGAGTGAAGGAGTAGGCGGAGGTCCACACAATGTCCACCTGGTGGGCAGGCTGAATTCTTTGAGAAGTCGCCATGTGGCGGGCGCCACCCATCTCGACAGGAGCCTGCGACAGGGGGCTTGTTGATAGATCGGTATAATCGATAGGTGGTTTGGCTAAGGGCGAGCGCAATAGCTAATTATTCTGCGTCCAAGGATGAAATAGTTCCTATTGAGGCGGTTGGGTTGAGGGCGTTCGTAGAGGTTATCACTGCCACCATACTTTAGTTATCTGGGTATCTGGAAGCATCGGTATAGATTACGTCGTATCGGCTGCTGTAAAAGTCTTCGTGGGCTTTCCTTCGGGCTTGTCTACGACCAGGAGGGAGGTCCGGGTGCATATTTCTGGTCTAGGAAGGGGGCCCACAACAATAGACTAGAGCCAATCGTCACACATGGTGACCAGGTGGGTCTAGTAAAGAATCAAAGATTCAAAGATTTTTTCCTCAGAAGTACGAGGAGGCAGGCTGGGACTAAAGGCTACAAAGCCTGACAGAGGACCCAGCCCCCTTTGGTATAGTACCATGATGAGGCAAAATCAAACAAGCTAGAAATTCTAATGTGATTTACAAAAATACAAGCAACATGTAGAGCACAAGCGATTACAGAACAATATGGAAAAGGTACAGTAACGTAAATGAGAGTACAAAGGAATAAATTAAAACGAAATACAAGTGGAGAAACAGAGTACAACTATGACTGAGTTTTAAAAATAGACACAATTACAAAACCTGCGCATTTAACATGTCTAGACGACATCCACAGTTCTAGCCATTGAAGCAGATATTTTGATTTAAGGGTATTCGTTCCCCTGTATTTTAAATATGTTTCTACTGCATTTGAAATCACTGTGGTCTACAACTTTGTTGAGTATGTCGGTGCGTTGAAACAGAGGAGACTGCCTGCCGTAGTTTGTTCGGACTTTCGGTGTATGTATTTTGGCACCCCTAAGAGGCTATATACTGCTATTGTTATGTTTGCCATGGAGATTTTCTTTGTCTATAGCTTGTAAAAGCTTCATATAATAAATTTGGTCAGCCTTAAGCATACTATACTGAACAAATAGTGGACCCGTTCTCAAGTCGGCATAGTGCCCGTCGAAATCGGCAAATAGACGAAGAACTCTTTTCTGTAAGACGATCAGCCGTTTGTAATTTCTTTGGTTTATTGTTCCCCACGCTAATATCCCGTAGCAAAGCCTAGAATAAACAAGAGTGTTATAAAGCTACATTTTCAAACAAAGTGGTATTAAGCCTCTAAATCTGTAGAGAACGCCTATATTCTTTGAAATTTCATTGCCTAAGTGTTCTATATGGGGATGCCAAGATAATTCTTCATGAAACCATACTCCTAAGAACTTCTGTTCTTTCAATTGGTTAATCATATTGCCCCGATATTCAATATGAATGCCTTGATCTATCTTAATAATTGGTCTAAAATAGATATAGGTAGTATTCGATGCGTTTAGCTGTAAGTTGTTTTCCTGCAACAACTTTGACAACATTTTTAAATATCTATTTACTTCATACAGGAGTTCTCTTATACTGCTACCGGAAAAAATACGTTCGTGTCATCTGCATACCCAGGCAGCACAGGACTGTTCGGCCAAAATCAAGCCGGTGTACTTTGGCTGGTGACTTTCTCTCTGGCCTTTTTCCGGCAGCCATGTTCGGCCCGTGTCCAAATGTGGGCCTTTTAGCCGTATACGGCCGTACTCCCATGGCTGTCCAACGGCCCGTGTCCGTCGGCCAGTCAACCGGCTTACGTTCATACGGCCAGATTCTAGCCGTAGGGCTCTGGCCATTAAAAAGCCACCTGTGTACGGCCGAAGTACGGGCACCCGAGGACAGCCGAGATGCGGTCGTCGAACTCCAGCCGGACAAAAGTTGCCGGAAATACGGCCGACGGGCATTGGAGTTCAGCCACAGTACGTTAACTGTACTGAGGCCGGTGACTGCATGTCGCACAAGCAGATGACTCAGTCGCGCTGTGCAGCACCACAAATCCACAATTTTGGGTCCAATGCAGCCACGTCGAAGTGAGCACGTGCGCAACCTCCAGACACCAAAATTCAGACGGACACCAAAATTAATTCATTAAACAGTGCTCACAAATCGTCGTTCCTTTAATTGATGTGCCTTTTTTATCGTCGAATAAAGAAAATATTCAGTTCTTTGTAGAGCTGGAATAAATGGAGTGTCCATGTCCTGATATCTTCTGTGAGGCGTCTTACCTGCAATAAACGGAGAACGAGGGGTTGGGAAGGAGGCTGTTTACTTCCACAAAACAGAAATTGCCGCTTTTAGCCAATTTCATTTATGAAAATCTTCCTGAATACTTTCATGCTCTGAATGAATCAACTATTTTTACAACAGTTGCTTGACCAGTTTTGTTGTACATAAAACCGGCGTGAATGCCTTTGCGAAGCGTTTTGCTACTGCACAAAAATTGAGGGGTATTCAGTAAAAAGTCCTTCACAGAAAAAGTATGTCCGGTATTTGCCCATTTTTCTTGCAAAGAAATTTTCTACTCGATTAACTTGTGTGATGACCTTTCACAGGGCTAATCCTAGGAGAGATTGAACAAGTGCTTTCATTTTCATTCTATTTGTTATGTTATTTTCATGAGTTACGTGCACACCACTTAATAGCCAAAGAACTTAATTTTCCTTTATAGTCGTACTACGGTAAAGAATTCTACATGCGTTGCGAATGACGCCTTGCTTCAGGTGTCTGCAGTTGTATCCTTTCGTGTTCACGGAGGGAAATGCGTAAGACTATAGTTTCGGAATTTGTTTAAACACAATAACATAGCAATGGTAATATTCATACAGCAAACGTTGCATACTGGCACGAATAAAACAATAAATATTTCTTTATTCATGTTTGAGTGCGTAAGGTTTTTAACCCGCCGGAGGCCAACTTTCGGCTCCGCAAGTTTATTTATTGATTTATTTATTTGATGCCTTCTTGCCTTTGCATGCATTACAGCAGGGAGATACCTAACACTAATCATCAAATATGAGACCATATAACAAATTTTCACAAAGCGGGGTAAAAATTGTTATTATAAAGAGTTGGTACAGTCATACGTGGAAAATTGCACTCTTGCATTTATCTAAGATAAAATGAATGGCGCAAGGCGTAACCTTTATATTAAAGTTAATAATTTGCTTTAAGCCAGCGGTCCCACTTTGGGATATGTAGAATGGCGCTGGCATATACTTCATCCCTATTATTCAAGTTTTCGAATGATAGGTATTACGAAAAAATTTCAAGCTTAGGTTTCGTCTCTGATCTTTCCCGTCTTACCATTAAAGTTTACTTTTACTTTCTCTCATGCTAAGACGACAGTGCCAATTACGTAATACGAATCGCACTGCCCTAGTCTGTATGTTTTCGAGCGTATCAACCAGCTCTTTGGAGTAGGGATCGCAGAAAACACATGCGTACTCCAACATTGATCGCACATGAGTAAAATACGGCTGTTGTTTTAAGGTAGATGGAGGTTCGCTGAAATTTTATCTCAGAAAGCTAAAAACGCGTGCAGCCGTAACTTTTGTGTTGTGAACGTGCCTATTTGGCCTCTAAACTCTTATTAAATACACTCCTAGTTATTTATATTCCCCGCTGTTACTAAATGGGTTTAATTTAGGGTATTCGTCTTCAATTGGAATGAAGGTTTTCATGTAAAGGTGACGTTGACACACTTTTTATCTTTCAACGACTTTTCTGAATCAGCAGACCAAGATGTCAATGAATTAGAATCATGCTGCAGGTATTCCGAATCACGTTTATTCACTATAGTCCTGTAAACTACGCAGTCATTCGCGAACATTTTGAAGAAAGATTTGAGGCCAATAGTAATAACATTTATTTATAACGAAACAAAAGTGGACCCGCAACTGACCTTTGGGGAACTCCTGAGGTCACGGGAACATATCGCGACGAAGAACCATGGAGAGCGACCGACTGCTGTCTTAGAGAGATATACTCGGCTATCCAAGGAATAGCCGATTCATTCAGCTTATAGACCGCAATCGACTAACAAGAAGCTGATATGGAGCACCTCCAAATGCTCTTTTTTGCACTACAACAAAATACAGTGAACTACTTCAAGCTTATCTATTACTAGAGCCAAATCGTGCGTGAACTCAAGCTGCGTTGAGCAAGAAAACCCGACGAAATCCGTGTTTGCTAGGATGCTGGCGATTATGTTTAAAAAAATGAGTCATTTCCGAAGTGTACCTAAGCTCACCTTCAAACACCGCGACTAAATTAACATCCAGGCTTCGTCATTCACAGGGCTCTGTTGTTATTGCAAATTTAAAAGAACACATGTTTCTAAAAAGACAGTCATAAAATCTCATGAAGCAGGGCATGAACTGCGCTACTGAGCACGAGGTCGCGGGTTCGATTCCCGGCCGCGGCGGCCGCTTTTCTGATAAAGGCGAAAAGCAAAAACGCCCGTGTGTACGAGATTTCGGCGCACGTTAAAGATCCCCAGGTGGTCAAAATTAATCCGGAGCCCTCCACTACGGCGCGCCTCATCGCCTGCGTTGCGTCGGCGCGTTAAAACCCTACAATCAATCAATCAGGGCATGAACTGGAGCCTACGGTGGCACGAGCTTAGCCTCTTCTACGTTCATCACCAACCAAATAGTGCAACATTGTTTTTCGTCGTATTATTGTAAGAAGAATGGCCGCAAACTTGCCCTTTTGCGCGCTCTTGCCTTTCTTTGGTAGGGAGTTCCTGACATGGGGCCGGCTGAGCTCCTGCGTGGCGGGCGCTTGCTCGACGGCCTTTAAGGCCACTTATTTTGATGAACCACCGCCACCTCGGGTCGAATATCTCTGCTGGGTCGATGTTCCCAATGGTCTCCATTTCTTGAGGGGGCGAATAGCATCGAGCTGATGCGTCGGCGAAGCCGGCGGGCGAGGCGCGGTAGCAGCTATGACTAGCGAGGCTTATCTCACCCGTCGGTGTGGCACAGTTTTCTTGTGGCAATAAATGACATTCCGATTGCCTAAAGGGTTCCCTTGTAACGTACAGGGAGTCCTTGCACCTTTCCCATTCACGTAGAACACACATTGCTGTTTTACAAACGAAGTTCGTTCAGTTAAAATGTAGAAACACCCAGCGGATAAAAAACGCTTCTGCGTTCTTCGGCTCCCTAACGGCTCTTTGTTCACCGAAAACAAAACTGGTCCTACACCGGCCCGTCTGCTTCCAAACACGTCTGTGCATGAATACTCGGAGCCAAGATGCGTGCCGTGGTTCGGCTGTACGCCGCTTACTGAAAGAATGATGTATAACCTTAGACTTTACGTAGGCTGGTCTACACTTGAACACCGGTTGCCAAAAATTCTTCGGCCGTTCGCTTGCCGTAATTCGGCCGATGGCCGCTAACCGAATGAAAAATGTACATTATGGGGCCGTGCATCGGCCGGTCTCCTGTATAACACCGGTTGCCCGAAGAAAACGAATATTCTGCCAACGAACGCGAGGTTCACCCTCGATAGAGCGAATGCGAGGCAGCCGCTCTCCGGCCGGTCTCCTTTCGAACACCAACTGCCACGAGAGTACGGATATTCTGTGGCCAGTCGCTTGCCGTGCTTCGGCTGAACACCGCTTCCCGAAGGAAAAACGGATGTCCTAATGCCGTACTTCGGCCGTTCTCATTTTCAACATCGGCAGCCGCAAGTGAATTGAATATCTGGCAGCCGGGTAGCTACCGTTGTGCGTCTCAACACGGCGGCCGGAGAAATACCGAAGCGCTGGTTGCCAAATGTAGGCCGCTCATCGTATGATCAGTGGCTGCCTGAAACTGGATGCTGGCCGGACATGCCAGAAACCGGCCATAGACGAGCCGGTCTTGGGACAGACTTTCTGTGCCGCCTAGGTACATGGCTATCTTCGGTGTAGAAGGTATGTTTGGAATATCATTCGCATATAGTAAAAATAACAATGGTCCTAGCTTTGACCCTTGTGGAACACCGTGTTTTATTGCAAATAACGCTGATGAAATACCGTTAAATTAAACAAATAGCTCCCTTTTACTTAACCTAGGCAGTGATCACAAGATCATAGAGATCGTGGTTAGCAACGGACCCCCAGTTTCGAAGAAGCGCATGCACAGAGTAACTAAACGGGAGGCCTTCAGGAATATAGGTACAGATAAGGAACCGATAGAAGATATTGGGGCATGGAGTAAGAAGGTAATCGATGCCACCCAAACGGCCACAGACGAGCTGGAGGTGGACGACGTGCTTGAGATAGTCGACAGTCACTTCATCGGCCTCTGGAGGAAAAAGAGAGACATAGAGGAGAAAATTCGAAACAAGAGGTGGGATAGGAACCTCCGTAAGAGGATCGCCATCCTAAACAAACAGATCGAGGAATACTCGCTAGAGCTGACTAAACAAAATTGGGGAAATATATGCGACCAAATCAAGGGTGAGCTGAGCAGCGCCAAAACGTGGAAATTACTCCGGCACCTGCTTGACCCGGATAAGACTAGATCAGAAGCGCAACAGCAACTTCAGAGACTCGTTTACAAATTCGACGGCTCCTCGAAAGAGCTACTGGACGAGGTCCACAATAGCTACCTAAGTCCATCCACTCGCGAAACTCTTCCCGACTACACAGGTTCCACGAATGAGGCCCTGGATGCCCCCCTAACGGTAGCGGAGGTTAGATCCGAAATTAACCGTCTCAGGACCAAAATGGCTGCGGGCCCGGACCGAGTCAGTAACAAAATGCTAAGAAACCTAAACGACGAGTCCATCTGCAACGTAACTAATTATATGCAGAGATGCTGGGATAGAGGAGAGATACCTCCGCAATGGAAAGAGGCTAATTTAGCCCTTATTCCAAAACCAGGAAAGAAGCTCGGACTCGAAAACCTGAGGCCAATCTCCATCACGTCATGTGTAGGAACACTGATGGAACACGTCATCCAAAATAGACTCAGCAAGTACTGTGACGACAAACAGCTCTATCCGGACACCATGATCGGCTTCAGGGCCAAACTGTTAGTCTGCGACGTGATGCTCCAGATTAAAGAGGAAATCATAGAGAAAGTTACCCAAGACACCAGAGTTATCGTTGGCCTCGACGTCGCTAAGGCTTTTGATAATGTAAAGCATACCGCAATCCTGAACAACCTGAGCTCACTAAACGTAGGTGTAAAAACTTACAACTACGTGAGGGATTTTCTCACTCACCAGACAGCGAGCATAAAGCTACGGGGAGCATCCCTCGAAAACATACAACTCGGAAATCGGAAAACGCCGCAGGGGTCGGTCTTATCCCCTACCCTTTTCAACATCGCCATGATAGGGCTCCCAGAGAGACTAAATAAGATAGAGGACCTACATTACGCCATAAACGCAGACGACCTCACGTTAAGGATCAACCACGGCAGCGATGGGCACATTGAGGAAGTCCTCCAAAAGGTCATATGCGAGGTCAAAAAATATCTAGAGCTAATAGGGCTAAAATGCTCTGCGGAAAATTCGGCACTGTTCATTGTTCCAAACAATTTTAGGAAGGCCTCTCGGAACGATTATGACATGATGCTGAGAGCCGGCGGAAGACCGATACCCGCGGTAGAACGCATCAGGTTACTCGGTTTTCACGTCCAGGCAAATGGCAAGAACACACATACAATTAGGAAACTAGAAAACAGTATAGAGCAAATATGTAGAATGTTAAAGCGCATATCTAAGAAACATGGTGGGATGAAGGAAGCAAACCTCCTCAGGCTGTTTCAGGCCTTTGGCGTTAGCCGGATTCTGTTTGTTGCCCCGTACCTGAAACTCACCAAGGCAGAGAAAAGTAAGTTAGGCGTTATCATAAGAAAAGGAATCAAAAGTGCATTAGGTCTTCCTCCGAACACCTCGACGGCCAAGATACTCTGCCTAGGCGTCTCGAACACCCTAGACGAGCTCATCGATGCGACCAAGGCATCACAGCAACGACTGCTGGGCAGTAGAACAGGGTGGAGAATACTATGGGCTACAAATCCAGAGAAATTGCTAAGGACATGAAGCACCTTCCTAAGCATGTTAGAGAAAAGCTAATAATATCGCCCCTGCCCAGGAACATGAATCCCGCATATCACGAGGGCAGACGTAGGAGCAGGGCCATCACCCCGCAAAGCAGATACGGGGCAGGCCGGAAGTCCTATACACTGACGCCGCAGAACACATAGGAAAGAAAGCTTACACAGCAGTGGCAGTAACGGAAGACAGCGTCCCGCACTCATGCTGCACAATACTTAATTGCGACACGCAAGAAGCTCAGGAGGCTGCCATCGCCCTGGCGCTTACTAAGCCAGGAACGAGGGTGATAGTTAGCGACTCTATGTCAGCCATTAGAAGTTACGACCGAGGCAGGATTTTCAACGCTGCCTGGAAAATTCTCGCAAACGCGAAAGTGACAACCGAACAGGTAACGCTTATTTGGGCTCCAGCTCATCGGTGTTTCATCGGGAACGAAAAGGCGCATGCGGCCGCCAGGGGTCTTACCTTCCGGACGATCGCCGAGGATGCCCTAGGCCCGTTTCTGCAACCATCCCCGACGGTAGAGGAACTTGGAAATTTTCACGAAATTACCTATCATTATAGACTAGCGCGTAAGGTATTTCCCCCGGCTAATCCACAGCTTAGCAGGAAAAAAGAGGTCTACTGGAGGAAATTACAAACCGAGGTCTTTGCAAACCCTTTATTATACAGCAAACGGCACCCCAAAATATACGACTCTAGATGCAAGAATTGTAACGGCGTCGCGGACCTCGTCCACATGGCGTGGACGTCGCCCTCTCACAACAAACATTATAGAAATACTGCATCCTGGGAGGTCCTGCTACTCAGCCTGACCTCAAGCACTCAGCGCAAGTCATCGGTCTCGCCTTAGAAGCCGCCGTGTCCCAAGGGATCCTGGCCGACTGAAGGGGGGGGGGGGGCACGGAGGTTACTCTGTGCTTTTGACTAGTGCAAATAAAGTTTCTTACGTATGTATATGGCATTCGAGTACGCATGTGCGTATAAGCATGAAAGTACCTTAGTCTGCGCCTCTCCTCAGATGTTTTATTCGTATTCGAAGCGAGCGTTGACTTTGACGTGCCACTGCAGACCAGTAGACGCCGGATTCCGTAACCCTGATAAGCTGGTTTGGCCTCGAATCGTTTTGCGATAGTCTCTCTGTTAGTCGTCCTAAATTTACCGTGCGTAGCGCATTGAGAATACTAATATTCATGCTCAAATCAACTTGCGTTTTTCTATTGTTCCCAACAATCCTTGTGGCGTGTATTTTTCCTTCGAGCGAAGGCCACCGCTACAGCCTCCATCAGCGCCTCGTGATAGGTATTCGAGAAACCGTAGACGAGGACGTCCGGCCTATCAGTGCTATTGAGGATGTCACCCAGCTCCTCGCTTACTGGCGGCGGTGTGCCTGGGCTCATGATGAAGACGCAGAACAGTACCAATAGTGCAACCAGCTCCAGCAGGGTGTACTTATAGTTGCGGCATGGGGCCTGGATGTATACCGTCCGCCAGAGAAATGTTCCCACATTCCTCATGGCTGTGTCAGAGGGAAGCACCCGCCGCTTGGGGGCTCTGGCCACGGAGTAGCGTTGATGGCGATAATGAACGGCGGTTGCTTCTTCCTGGCCGGCTGATTCAACTGCCGTTGTTCCCCGTTGTTTACAAGTCGGCGGGAAATGCCTGCGGAAAAGACAAAGTAAAAAGCAGGTAGAGTGCCTGAACGCGGTTAAACCAAGATTATCGACCGATAGCTCTGTTTTCGCGGGGAGAAAAACGCCCGTGCGTTCGAGATTTCGGCGCACGTTGAAGACCCTCAAATTGTCAAAATTAATCCTGAGTCCTCTACTACGGCGCGCCTTGTACCCTGTATAGCATCGGCGCGTTAAACCCTACAATCAACGAATCTTAATATTGCGTACCCTTCACTGACGTATTGAGTGACGTATATTATCACTGATCGTCGTCTGCTACACGCCCCCGGACACACATTGCAGGCCCACGTACTGGGCCTGAATTCGTCAACAGGTGCCTTGCAATTGGCTGATACTGTAAAAACTCGGGAATTCGAACCGCTTTGGGAAGCTGCTTGAGTAAGTATACTGTAAAAACTCGCGAATTCGAACCGCTTTGGGAAGCTGCTTGAGTTCGAATTATCGAAACAAACGAATTTAGAACGAATGAAAGTGAAGAATTACAGCGATACAATTCCACTAGAAACAATATTGGGCATGACAACAAATTGGAACTTGAAGGAGTCCATGACTGCCGACTGAATTTTGTCCTTGAAGACGCCAGGAAACATATTCTTGCTATAGTCAACTAATTTGGCCGAACGCCCTCCAGCCCCCCCCCTCCCAACCTGTTCACCTTTTTTAAATGTGAAGAATTGACTTGCAGATTCGTTGGGGTGGGGCCGCGGAGGAGTGTGAACTCCGATGACGAGATGTTGGGAGGTAGGTCTAGAAGGAGAGGTCTATATTTACAGGGGTTTATAGGAGACATTGAAGTATGGCGTAAGACGGAAGGGTAACTGAGTTAGAATACGCCGACCTGTACACAGGATATCGCCGCACTATCTCTGCTGGGGCTCGTAAGCCAAAAAGGTGTCAAACTGCCGCACAGTTGGCTAAGGAAAACGCGGGGGGCTCTGGTGCCCGAAAGCCTTCACGGGTGCGAATCGGTCGCAGCTGTGGTTCAACTTGACGCACTCTGCTCGTTCCGTCACCGGCCGGGCTACTTTGGGTCTAGGATATTTAGGCGCAGGAAATTTCGGTGCGGACATTTTGGTACAGGAAGTTCCAGTGCGGACATTTGGATGCGGACATTTCAGTGCAGCAGGGCCGCACAAGAAAAAAATGGCGTGTTCGAACTGCTGCAGAAAGGCTCCAGAGAGGCAAGAAAAAAATGCCGCGCTCGAAATCACGCAGAAAGGCTCCAACCACGCAAGAAAAAAAACGCTGCATGCGAAATAACGCAGAAAGGCTCCAGCTGGCGCAGTTTCCGGCAACGGCGTGGGAGCACAGCGATGGCGGAAAATTTGAAATGCATTGGTTTGCAGTAGTCAGCGGATAACGGCCAATCACTGCTGTGCACTGGCGACAGCTCTCACATTGACTTTAAGTTTTCATGTTTTCCTTTCCACTTTACCATTTGTGTTCGGTGACGAACGGTTAAATAAAAAAAGTTGAAAGCATGGTGGATAAGTGGAAGATGGGAGGATGGTCGAGTAGAAATATCGCGGAAATATCTCTCAATGATGCAAGCAATAGAAAAGAACAACTCATGATTCACGGCCCACGCCTGCGTTGCCGTCTGCATATCTGAAGGCATAATGAGCCCAATTTCTCTCTTACACCCGCTTAGGAGGAATAATATTTCATTATTTTAATTTGAACATTCTTTACCGAGCACCCCCATAACTGGGACCTTGTAACGCACTGCATTCTCATAAAAATAAATAATTATCGGATGTGACGCTTTATTAGTTATAGTACCGTAAATAGACATAAGTGGTGGAGAGGAATTTTGATAAAAACAATCCAGAAGAATAAATAACTGAGAAAGAATATTGCAAAACAACCAAAGAACTAAAAATGCATCTTCATTCATGTGCAACGAACGAAGAATGAAATATAAAGCCTGAAAAAGAGCGCGGAAGCACATATAAAATACCACAAACATGCTTTTTCATTTGCACAAAAATGCATGATTCGCGCAAGTAACACATTTATTCCCTATATATTGTCAATGCAGATAATTGCTATAACGGTATTTTGATAAAACAAAATTCGAAATCAAAAAATGAAGATTTAACGAATATAAATTACGGAAGACAAAGAAGGAATAAGTAAGAATATTTGTCCTAAATACGTATAAAAAGTTAAAACTAAAATAAAATTCCCGCAGAAGAACGGCAAAAATACGAATAAAAAATGACTGGTAACGGGCCATTTCTTCAACTCCCTGCATTTGCACAAAAATGCTTGATTGGAGGAAATAACGCAGTTATTCGTTATAATAGCGTAGTTGGAGATAAATGTTGAAAGGAATTAGAAAAACAAATTATTACAAAACATAAGGAAAATAAAATTACAAAAGAACTTGCAATAATAAAACATAAATTTTATACACCTTCTCAATGAAGGCGCACGAAAATATTGTTTTAGGGCTTCACACCCAGACGCAACACAGACGATTAGGCGCGCCATAGTGGAGAGCTCCGGATTAATTTTGACCACCTGGGGATCTTTACGTGCAGCGAAATGTCGTACACACGGGAGTGTTTGCTTTTCGCCTCCATCAGAAATGGGGCCGCCGCGGCCTGGAGTCGAACCCGTGACCTCCTCCTCAGCAGTGCAACGCCTTAGCCCCTTAGCCACACTTACCACCCTTCTATAAATAGGTGAATGCATCGGTTCAATTAGTTTTCAATTAGCCAGTTGGTATTTTATGACTTGAAGAGTTGAGAGCAAGAAATGGCAGGGACGGTGAACACGCCCCTCTCTTGTCTTCACCGTCCTGTCCTCTTTTGCGGTTCTGTCTCCAAGCCACGGAACGCTTTTTCAAGCAACAACATGGTATGGGTCACGAGAAGCCCCCAGCACGCAGCCTGTCGAAGCCCCCAGCACGCAGCACACTACCGGCCGAGTTTGGAAATGGAACACGCTCAGAAAGGAAGTTAAGAAAGGAAAATACCGGTCGCTATTAACTCACCGCCAGGCTACTGTTGACGGTTCGTGGCGGAAAGCTCACGGTCGTCGAAACGCCGGCATGGCTAACGAAATTACATGCCTCTCAGAGGCTAGCCTTTACCGACAATTGTAAAAGACCAACCAGTCACTGTTCTCCTTCTTGTCCTTCTTCCTTTTCTCGTTGGTTGGTTGGTTTGATCCGGAACAAGAATGGCGCTACCCACACTGGGGGATTGGCCAAGTGTTATTGTGATTTCACTGCTGAAGAACCTTAGTAATTAGTTTCAAACGAAGGGAAAATAGGGTACAGTTATGATAGCAATTTTTGAACCAAAAGAAATTCAATACTACTGTACCAACAGGTATTTCACTAAACGAATAAAAATGGGTTGATGCTATTGATTAATAAGGCAAGCGACCTGTTTCGGCAATAAATGAGTGAAAAGCGCTAAAAACATCCCCGTTGCACCGACCAAGCCCGACTGCCCCAAATGACAATAAATTAGGCACCGACAAGGCCAGACCCAGGTACCGGAGGGGAACCTACAGGTAACGATTTCCGAGGGAGGAGAACCGCCGGCAAGACAACAGGAAGTTGTCAAGTGTTTACTCCTCTTGACAGAAGCTGCAGATGGCCGATGGCACTATACGTGCACGGTGTAGATAAAAATTTAAATTGGGTGTTCGACATCGAAAGCAAGTCAGTGTGACTTCGCACAGCCGAGACTGTGCAACGTCACACTTAGTTCTTGTTTACCAGGGTCTTAGCGCATGCACATAATGCGACGTCGGCAAAGGCCTGCGTAGAACGCTGCCCATCTAGATTATTTTAGTTACAATAGAAAAAAACGAAGAAAAACGTACGAAACGAAAACAAATAAAATCGGTGATGCGACGGAAAATGGAAAGTGGCGTGGGTATGAACCGCGAAACATTTTCGCCGGACGCAATAAAATTATAACGGATGGGGGGTTATAGGTATATAGCCGTTTTATTTGAGCTGAAATGGAAATGGCTGATGCGTTACTATTTTGCGGGGTCGTCCTCAGTTTAGGAGGGCTGCGCACGTTGCGCGCGACCCATTAGCTCGAACGTGTCATGCAGGTCACGGTTAGCCAGCTGCCGATAAAGAAAATTTCTCATCTCATGTCTGGCGCTGAATGGTGTACTAGCGGACGTTTTGACCTTCAGACAGAGACGTTGAAGTGAAAAAATAAAGTATTTTTATTCAGATCATAAAAGCTGCAATATTCAACAATTTTTCCAGGGGCTCTGGTTGGTTAATCCGGGAGCCCGCACTTTTAACTACATACGTAGCTTTCTGTCGGTCGAACTGCAAGTATCTAAACAGGGGTGTCGCGGAAAGCATAACTACATACGTAGCTTTCTGTCGGTCGAACTGCAATTATCCAAACAGGGGTGTCGCGGAAAGCACGACTACATACGTAGCTTTCTGTCGGTCGAACTGCAATTATCCAAACAGGGGTGTCGCGGAAAGCACGACTACATACGTAGCTTTCTTTCGGTCGAACTGCAATTATCCAAACAGGTGTGTCGCGGGAAAGCACGACTACATACGTAGCTTTCTGTCGGTCGAACTGCAATTATCCAAACAGGGGTGTCGCGGAAAGCACGACTACATACGTAGCTTTCTGTCGGTCGAACTGCAATTATCCAAACAGGGGTGTCGCGGAAAGCACGACTACATACGTAGCTTTCTGTCGGTCAAACTGCAATTATCCAAACAGGGGTGTCGCGGAAAGCACGACTACATACGTAGCTTTCTGTCGGTCGAACTGCAATTATCCAAACAGGGGTGTCGCGGAAAGCACGACTACATAGTAGCTTTCTGTCGGTCGAACAGCAATTATCCAAACAGGGGTGTTGCGGAAAGCATAACTACATACGTAGCTTTCTGTCGGTCGAACTGATATTATCTAAATAGGGGTGTCGCGGATAGCATCCAGCCTGAACACAAATGGGAGTCGCCGCTTTAATGGGACATGATCGAATACTATGTGCGATGGTGATGCTTCGAAAGGTATTTTGAAGAACCCCTTCTTTCTCCTTGCCGAGATTTCCAACATCCTCGCGGCCACGAAAAGAAAAAGTACTAAACGACTAATTCAAGCACAGCGTTATCGTTCCAAAGTACATGGGTAATTCAAAAACGAGTCAGTGTAGCCTTGAAAGCAGTCCGGTGCAGCCCCAGTGCACTTGCTTCGCCATCGGTGCTTGTATTGTCTGCCCAAAGGTCGGAGTGTGGAGTTGCACCACGTGGCTTGGGGCACAAAGGTCGCTGTGTCAGCTCCACAGGAAACAGTGGTATCCCCGCTCCTGACAGCGTTGAGACATCGTCAGGCGGCGTGGAATCCTACCTGTACATCGTTGCTTGCGAGATTTCCCCGTTGTGTGTCTCTGCTTCTTCTTTACTGCCATTTGAACAGCGTTTTCTCTTTTCCCACGTGTATTAATGAAGACGCTTCTTTTCAGGCTTTTCTCCGGGAGGTTGGTGCCACTCCGTTTGTTTGTTTCTGTACGCGTTCGATGCGTTCTGCATTTCTTTTGGTGCGTTGTTTTCGCACACAGCGTACGCTCTCCTACGTTGTTACTCGTTGGAGCCTCTTCGTTCACGTTCACACGAGAGACCGTGCGGATTCGCCTTTTTTCGGTGTCAGCGTCGTTTTCTGCCTCAGATTCCGGATGGCTGCCTTGAAACGTTTCTGTTGGTGCTGAAGGCAATGACGTGCTGTTCGCGAAATAACCGATGTCGGAGTCTTAATTACGCTTCAGTTCTGGCTCGTTTCTGAAGTCGGTGATGCTCTGCTTGTTATATATCTCGTCCGTAATGCCCATCAGTGATGTAGCGCACATATCGGGAGAAGTTCCCTCCCGATTTCAAACGTAACCGGTGAACAATGTTACGCCTAGATGGTTCACGTGGCGTTTGATTCGTTGCGGAATTGAGCTTTTTAAAGACTACCGTAAGCCGCTGATAACCTCTTGTATTTTCTACTTAATCATTACGATGGTATTGGCCCATGTTTCAGCACTTTCGATCTCTTTGACAACCTTGTCTATGGCAATGAGGTCTTCGACTTCGCTGTCCAGTTTCTTTAGAGCTTGTTCTTTCTCTAGCAGTGTCCTATTCCAGCTTGACAGCATTAATAGCGAAAGTGAACCAAGTGAAAGGTGTTTCTGAACTTGCCTAATAATTGTGGAGACTTCGTCACGTAGCTGGAGTCGCTGGCTAATAAGCTCCTCCATTGTTCTCCTCGGCGATAGTCAGTCCCCAAAATCATTGGTACGTAGGAGTTCCTTGGTATGGCCACGAAGAAGTACACCGTCGTTACAACGTATGAATGTGATTTCTTCATCGTGAATGCATGTGCTTGAAGCTCGTTCCCCTCGGGTCGTTTCCTTGTGCTTCAAGCTCGTTCTATGTCAGGTGCAACAGTGCTCGCCCCACGGCTCACGTTGGCGTTGGTTGGTACCCCGCTCGGACCTTCCCCTGTTGAGTTCCCTTGGCGCGGCTCCAGACGAGGACACAAATGCACCGGCGGAAACTTCTTCTCGAAGGTCGATGGGGCCGGTGCTCTTTAGGGTGTCACACGTCTGTGAAAGCCACTTTTCCCGGGTCTCGGCACCATGTCGCGGAAAGCACCGAGCCGGGACCACAAATGGGAGCCTCCGCGTTAATGGGACAGGATGGAGCACGGTGTACAATGATGATGCTTCGAGAGGTATGTTGAAGGGACCGCTTCTTTCGCCTTGCCGTGATTTCCAACAGGGGGCATTACCTCTGATACGGTTGAACTTGCATCAAAAGGAACCCCTCAAGTAGTGATTCTCCCTCCTCTACTTTCTACCTGGCCATACTAAACATTCCCAATCAATTAGAACAAAATTCCCGACTTCAGATTCACCCTATACGCCGATGACATCACCTTATGGGTCACAGGCGGCAGTGATTCACACAGAGAGATTTTTCTGCAGGCACGTGCTCAGGTGATAGTCGAAGAAGCTGGACGTTCATGCCTTTCCTGCTCCGCTAATAAGTCAGAACTGCTCATATTACCGCCCAAAAGAAATGGTAAAGTTTATCCAGACATTAAAATTCAGATAGCGAACAAGCCGATCCTAGAGGTCCCTGTCCTGAAAATATTGGGGATGTCAATTGAGAAAAATCGGGCCAACACACACTTTCTCCAGAAATTGCAACAGCGTGTCACGCAGACTATTGGGCTCATTAGGCGAATCTCTAACCATCGCAAGGGGCTCAAGGAGGCAGAGATGATCCGACTGATCCAGACATTTGTTTTCAGTAGGATCACTTAGTCACTCCCCTACTTGAACCTCAGTCAAAATGAAATACAGAAAGTCAATCGACTCATCTGCCGGGCATACAAAGCTGCCCTTCACCTCCTTCTTAATACGTCTACTGCACGCACGTACCCAGGATTTTTTTTCGGGGGGGGGGGGGGGGGGCCCAACCCAAAGTAACTTTTCTGTGAAAATGAGGAGAGAGGGGGTGAGGGTACCCGCCGTTACGAACGCGATGAACGCCCATCGTTTACCATAAAGGCGCTTAAACCTACATAAAGAAATGAAATTAAGTGTATTCGCCCTTGCAATGGAGGCTAAAAGCAAAAACAGTCGTATGTTCAAGATTTCTGCGCACGTTAAAGATCCCCACGCGAAGTTTGGGAATAAATACGCATACTGCACAGTAACTATACATTCCGTTTGCTAATGTTAAGGCATATTTCCGGAGCATCCCACACGTTATATGCAATCGAAGTCGGCAGAAACGGAAGTGCAAGTAGGCACTCGAGAGTTCAGATCTCTGTGGCAAACCTCTTGCGCTTCGAAATTTTTCTCCAGACAATAGCTGTGGCTACTAGTTATGAAGGAAGGAAACAAAATCCTAGGAAAATCGGAAATGTCATACGCAAATTCTGTGTGTTATTACCCTAAGCACCTTCAGAGTTCGACGTTTAACGGTCTGCCATTCAAAGCACCAATGATTTAGACCTCGGAAACTGCAGTATCGAGACTTACTGGACTGCAGTAAATGTAGATAAAAAATTGGCCGCGTATCTGCTCCTTTCGTTGCAAATGCCGTCAAAAAACGATAGTCTTTATCGGCTTCAGCTAACTAAATGCCTCCCTTCGCTTTCCCGCTCACCTCTCATGTTGTTCCTCTTCCGTAGCGCACCTCCCAAGGTAAAGACGCCAAAGGTTTGCTTAAAATGCGAACGCTGCCCTACGGCGAAGACGCGCGTTAATCGAGGCGAGGCCTACTTCAACTTTTATAGAACCGCGTTTCCCTACTCCACGTGCGTTGCAAGCAGAACGTGGAGCCTATCTAGTTGAACCTTGCGTAACTGTTCCCGGTTCATTTCTTAAAAAGGCGCCAGAAGCTATAGTGGCGCGGGCGACAGCAGGCGACGGCGGAGTGTATTCTTTTTCTGCAGTTGATGAAGTATTTAATTTCGCAAAAGTCAAGCATGTTTGATTTTTTTATAAAGGAACGCTGCCAATATCACTTCTGTATGGATTTGTTGTCTCATATTTGCGTAATGTCTTGTTCTTCTTCAACAATGTTGACAAGTATGAGCACTACACCGGACTTAGACGGGTAGATTTAGCTGTGACTATATAAGACTATTGCGCAGGCATTGTTTTGCTTTGGCCGGGTGGCTGAATCGAGTCACAGACAGACAGACGGACAGACAGACATACAGACAGGCCAAAATTTCTGGGTTTAAGTAGCCCAAGAAAGACTATCGTCTTTAAAAACGGTGGCAAGCGCCAGCGCGTCAGCGCTTACCTATGGCAGTTTTGTAAAGAACCTTGTTATATCCAGGGATGCGCCTTGTCGCTTCCTTGGCGTCGCAGTGTGGTTTGTCCTGCAAGGCGGGCATGAGCTTCTCCTCCGTCCTCTCGTTCGGCCCGTTGGTGAAGTAAACTCGTTGCTCTCTGCCGACACCTTGACGATACTCCGACATCGCGAGACTAAACTATCATATGTACCCGGAGTTTTATAACCTCTCTAATACAAAGGCACAGTTCGTAGTCCAATTTTCAAGCCGAAATTTCTCAAGGCCAAACGTCTGGTTGGTGTCCGTCGAGATGTCCGGCCCGGGTTCATTTTCACCGATCGCCCGCTGCACACCCGTCTCTCTCATGTTGACCATTGGTCATTTTGACTCCGTGCCCTTCCCAGCTGAACCCCGGTGTTCTCGAGGTCTGTTCATAGGAATGCAGCTCCGGGTCCGTAAACCCGCCGCTAAAGTTTGGTTCGTTGTTGAGGTGGGTGTGGTCGTCGTGGAGGATGGTGAAGGACCCGATGATGAGACGAGGCAAGTAGATGATGAAGAAAAAGCCTTCAACACTTATTTACAGGAGACGACCAAGCATGAACATTTGATAACACAAGACAATGAAAACTGGATTACAATTAAAAGGCGCCGCAGCGCACAAAAAGCGTATCCCGGCATGATCCCTGAGGGGGGCCCGGGGGCCCAAAAGGGTGCCGAACCGCCGCGTGGTTGGCGAGAAATTCGTGAGGCTCTGCAGAAGAAACTGCGACGAGAGCAAGTCTCGGTGCGACCGCTCTTGGCCGCAGCTCCGGACAAACTCAGCAAAATTGCGCATGTAGTCGCAAGCGAAGCAGCCTCCACACAGCAACACACGTACCAATTAGGATTTGGACCCCCGCTCCCCCCTGTCCGCCGCCCCAGAAAGCCGGGAGGAAACGAGTCTTCCCAAAAGCTGCATAGAAGGTCGCCGGCAAGGCCGTCCCTAAGCGCTGCCACTCCGCCGACGGCTTGGGGGAAACGGCAAAGCGACGAGAAGGGAGGAGGGTCACCGCCCCGACGGGGTCCACCGGCGCTGGCATCAGTACACTGCCGTTGCGCATAGCAGCCATTAACCGCAATGGCTGTCAATCAACAGTGCCGCTGTCACGGCCTTTATATGTCCAGAGGAATGCCGCCGGTGTATCTTGCCGCCGTACAACTACGATGCCCCTCTTCACTTTGTCACCCTGCCGTCGCCGGGCTTGATAACGTTCTTTCGCTTCCTTTTTGAGCGATCCTTCTTGTCCAGAGGGACGCGCAGACTGTGGAACAGGGCTTTTCTACTCCCACGGTAGCTTTCCCTAAGCGGGCGTAATGTTAGAGGCACCGGGCGATGGGGTCAAGCATCCCCTCATGCCACTCCGCTCGTCGCCGTACGGTTCCAAGCCCTTGTGTCGCCTTGGCCTATTCGGCGGACGCTCCACACGTGCACGAGCCTGACGTTGGAAGGCACTGCATACAGAAACATTGCAGCGGGTTGTTCTGCGGCAAGCAGACTTCTTACCCTTCTTACCGACAAACGCAAAAACAGCCTTTCCACGAAAACTAGTGAAAAACGCGCTGTGAGTTCGGCTCAGAGAAGGAAACGTTTGAGCCACAAACACCAGCCATGGGCGACAGTATCCGTCAACACCACGGCGCGCTAGCATGGAGGGATTTGTTGAATCTTTAAAGACAAAAATTTTCTTCCCCACCAAAACATATGCGACCCGAGCCGCTGAAAACGCCACCCTGGAGAAACAAGCGCTAAGTACTGCCGTCGAGAGAACGGAAGCACCGATTGCAGACGGACAGGGTAAAGGGGGTGCAGTGAATTCCAATTGTCAGGCCGGCAGCTGAGCACGACTCCAGTGTACAGCGCTACTGGCTTCGGCGTCAACGGAGCAAACAATCCTCGCCTGTTTTTTTTTCCCCACGTTGACCACCAAAAGCGGCGTCTTTTTTTCGAAATGAACCTAATCCGCAAACCAAAACTAAGTCAGATAAAAGTGCACTGCCAAGGAAATTCCGGCAACTTCTCCTAAAAAATGTGGCGAATAAATAGTTGAGACAATTCCCTGCAAACATGTACCCAGATCTTACTTCGTGTGGAGAATGAGCCAGACCCTGCTGTGGCACGGATCAAAATGAGCCAAATTCATTTGCCCAAAGGGATTTTACGTTTGCTGTGACGTTTCTTGCTGTTTTGTGCACTTTTGCATGTTTTTTTCTTGCTTTTGAAAGCTGGCTTATCATCAGTTCAGAGACAAATGAGGAGATCGCCAAATGATCTTCCGCCACGCGTCTACGATAACGTGAACGGAAGTGAACAAAATGAAACTGAGAAGTGTGATACTATCATTTTATCGCGTCTCTCTCGTCCTTACCGAGTAAATCTGGTTATTATTATTGTTATTACTGCCATATTTCCCATTTACGTACCTAACAAATTACAGTATAATCTAGATAAACGGAAATCGCTTAAACGGAATTGCCGCTTAAACGGAACAGTTGCCTGGAATTTGGTTGGTTTTGTATTCAGATGACGTAAAAAAAACTCTCGGTAATCGGAACTAAAATTTCCCCATCACCGTGTAAACGGAACCAGAAATGGAACTTCTTGTGAAATCCACTGGCATGAGAATCAGCTTTTTACGGTTCTAGCTGTTTCGTTCTTGTTTTTATTTCCACAATGCTTTTTTAGCCTTGTTGGTCTCGTAAGCCTCGTCTCGTAAGTGGTTAGCCGTGTTAGCGCAACGAATGCAACATCGCAGTTCTTGTTCCAGTCGTTCGGTCTCTATAGTAGACGCCGAGGCTACAGGGCTCACCTCCTGTCCCCTCATTCGTGCCATCGTTGTGCTATCCGTCCTTCATTACCGCGTTTCCGTCTTCTAAATTCGGTGGCTCGTAAGCACTCGTGAAGTTAAGGCCTCTAGCCTCGGTGAAGATGCAGTTGCAAGGACTCAAACAAAAATAATTAACACATTTTGTAGTGCACAGCGACTCATTGTTACCAAATCAACTTTGTGAATGCTGTGCCTACGGTTCTTGTAGCTTCCTTACTTTCTGAAAACTATCAGCTACAGTTACTTTCTAGTGGTTAGTGTTCCATGAAATGCCCTTAGAAGTGTGTACGCACATAAATTTGCAACTTAGAACATCTCTCTCATTAAACGGAACTCCTGTTCAACGGAACTAATTTTTTCGGTGCCTTGAAGTTCCGTTTATCGCGAGTCTACTGTTGCTGCCTCTTACAAGCCATGCCAAGCCATGGAAGATGATATGAGCAGGCTTCTTGTGAAGCGTTTTTTCAATGTATGGCAAGGCAATGAAAAGCTTCATGAGTGTTTTCAGACGTTCCCAAAAAAGTTCCCTACAGAGCCATTCCAAAAGAGCAGCTGGTGCTGCCAAGAGGACTCACCTGCTCTTCATGTATAGTTTTACTGTTATTTGCTCTGTTGCATGTTTATTGCCTTTTTTGCTTAAAACTCTATGTACCGTTCTTGAAAGTCGATTCCAATAATGTTTTCATAGAATGCCGCACCAACTTATCTGTTTCAACTGAGTACGAACCAAATCTGAACTTATCCTAATATCGCTCAAATTCTCCGCATAACTCTTAATTTCTTGTCGCTATACATTTCCCTTAGCTGATATGTGAAACATGTCATTGAATAGTTTTGACAGTACTGCAATTAGCTTCAGTTCCAAACTTTCGTTTTTCCCCCTCAAATTCCCCTTAGGTGGATTCGACTCATTTCGAAAAAAATTGCCTGAAATAGCTATCAAGCCCACGATTCATATGGCAGCGCTTTAGAATGTGTGCGATGTGCGGGGAAGGGGTTATGGCCCAAAAAATTTCGGGGGGGGGGGGGGGGGGCGGGCCGGGCCCTTCGGGCATCCCCTCTGGGTACGTCTCTGGTGTACTCCCAGACCCGAGGGATTGGGATACATAACATGGCAGCGGTCCTCATCGAAGCCCATTTATCCAATCAGGTGATCCGCCTTTCGAAAACTCCCACTGGGCATCCCATTCCCAAACAGTTAGGAATAACCCCTCTCGACGACCTTGAAGCGAAATCTCCCCTCTCTAGCTACAATCACTCTAATCTCATAATTAGGCCAATCCCTCGCGACATGTATCTATTCACAATGCGGGCCGTAGAGAAAAAAGGGTAGAAGCTCTAAGCAAACGTCTCTCGGTACGACCTGATGTAATTGAATGCTGCCGAATATAGGCACTACAATGCCTACACTATCGCTGTAATTAATGACCCCGATAACTCTCCCCCCTCACCTCCCTGACCGTTAACTCTCCCCACCCAGCCACGGCGTTGGAGGCGGCCATTGCGTTAGCACTCTCAATGAGGCCGACCCCATCAATCATAATCTCTGATTCTAAAACGGCAGTTCAAAATGTCGCTAGCGGCCTAATATAAGCGCTGGCCTTCACAATTCTGCAACAAAATCCACCCAATTTCCCAGTAGAGATTATCTGGGCTCCGGCACACGCTGGTCTCTAGGGAAATGAGGCTGCCCACAATGCGGCTCGAGTGCTTACGATCCGAGCCGGGGACAGTCACGTTCCCTACCACGGATCTGATCTGCCAGGGACCGACTAGTCACGTACAAGGAAATTAATACCCTTTACCGCCTCTCCCACCGTAGATACCCTCCCGCCCATATCCAACTCGACCTTTCCCAAGAACACGCGAGGTGTCTTCTGCAGACGAACACTTTTCCCAATCCCGAAAAACTGAACCTTATCCATCTTTCTTAATACCCCTCTTGAGAATGCCCGGCATGCGGTTCTCTCGCCCCCTTCCTCATGTCCTGTGGGGATGTTCTTAAGACCCGTTTCCTTCAATTACTTGTGAAGAGCAGTTGGAGTAGGTGCTGGGGAGTTCACACCGAGAGGTGAAATCCTCTGTGGTCAACAGAGCTACCGACGTCGGCACTCGGCTCAAGCTGGCGGCCACTACCGGCCCTTAAACCACAGAACACTCAATCAAGTATCTCTCTCTCTCTCTCCCTCTCTCTCTATAAATTGGAATTGAATTGCTGTCTTTTCGTTTTCTTGTAGAGATTATCTTTTTTTCGTATGCTTACTAACAGCCATTTAGTCATCCATGGATTGTGCGGATAACTGAATCGTTTTTTACATTTAACCGTTGTGGTTATAAATCAAACGGCTTTTAAGAATTCACAAGAAAAGTGTTGCAGTGCTTTCTCTGCATCATCTATCGAATTAATAATAGACCAGTCAGTTGCCACGATTGCTTCTTTAAATCTAACTGTGTCAAACACAGAAGTAACGTGCGTACTCTCATTATGTCAGCGTCAAAAATAAGCAAAACAGGGAGACGATCCGTCATATGCGTTTCAAGAACAGCTGAAAATGGTTTTAAAGATGTCGTGGAACGCCTCAACATCCATCGCGACGGAGCGTTGGTAACAACCCGCTGGGCTTGAATTTTTCGAAGAGATGATAAACCTGTTTATACACGAACTGAAGTGCCTGGATCAAATTAAACCGAGCATGACAGCAAGAACAATTGACAGTTCAGTAACAGTTGCGTTCAAACCCAGTGATTAAAACTTTTCTCCTGAAGTCCGATGACTTTTGTAGCGATGCTGTCTAAACTGCTGGTTAGGCCAGCGTACATGCAAAGCGAAACCTAGGCTTGCGATGACGTCACCACGCGCTGACACCGCTTAACCATAGCTTTGCCTCTCCGCGCCGTACGGAGGCCGCGCATGCGCAGCTGCCGAGCTAAGCCATGTCGTCATCAAGAAGTACAAAAGCAGCCGCCCTCCACCTTCTCATGAGAGAGAGTTGCTTTATTAGAAGAGAAACGGAAGTTGACTTAGCCGATAACTGCCTCTCGGGTTGAGGGCACCTCAATCAAGACTGAGGGCCGTATTCTGAGTCTCTCCTCCACTCCATTTGCTCCCTCCACTCGGCTAAGGGGAGGATTCCGCAATGCTTATGCATGGGCAAATCGATTTCAAGGGCCTCCTCCACTGGAGGCTAGAGTGGAGGAGGGACTCAGAATACCAGGATGAGTCTAGGAGTAGGATAGAAAGGAAAGAGGGTGGACAGAAAAGGGTAGAAAAGGAGAATAAGACAACCGTTCACAAGCCGCGCAGCATGAACAGTACTGACGGCATCATAGCCGGTCCGAGATTACCGTGTCTTTTAAAAAGTTCATCAGGGCACGGAACGCTTTTTCGCGATTTGATTTATAAGAATCCGGGAACAACAGGTTTGATGAGGTTCATAAAGGCAGTCCCAGTCTCGCATACGACGCTCTCAGCGCTGATCGAGCCTGCGAATGTTGTGGACACTCGCACAGTGCATGCGCGAGTGTCTCTATTGCAGGACAGTGTGGGCAGGCGGGTGAACTGGAGATACCAAGCCTGTGACATCTTTCCGTGCAGCGGTGACAGCCGATTCGCAGACGAAGAAGGAGAGCATGGTCAGCTCTCCTTCTTCGTCTGCGAATCGGCTGTCACCGCTGCGCGGAAAGAAGTCACAGGCTTGGTATCTCCAGTTCCTCCTCATGTTCAGATAAGCCTGTGCTCCGATGAAGAGAGAGAGAGAGAGAGGGGGCTGCAGAATGAGCGCGTCACTCAGAAAAAGAGGAAGCGCGGACAAAAACGTTCGCGCTATGGCATCGCTGTCTGCTAGACGTATTGTACATAAAGTTAAAGACCACGCGGTGCATTAACCTTGTTTAACCACCATCTCACCTGTCATGCGGCACCAAGATTGACGCGGAAAGAGCGCAGCCAGTGGCTTCTGCGGCCGCGATGGTTCGCATGGTAAGTTGTAGTTTTCCTGCGAAACCACACCGCTTCCTTACTCACTTCCGGCAACCGTTAACGTCACGCGATACGTCAAGAAATGGCGCAAGGAATAAAATGCGTTTTTCAATTGCTAATTACTGTGCAATTAAAGCATCTTTCGCCGCTGAATGACGGCGAAAGAGGAGTTTCACCAAACCATGATGGGTTTCAAAAAACGATGATGATTATAAGTGAAGGCACATCAAGCGCCTCAAGAAACAAAAAGCTACCCGTGGTGGGAATAGAACCTGGTTCCCTGGCGTTGTGAAGCCGAGATCTATTCGATTTCTCCATACCGACATGGTCGAAGAATTTTGGATTTTAAATATGGTCTTTGACTCAGGTTGCATGGGTGAAACCTCCTCGTTTTAATCATCCTTCTCTCAAAAAACGGGCTCTAATTGTTAGTGCGTTCACGGCTCCCGAAATACCCAGACTTAAAATGATGATGATGATGGCTGGTGCTGCTGACAATATAAAAATAATGCATGCGATGATGGTAGGGTGCAGACCGAGAAGTGGGCGGTCCTCCGCACGCTAAGACTTACAACTGCTAGCGCTACTTGGCATGTTGAGGCGGATAAACCACAGAAAGAGGGGAATGCGCCGTGATTCTCTCCTGATAGTATACAGAGTGTACAGCCGGTAAAAGGCTAGTCTATAACACAGCGTTCGTACTCTCAGCCCTATCCTGCCCCGCCGGAGTGGGATTTGAATAAAACTACTGCGGAATTGTGAAGTCTTAGCCCTTCCCTTTTGCTCCGACATGTTTGGAACGAGTATGATTCGGCAGTATTCGGATGTAGCTGGTTGAAGTTGAAATCGCTGTTATAGACAAGTGTTTTACCGGCTGTACGTGCGCCCTATTATAGAGTTCGGGTGTGTGCTATACTCGGGGTCTGAATCGTATAAGCTCCATCGACTAGTTCTTCTGGAACGCCAGGCTCTTAGCTGTTGTTCAGGGCTACGTAAAAATGCAGCTAATACATTACTTTATTTTGAAGCCAGAGTTCCGCCTCTGTTACACCTATTTCGAGTAAGCACTGTGGATACTTTTCTGAGAGCCTATGGCAGGGGTTTAACAGGGCACAATTTATCTTTGTGTCTGAGCCAGCTGTCTTTCTGGCGGTCCAGTGGCCCAAGTCCTATTGGCTGCAAGTTACTCTAGCACAAAGGTTGCTGTCTTCATTAGGGGTTTCGGTCAATAACGTACTTCCACCGTTAGGCGGGCTAGTTGGTACTCAGAATTCATGCTGAATTTTTGCGCAGCGTAAGACAAGGACAGATACAACAAGGGACACGAAGACCAGCGCAGACTAACAACTGAAATTTATTTCCTAAACAACACATATATATACACTATCTAACAACCCTTGATCACCGCGCATGAGCAGGTTAGTACACTCTCCATCAAAATGCAAAGCATGATAACTGTACAATCAAACTGACTTGATAAGGCGAACTGCCGCCTCGCAACAATATTATACTATCTTGTATTGGTCAGCAACTGTATTTCTTTTTCTGACAAAGCGACTGAAGGGTGGCTCACGCATGCTCCCTTGATCGCAGCCATGTGCCACGCTTCTACAATTTCCCTGGTAGTCTGATTAGGGTGACAGAACACAATAGTAGTTTGGTTCAACAAAGGGTCGCACTTGTCTACAGTACATTGCTCACAGTGCTTTGCCAAACGCGTATATGGCCTTCCTTTCAAGCTAGACAAGTGTTCCCTAAGCCTAATATTTACACATCTGCCTGTCTGACCGACATAAGGCTGCCCGCAAGTGAAAAGAATCTTGTAAACTATGTCGGTCAGACAGGCAGATGTGTAAATATTAGGCTTAGGGAACACTTGTATAGCTTGAAAGGAAGGCCATATACGCATTTGGCAAAGCACTGTGAGCAATGTACTGTACACAAGTGCGAACCTTTGTTGAACCAAACTACTATTGTGTTCTGTCACCCTAATCAGACTACCAGGGAAATTGTAGAAGCGTGGCACATGGCTGCGATCAAGGGAGCATGCGTGAGCCACCCTTCAGTCGCTTTGTCAGAAAAAGAAATACAGTTGCTGACCAATACAAGATAGTATAATATTGTTGCGAGGCGGCAGTTCGCCTTATCAAGTCAGTTTGATTCTACAGTTATCATGCTTTGCATTTTGATGGAGAGTGTACTAACCTGCTCATGCGCGGTGATCAAGGGTTGTTAGATAGTGTATATATATGTATTGTTTAAGAAATAAATTTCAGTTGTTAGTCTGCGCTGGTCGTTTTGTCCCTTGTTGTATCTGTCCTTGCCTTACGCTGCGCAAAAATTCAGCATGAACGTACTTCCATCTCTCGATAGGGGTAATACGTTAATGGTCAACTTCCGGAACATCTTCCCCCAAAATGCTAAAATTCTACCTTCCCGACTGCTCAACGGTATCATCAAGATCATTTGGCCTAAATTCAGCAAGGTACTCACAAATATACAGCGCCTTCTCAACGAGATGAAAAATCCGGAATAGGTATAGTTTCCCCTTCCCTAAAGTGGTTTTTTTCCGTTCATGTGGTGGATTTTATGCGTATATTCTATGCGGAATCCTTCGAAAGCTTGACATATCGATATCGTCTCTAGTCATAATCACAGATTCCCTATTCGTAAGCTTAGCCCTTTCTTTTCCCAAAGAATCACCTGTTCTACGGACGTTTCGATCCCTTCTGCCACCTCACATTACTGAAGTTTACCTTCATTGGGTTCCTGGGCACGCGGGAATCACCTTTAATGAAACCGCAGATTCCCTGGCTAGGGTAGCACTCTCCAGGCCTGTTGTCGATGTCATTGAGGCAACGTCTTTATTAACCACCGCAAGGTTCCGTAGATTGTTGAAGCCGCAAGGGCAGCACGAATCAGTCTTATTGTCCATAAGAGATTTTTGTCAACTAAAATTCTCCTGGAAACCGAATTGGTGCCCTTCGCGCAACCTGGAGGTGATTGTAACGAGCCTTCGATGTCGTGTGCCCCAGTTGAACAGATAACCCCACAGGTCTCGTCTGGCGCCGTCTGCAATGTGCAGTTACTGTAAAGAAGTAGAGTCTGTATACCATTTCCTTTTGTACTGTCGACAATTTTCAAGCCTCAGACGTCAGCTCCTTGGTGTGCCGCTTCATAGCCTGGGATTGGCGTTATCAGTGCCGGCTCTGTTATCATTTGGAGCTTCAGAAACGGGATATTGCCGCCGGGATGTTTCTTCTGCTCTGCTGCGCTTCATAGAAAATTCCAAAACATTCACAACGTTATTTGATCCTTATTCTGGCCACTCACCAAAGCCCTCCAAAAGTATCCATTTCTCAATACTTTCTTATTTTCTTCTCCCTCCTCCTACATCTTATTCTTCTTTAATTGTTTACTTATTTCTTTTTCTTTTTTTGTGTTATTTTAGCAATGACTGATTTCCAAACTCAATTTCTCAAACACAAGCAAAAAGCTACCAAATTTTTTCAAATTTTTCTCGAGTAATGCACTTAGTCATTATTCTCTTTCGGTTTAAAGACTGGTGTTTGGCCCATCCACTGATTCGGTATGCGCCAGAAATATTAGGAACAACAACAACAACAACAACAACAAGCCGCCGCGCTGCTACTCTACAATGGACCACCTGGGACCGACGAAGAAGTGGTCGAAGTTTATTGGGGTGAGGATGCGCTCGACGAAGATTTGCCCAGTGGAGTTGTGGCATCGGACGACAAAGACAAAAGAAATGAGTGGTACTGAAATAGAACAACACGATGTA